>NC_051847.1:99614014-99748885 GCF_002237135.1 Teleopsis dalmanni | reverse complement strand
TGTGATGTTATTTGCAACAAAGAAAAATTCCATTTGTTCCATGTATGTTTTCCATTTCCCCGACGCCACGTTATATTGACTTATTTCACCAAAATTCTTCGCCATCCTTTAATGTTTTATCCTCGTCGCCAAATTTTATTATATTCTTTATATATAATACAATATACTTTATTGATTAAAGTTATATAGATTTACAATTTGCTATTAATAATAATAATAATTACGACACGGCACGCTTACTCCTTTGAGCACAACGACGAACAACAACGCATTTTGTATTTTTCCTTTTTATCTATTTCTTTATACAGGGTTGCCATGATCGAATATACTACAAAAACAACAACAATGGGGTGAACCAGCAATTGATCTGGTTCACTTTCTGGTTCAATGTGGAATGTATGTAAAAGATAAAAGTGGAACGCATTTTAATGCAAATGAGGTTGGAAATGCGATGCAACGGTGCAGTAAAATTATAAACAAATCTACATTTATATTTATTTATTATTGATTTTATTTATTTATTATTTATTTTATGTACTTATTTATTTAATATGTCATTATTATTTATTTCTTTGTTTAAAGTAATGCTTTAACTATAACTATAACAAAAATTATTACTTTATTTATTTACGTTTTATTATTATTGAAAAAGTGTTTGATAATTTATTAAAATCAATTAATTTGAAATGAATGTATATAAATTAAGTTGAATATATTTATTTAATTAAAACAGAACAATACATAAGGAACCAGGCTCTCCAACATACACGTTTATAAAAAATCCATTTTCATCACAAACTGCCTGCAAGATTAAGCCAGTCATGCTTCCTTTTGAAATAATCCTATTTGCTATGGTTTGGTGCATTTATTTTTACATGTATACGGTCTATGCAACTAATACGAACGGGAATTTGTTCGAAACTTCCACTTTTGCATTATTAGCAAGTGCGTATTTTATAAATTAGTGTCCAATTGATATACGCTAAACACTAATTCTTTTAATTATTCTCCATACAGAAGCTCTTGGTATGCCAAAACAAATATCAAATTCGGAAAAAGTATTCATATTTGCCATATACTACAAAAATATATAAAATTCATTCATTACTCTCGTCCGATTGTGATCATCACGGTTATTTTGCACTCGCTGATTGGAATTTATTAACAAATCTATTAAAATATGAAACATAATTAATATATAGCAATTGTATATTTTATGCGCAAATATCAATCAAATAGTCTTTAACGGAACAATTATTGATCATTTCCACAAAATTTCCACTATATCCATGCTGATGCACTTCATCCCCTGAGCTTAATAAACTTGGACTAGTGTTTAAAAAGAAAATAGAGGAGTCAGTTTTGCTTGATAATTCTAATAAAACCTGCAATTTTCATTTATTTACTATAGAATTAAATTTAAGTTTTTAAGTAAATACTAAATAAAAACTTACATTTAATACTTCAGACATTTCAACAAATTTTATTTTTTTTCTATTTTTTAGATTTTTTGTATTCAAAATTTTCTCACATATTTTTTTAGTGCCAAAATTAATCACATAAATCAAAAAATTTTGTACACAAACCCAACTGGCATATTTCATGCGTTGCCAATTATTTTCAAACGAGATCCGTATCGTTTCAGCAAAGATGATCCAGATCATTGAGCGGATCATGTTTGCTGAAACGCAGCTATTATTGCATCCATTTAAACAAAGTTATTTTAAATTCATTAAACATAAGCATTTTTAAGTAATTTCATTATGTGATATTGTTATAATTGAATTTTTTATTCTGTGATAATAACTTTTAATGGTTCAAATATTCTGTCCATTTTGTTTAAATTTGATTACATGTACCAGCAATAAGTTTGTATTTTCAAAAATACAGAAACAGATAAGAAGTTTCCATTCTCTTGTGTCTCTATATAAAACTACTTCATGTTTGACAGTGTGTCGTTTTATGTGTGAGCGATATTGGTGGATATGATTCATTTATAATTTTACAGTCACCTTGTTGTTATAAATTTATTTATCTGTAGTTTGTGTGCTTTGGTTCCCGTGTCATGTTAATGCAAGGATAGACTGATTTAATATATGTTGATGTGAAGATACATGTGTAAACATTGTGTTTATAAATATAATCTGCATCCGTGTTCTTACATGCATATATACGTACATATATTTAGTTATAATATAAAAATCATCTATAATAAAGTAACATAAGCCCCGCTGTGGTTTTGAAAGATTTAAGGGCATTTTGGCAAATATAGTAATCTATATTATATTATGGCAGAATCCTGGAAGATCTTCAATTCTAACTGACGCGTTGAAATTTAAAATTAAATTGGAATGCTAAAGGTAAAAATATTTGAAATCGTCTATGTGTAGAATTTTATTGTGAGAAGTACGTTGATATAAAGCTGGCAACGAATATTTCTTGTTTAAGATAAACTTATTTGACTCATGATTTATTTAATGTGTCTGAATATTAGTGAAATCATACTTTTACATAATCTTGATATATTGAGTTTTCCTGGAAAATTAATTAAAATTATGTTTTAAATTTAATTGAAAATTGCTAAAAAGCAAAAACAAATGAAAATCGTCCAGAAATGCATCCTTGCTCAGTTCCTTTTTATGCTGTATCAGAATTTTCCGACTTTGTTGTTTGTCGAGCTTTTTCAACATTCAACATCTCAGCTAAATAACTTAAATTACTTATCATTTGTATGAATTGTGATAAATATTAATAAGGTTCTTATAAGCGTTCTATAAGCTATAACGGTGACGACGATGTCAACCTTTTCTAACAATGCAGCGAAGGTTTATCAAAAGTTTACTTTGTGTATTTTATATTTTACCACAAAAAATAAAATGTTTAGATTGATATTTAGTTGCATTTCAGCACAAGTCAAAACACATTTCAATAAAATATTTATGGGTGTGGCTGACGTTTGGTGCAATATTATCCAAATGATAAAGTTTCAGAAAATTATAATAAATTAATTTTGACTTTATTTTGAAATATCATTGAAAGCTAATTCTGGTTACGAAATAATATTTTTATGATGGAAAATGCGATATGTTATAAATGTACAATTTATCTGAAATGATGAATCACTGGAACAACTAAAACTGCTAAGCTAGTGTTGACAACAGACTTGATGCAGTCTATTATAACGTCAGGTATGAAGCCATAGTGTATCCATAGTCACATCGTTTTAAAAATCAGATAAAAGATTTTCTAAACATATCTTTTGGATTTCTACATTTAAAAATTAATGATGCTTAATGCAATGTTCAGACTTTATTGACTTCCGTATCATATTTGTACTCACACAACGGTTTTATATCCTTTGTGTGGCTATCATTCTAGATCGAATTATGTTCGGCCTGAAAATAGGTTTTTTGTTTCGGTACATTGTTTGTGGTACGATTCATTGAAATATTTTTTGCTTCTTCGTCCTACAAACAACCTAATATTCCAACATATCATTCACTGTTGCTGCTTTTTGATTTAATAAGATGGTCGAATATGATTATATCGTACGCGTACCAAAATACGGAAGCTAAAATTGCATTGTTGGGTGGAATGGGAGAGCTTTATTGACCATTCATCTTTCACCTGACTGTCGTTTTTATTTCATTTTAGATCCAAGCTTTTGTCGGAACAACTCCTGTCGATATCTATGTCTACAACAGTACCCTGCCAACTTTCTGCAGAGTTCTGCTACAAAAAATGTATAATTGGTTCAAAAAAGGTTCGACTTATGGAGACTTCGAGTCAAAGATTTTTTTATTTTTGAAAGAATCTAGAATTACATTTTAAGATATTTATTTATTTGCAATTAAATACAGAGCACAGAAGTTATAGAGAAGTAAAATATTCAGAAATTAGGGTTTGGGATTTTATTATTTTTCTTATTATCAATAAAAATAGATTTCATTTTATTCAAACTCTTATAGTGATCATCAGTTGTAGTATAATTCGTTTACAAATAAAAATTCAGAATTTGGAATGAGTTTTCAACTTCATTCTTGGAAGGGTGATCAACAATTTCATCTACCGAACCCTTATCACCACTTTCTGCTGCGCTTAGAATCGGATTCTCATTATAGAGGTATATACAGAGCTATAATGCTTAATAATATCGTCATCTGTAGGAAAGCTTGATGTAGAAATTTCATTGTCAAGCTCAATATAATATAATCGTTAAGAGTAGCATTGGAAGTTATTTTATTTACTTTTCTTTTACTTCACTTTTACATCAACCCACGGTCTTCATCAATGATATTCAAGAAAATTAAAGGAATCTCGTTTTGTTGGTCCCATGTAGAAAATTGGCCAAATTCAGCTTGTTTAAAGCAGAGCGCTATCCTTTTACTACCGTTTGCCAGTAACTGGCATATGCACAAAGGAGCAACATAAGAAAGAAAAAATTGAAAGATTTGGTTTGGAAAAAGGGACTTCCAAAATGGATTATAGAATGCTTATTATCGACTTATAGAATGCATTTTCTCGTATTTTTATTCGAGTTGTAGCATTTCCAGTTATAGAAGTTTGAGTTATGAAAGTTAGACTGTATTTTTATTTAAAGCGATAAGTCTATATTTTGTTTAGTATTTCTTAAAACAAATCATGGTGATTAATAGTAGTAGTAGCAGTAGGTTTATTAATTCATTTTTAAATTTTTATATTACAAAGAAATTTATAACTTAGGTTGACTATATTTGTATAAGATTATGGCTAAGGCAATTTTCCCGTCTGCTGAAAGTTTGGATCTTAATCTTCTTAGTACTTATGATAAAATATTATAAGATATAATATATTTTTATTATATAAATTTTTAAAAAATTTTATTTATTGTGTATATATTGTTTATAATTTAACGCATTTTTAATTAATGTATTTGTTATTGTTTTTGTAATTCGCAGGGAACTCCCTTTTAAGTGTGACGTCACATGGTCGTAAAACTCGACGAATTGCATTCGGACACAGACCCAGCCGTTTTAGAACCAATAAATATAGTTAATAAGCATCGATTATAACCATTTATAATTTGTACAGATTCTTCAAATTCGAACAATAGTTTGCCGAACTATTGAATTCAAAGTTTCTTGAAAATTGGACACTCTCTTATTAAATGAATTATATCACCTTTCTCTTTCGATTGCAATAATTCACACCGTGTTGTGATGGTTTTCATAGGAAACCATGAGAGTAATTATTGACACATAGATTATAATTTAATTTAGTGTAAGCATCCCTAAAGATACAAATCCTTGTCATCTTGATTACATTTCTCCGCTTAAGAATGCTTAATTTTGTAATTATATTTTACTGTCACAGTTTTTTTTTCATCTTTATTCAAGTTAATTGTCGAATGCTAAAATAGCCTATTTTTCAGAAAATAATAGTTTTTCATTAACTAAGTGCTGCAGCAATATTTTTAGAATTTGGTTATCTGGCAATTTAATTACATAGTTGACGTAATCAAAAGGAAATTTTAAAGTTAGGATATATAGTAGCCCACAGTATATGGTAGCCCAGTCTCTACATGTACCATGTGGAGACTGGGCTAAAGACAAAAAATTATCTTAATAGCGAATGTCTGAATTTTTGTACTGCTAATATTTTTCCACACACCGCATTTGAGCTACATATTTCAAAACTGATTTAACCCTAGCTTTAATAACTTTGTAATTTACATACAATGACACTTACGGATTTGCCAGAAACTCAATCAGCCAATTTGGCCTCTTTTAACTTCTCATTTAAGTAGGTGTCAAAGTTCGTGTTCATATTTATTCTTAGGTATTTATGATTCTTAACGACTTCTTGTTCATTATTTAAAAACAATTATTCTTGGAATTTGAATATTTTTATTATTTTGTTTTTAATCATTGTTTTGACATTTGTGGTAGCAGATGTCTGTTTTTCTATTAACAGTTTTCTGTCTGTTTTATTTCTTAACAGTGCGTTATCTGCGATAATTTCTTCAACAAAATTGCCATAAAGCTATTATAGTTTCTCTAAGCCGATATAGTCTTTGCACTTTAGTTTCTTATATTTTATCATAATATATTCGTTTTTTTCACTTGTCATCGTTTTTAACATACATTTTATGACTATTTCATTTTTAATGGTTTGGAGCTCTTTTTTGTATTGTAGGTATCAGCGGTAATTTATCTTCGTTGTAGTTAAGCTTCAAGGTCTTCAATTGCTGCCTTAAAGTTTTCTAGCATTCACCTGCTATTTCTGAAGTTTCAATTTCTGGTGTTCAAGTTTTTGAGTTATGTCCTTGAAGAACTTAAACCTTTTATTTTACTTTTTTGAACTTTATGCTGAATTTGGAGGCAAGAAACCTAAACGAGAGGTTTCTTTTTAGTTAAAGCACAACTTACTCAAATGGCCATTATATTCGTTATAGTCGTCCTTGGTCGCGTCCAGTAGCCTCCGACAGCCAGTCTGATCAGTGGCTTGCTGTCGTCAGTTGATAATATCCTGCATCCCGAAATCGTTGGTCACTTGGTGCAACCACCGAAGATGTGGATGTTCTCTACCTGTGGGTACCGAATAAAACACTTTTCCAGCCAGAGGCCGCTGAATGTTTATGCGCTTAACTATGTCAATGTCGCGGTATAGCTCATACAGCTCAGCGTTCTATTTAATTCGATACTCGTTGCCAACGTATAAGCGTCCATAGATTTTCCGAACAATTTTTCTCTCGCATGCTCCTAACACTTTCTTATCACTGTTGGTAATTCTTCAAGCTTCTGACCATACAGCAGGACAGGCATGATAAGAGATTTATGGAGCGTGATTTTTGTTTGTCGAGAGAGGGCGTTATTTCTCAATTGCCTTAGCCCGAAGTAACATCTGTTGGTAAAAGTGATAATTCGTTAAATCTTTGGGATGACGTCATTTTTGGTCCCCTTATTTACCACAAAATCCATTTTTTTTCGTGTGTTTTTCTGTGGTGAAAAATGCCGCACTGACGGTGCAGGTATTATCCATATCGTCGGCAAACGCTAGCTGTATAATACTTTTATGGAATATTATGTCAGTGCGGTTTTAATGTGCGGCTCGGATTATCGTTTCCAACATTAGGTTAAAGTAGTCACACGATAAAGAGTCACACTGTCTAATCTCGTTTAAACGGCTCGCAGAGGTTCTTCCCGATTCTAACGGAGCTGGTGGTGTTGCTCAACGTCATTTTACATAGCTGCTTAAGTTTTGCTGGGATACCAAATTCAGACATAGCGGCATAAAGAGTGCTTCTAGTCGTAGTGTCAAAAGCAGCTTTGAAATAGACAAATAGATGGTGTGTGTCGATTTGCTTCTTTGGGTCTTTTCCAGGATTTGAAGATTTTTGAATATCTGGTCTAGAGTGGATTTGCCAGATCTGAAGCCACGTTGATAAAGTCCAATCAGTTGGTTGACGATTGGCTTCAATCTTTCACATAGTACGTTTGACGGAACCTTGTATGCGATATTTAAAAGACAGATCAGCGGTAGTTGGCGCAGTTTGCAGAATCACCTTTTTTGTGAATTGGGCAAAGCTCACTTAAATTCCAATCGTTGAGTATGCATTCATCCGACCATATATTGCAAATTAGCTGTAGCATGCATTTTGATAATTCTTCGCCACTAGCTTTAAAAAGTTCGGCCGATAAATTAAATGACAAAGATCATTAAAAATGTTCTTTTGGATATTAATAATTGTTTTTTTCTTCATTTATAGCTTTTTGTACAACCTAAATTTATTTATGAGTAGCGCTTACACCGGCTGTATTTCTACCATTTCCGCAAATGTTCATAGTTTGACTTGATATATAAAATCTCATAATATTGAAGGTTTTTTGTTTCTAAATTTGTTTGGAACAATCACTTGTATGAGTTTGACCACACACACACACACAGTCTATTTATTTATCTATAATATAACTTAGTTTTTGTTCCACAGATCAAAAGATCTTTTGTTTGTGTTTGATATTTACATGCACTTATGTATATGTACATGTTATTAAATATGTTTACCGCATTGGAAGATAATTCAATTCAATTGATTAAAAATAAAGAAATATTTGTTGTTGCAATTTCTCTACCGTTCTTTTCTTTCGCCAAAACAGACGTTAAAAATCAATTTAATAAAAAAGAATTATATATTTAACAAAACTGGCTGGTTTTTTCTTTCAGAATATGAATTAATAGCAATCGTTTCTTTTATAAATTTTGTTTACTTTGTATTTAATAAAATAATGGCAGGTAATAAGAAGTAATTAAACGTGCTTGATTAAATTCTTCCTTATTTAACTGGTTGCATTTATGCGCTATATTCTTGAGAATCACACAATTATGTGGATAATGTAATATTATCTGAATCCAAACATATGCAATTATTTTTAACAATTTAGGATGTCTTTTTATTCCATTTAGTCTTGTATTATAACTAAGTCATCTTCAATTTTCTTTCAGTAATATTTTACTCAGATATCTCGAAAACATAGTGGGTAATTTGTTAAGGAAGAAATATATCTGTTCGATTTCTTTATGTAAATAAATAAATAGAAAATGATATGACAAAATAAATAATATGTCCTATTTATTTCAGGTAAAAATAATATCAATGATATACCATTATGGGAAAACTACTCTCAAAAATTTTCGGCAACAAAGAAATGAGAATATTAATGCTTGGTTTGGATGCAGCTGGCAAAACAAGTAAGACAAATACTAATTAGTAAAAATCAATTATCCAAATAAAATTAAAATAAGACCATCAAGTAAGTTTGAAATAATTTAAATTACAAAAAATATACAGTACTTTTTGTTTAAACTGAACTTTAGTGGGCGAGAAAAATTACAAATTGTAAAGCAATTACTTGTTAGTATACCTGACCATACATCTGTTTCAAATATTGTCAACTATCCATCATCAGTGTACTTCGGTTATGGATTAATTGTCTATATAAAATTTGTGAATTGCTAGTGCTAGATTACAAACACTTTAATTATGAAATGTGTCGTACTGATCCACAAACTTGATACTTAAATATACTTTGTTCAGAGTCCAATTTTTGGCTTACTGCTTCCTGTAAGCAGTTTATGATTTCTTATTTATATTTAGACAAATATATGTATTTGAAATAAAAAACCGTTTGAAAAATGTTCCGGTTTCGAGCAAAGGAGACAATATAAACATGCCCCATAGTTTTGTCATAGGCATAAAAACTATTTTTTGTGTAAAGTTGATTTGTATATTGTATTAACCGAAAAATATAGTTCTTAATAACCAATAGTCCGCCTTAAGACTGTTGGTATTATCAAATAATGTTAAATTATATATGTTATTCAAAAATTAAGTACATACTTTTTTCCTTCGATTGCATTAGTCAAATATTCGTTTGAAACAGGTTCGGTTTAAGCGGAAAGTGTTGTATTTACGCCCTTTAGATTATTTAAAGTATTGAAGCATTTATTACTTATTATTTATAATAAAAAAAATATCTTTAAAATGAATTAGAAAAGTCTATCCAAAGAGTATTTTCTTGCACTATATCTTTCAATCGGCTTTTATAATGAGATATCTATAATTTTTTTCTCAATAAAAAAGTCGATTTACTTGGTGTTTTATAAGGAACTAAATTACTTGTTGAAGATTACTTGTTTGCGCTTGTAGGAATGAGGATAACAAATTAAAGATGGAAAATTTTTTACCGTGAGAATTCGAGCTTACATTGATTCTTACATTGATTCTTGAATCTTACATTGATTCAAACAGGTGGCTTTTGGACACTTATATATGATCGAATTCATGGGATATCCGTTGCATTACCCTGATTTGACATCCAAATACTACTTTTTGTACTAAAACAAATGATATATACTTTGTGATCAAAAAAGAATGAGAATTAAATTTTTTTGAATTTCCGCGCTTATCCAATCGGTAATTTTTTTTTATTTTCACGCTGGCAACACTATTATACACATTCTGTCAACGCATGTTTAACGCATATCGTACGATTAGTTTTTGTTTGGCGTCTATACAAAGAAGTCGAAAAATTGTCGTGTGGCGATTTTTAGCTGAATTTCATTCAAAAAAAGTGACGTGATGTGGCCAAAAAAGAGGTGATTTCCAACGCAGATAGTGACCCCATATTCATCGAACGTATCATAACTGGTGATGAGACATGGGTCTATGAATTTGACATGTCCACCAAACAACAATCGACCGAATGGTGCTTCGAAGGTGAGCCGAAACCGAAAACAGAACGCCAAAGTCGGTCCAAAATCAAGGTTATGCCGACTGTTTTCTTCGATATTCGTGGTGAGGTGCACTATGAATTCCTTCCGGACGGTCAATAAGGAGTATTATTTTGCCGTTATGTGTTGTTTGCATGGGGACATTCGCAAAGAGAGGCCAGATTTATGGAAGGAAAACTCATGGATTTTACACCACGATAACGCACCGGCTCACACATCGTTGATTGTGTCGCAGTTTTTGGCCAAAAACTCCACCAATATCATCAACCAAGCACCGTACTCTCCAGATATGGCCCCGTGTGACTTTTTCCTCTTCCCTCGACTCAAATTGCTATTGCGAGAAACTTGTTTTGAGATCATAGAGACCATAAAAGAGAATTCGTTGCGTGAACTAAAGGCCATACCTTCGACGGCCTATAAAACTTGTATGGAAAACTGGATCAAGCGTTGGCATCCATGTATTGGCGCAGGAGGAGAGTACTTTGAAGGCGATAATAAAGAAAATTATTAAAAATTAAAATTTTGCGTTTTTTTTTTTAACTTCACATTCTTTTTTGATCAAATGGTATATCAAAAAGAATTTTTTGATCCACTGAATGTATAAAATGATTGGTCTATGTTGATACCAAAAAAAGATTGACTTCAAGTTATCGCTAGTATAAATGTTTAGATTTTTTCAGTTTTGATCTGAATGTGCTGTTGGTGCTCGCGTATTGTTCGTGAAGAAAAGATAAAAAAAAAACTTTGAACACACAAGAAAACATTTGTGTAGACGCAACAATCTGCGAGTTGCACTTAAATAATATTAGATAATTCCAACATGCTTGGGAAAACATTAGTGATGTTTAAACGTACTCTATGAAAATTTGTTGTCATTCACAGATTCGGCCTTTTTAGTTTGGACTTTTCATAAAATGAGAGAAAAAAAATTAACGGGCCGAAAATTGGGAACCATTGACTGGGTAGTTTTTAGGCATAAATTGTGTAGTTCTGTCTTTGCATTGACAGTTTATTATTTGTGTTGGTAAACTAATTGAAAAAAAGAAAATATTTGAAATAATAAAATTTATTTTGAAGAAAATAAATTTTTTATTTTGTTCAAAATTTTCCAAAAACGTTATATGGTTTACTTCTGTTTGAAATGTATGTGCTTATGTTACAATAAGCGAATATGATTCGTAATTAGTTTTATTGTAGGAATAATAATTTAATTTTATTGAGTTCAATTAATTTTTTTTAATTATTATTTGTTACGAAAGTAATTACAGTAACTTAAATTTTACAGAGTATTCTAACATGGAAATAAAAAAACTAGGAATTCAAATAAAAGAACATAATCAACGGGAACTCAATGTACTTATTGACTTTTGTTTTTGCTGTTTTATATATAATTATAATCTA
Organism: Teleopsis dalmanni; assembly: GCF_002237135.1. Taxonomy (NCBI): domain Eukaryota; kingdom Metazoa; phylum Arthropoda; class Insecta; order Diptera; family Diopsidae; genus Teleopsis; species Teleopsis dalmanni. The sequence goes on along the minus strand of NC_051847.1, from coordinate 99,737,215 downwards.
CAATAGCTATATTTTTTATTAAGTTTAAATTTGACAAATATTTTTATAATCTATTTCTAGCTATATTATATAAACTAAAATTAAGCCAGTCAGTAACAACAATACCCACAGTTGGCTTTAATGTCGAAACCGTTACTTATAAAAACGTAAAATTCAATGTATGGGATGTTGGTGGTCAAGATAAAATAAGGCCATTATGGAGGCATTATTACACAGGTAATATTCAATATAAAAAATTTAATAAATAAATGATTATATATTCTTGCAGGCACACAAGGATTAATTTTTGTTGTCGATTGCGCAGATAGAGATCGTATAGATGAAGCAAGAACTGAATTGCATAGGATAATTAATGATAGAGAAATGAGAGATGCAATAATTTTAATTTTTGCTAATAAGCAGGATCTTTCTGATGGTAAAGAAAAGGGTTTTAAAATATTGATTTTACTTAAACCTTACTGCTGTTGTTAGTCCTTAAGAATAAATCCACAATCTTTTTTGACTGGGTTAAAATGGTTAAATTGTTCACGACTATCAAAAAATACGTCATTATTTGAATATGACAGACAAAAAAAAATTACTCCCATAATTGAATTAAAGTTTACAACAGATCTGGTAACAGTCTGATTGCCAGATTGTACGTTTCATGTGCAGGGTAATTTATTTGAAGATATTTAACTAGAGAGATAGTTTTCGTTGATGTGTGACCGACAAATATGTTCGTTTTTTCTTGATTTCATCATTCAATTTATTAATATACAATAGTAATCTTTCCTTATATATACAATAGTTATTGTTTTTCCTTTTTCCAAATAGTCTATGAAAATTACTCCACTTGAATCTCAAAAGACGGAAACCAACATTTTCCAGCCGATTGTTGAGTTCGTTTGGGAGCACTTCTTTCGGGGTCTACCTATTCTCTAGTTTGTTGTTTTTCTCTCAGGTGTAAAGTAATGGATCCATGTTTCATTAATTGTGACTACATTGTTTCCAAACAATGTTTTGAATGACGAAGTCTTTTTCGTTTTTGGTCAATGGTGAGCAAACGCGTCACCCATCTTGCCGAAAACTTTTTAATACCTAAATATTTATGTAGAATATTCGATACGCGTTTATATTATATGTTTGTTATCTCTGCCACAATGCGCAATTTAATTGTGGATCATCTAACACAATATAATTGATTTTAGAAGATCCGGACGTTCTTCAGCAAAAACACTCTTACGATCACGTTTAAATTCAGCTTTCCAATATATTATTGTTGTTAACAATGGTGTAAGGTTGCCATGAACAGAATTCATTTCCAATTTAATTGCGCATTGTTCATGCCTTTCAAATGGAGGAATTTTATTGCTGAACGATATTCAATTTTTTCTATTTTTACCAAGGTCCACTATTTTTATTATTTGTAAAAAGCTAACCAAACATCAGATGAAGTCGAAACTTGGCAGATATACAAAATATAATTGATTTTGTTTTGGTGTTGAAACCTGTTGTGAAGTCAGGTAGTTATCAATCTAATACTGTGCGCTAAAAATAAAAACATTCTTTAGCCGAAAATGTTCGTAAGGTGTTATATACATTATATGTATAAAGGCAGCATATAAGGATCGATAGGTCAATAATCTGAAAAGTGAATTATGTTATATGTACAAAGGAAGCATATAAGGATCGATAGGTCAATAATCTGGAAGGCGGATTTCTGGAAATTGCAGTCAAACATCAGTAAAAGTTTTTATGAGTTACGTCACTTTGCTGTTTCTATAACAAGATTTAATCAATTTTATTTCGCATATCTAATGGCATATTTGAATAATTTTAATTTGTCTCTGAAGACATTTTAGTGATTTTAAACGTTCCCAATTTGTTTGATTTGTAGACTTTAAATTTGATTTTGGGTTCACATTCAGTTATATTTCTTGGTACATTCTACGAACTTCTGTAAATGATTTTAACCAATTAATCTGATCATTCTCAGGTTCCGATGCTAATTCAAGAATCTTGAATAACCACTTCCATCTATTGAGTTTTGTTTTTAACTCGACCACGTAAATCTTATCCTTATCTACACTCCTAACCTGTTGGGTATGTAAGTTTTATCAGAGTTGTATTACTTTTCCCTATTGTTGATCATACTTATTTGAAACTGACTAGGATTGAATCTAGAAACAACTAAAGTAGTCCAACTCATATATTGGTGTTTTCTTGACAGGCAGATTTAATTTTGTAATATTATATTTTAAATTCTTCTTCACACAAGGCTAAGCATTTTGAGCTTCACCAAATGTTGTAGCTGGGTTTAAACTTTGACTTTTTCTCTATATTCAGTAACACAATGGGCCTAAGTGGATCCCCTAGTGATCGCCGGTATAACCTAACCTATAGGCTTTTAAAACATGATAAAACTGTTACAGGAGAGATATATAAACAATTAATTCGAAGTATGCGAACAGGCAGAAATTCGTAATTTTCCATCACAACTCTTAGTCGCATGTTGCAATCTATAGCGGTTTAAAATTTGACGCTATGAGTGGATGGGAAGCTTTATCCCACTCATCCATCTGATTCGCACCAATTTCAGTTAATAAAAAATGTTTTCACTGAAATACGATTCACTTTAATCTAGTAAAAATTGATTCGATTGATTCTTGATCATAAAAAGTTGATTAAAAGTTTGGGAAATGATGTTGCGTTCGATGGATAATATTCTAAATGAGATTTTCTTTCAACAATTTATCAGAAAAAATTCTTAGTCAAATTTTTTTTATAATAGTATTGATATAACTGCGCAAAATAATTTCACTGTGGTGTATTTGCAACAGCGGTAGTTAATGGTTTAATTTTAAAATTTTGTAATTGTATACATTTAATTTATAGTTTTATTAGTTATAAATAATAAATAAAGCTAAATACTATTACTAATTAAAAATATGTAAGAAAATTGTATAACTACTTTCTATTTCTTCTACAGCAATGAAACCACATGAAATTCAAGAAAAATTGGGTTTAACTAGAATAAGAGACCGCAATTGGTATGTTCAACCGTCCTGCGCAACAACAGGAGATGGTCTTTATGAAGGTCTTACATGGCTAACTTCTAATCACAAATTATGAGATTAATTTAATAGTTATCACTATTTATACTAAATTTCATGTAAAATGTTTATAATTTTGTTTTTTTAGAAAAAAATGTAACTAGTTTTAAATAAATATTAACACTTGTAAAGTATACATTTGTATTAAATTGTTTTACTTAATAAGTAAAAAATATATTACAAATCCTTAATAAGCACGTTTTTTCATATGAATATATGTATTTTTGTTTGCGAGGAGTTAAAGCTTTTTTGCGCTTATCAATGGTGCCTTGTTGCCTTCGTTAAGGCATTTGAGAACCTCGTCCGTCGCCACGGGCAGTATTTGTCCGATTTCAGACTGTGAGCAATAATATTGGGATCGCTTGGAAGGATCTTATTTATTCAGAGCTGGATCTACAGCGTGCGCTTTGCATTGTTTATTACTTTTATCGCTCGTGTGTAGGCCTATGTTCAGGGTTAGATTAGTTTTATACAGAAGTCATATCAATTGGCCTTAAAACACCAACTTATAACGGTCATTGATATTAGCTAGAAAGCTATAATAATATTCAGAAACCATTTCAAGATTCATTTGGATATCTATCCATAGGATTGCGTGAATTATTTGAGCAGTAGTTACCCCTAATGAGATGAAGATGCGCTATATACTTCCTTGACTTTTAGTATTGCAGTAGCCACTCAGATTCTATGCCGTTGGTGCAACAGTAGCTGTTCGTTATGTGAGAGAAGTGTCTGAGAATAGATCTAGACCCTGTTTCGCAGACAGAAAATGCGAATTTTCCATTTTGTGAGCTTAAACACATTACAAATGTGGTAAACATTTACGTAAAATATGTGTATTTCTTCTTCTTTGCTTAATGAAACTCGAGTTAGTGTCTAAAGCACTTTTATTCAATTGTGTCTGTAAGTACTTGGATGATTCACTGTAATAAAATCTCCGTTGAATTCTGATAATAAGGTATTCAGATAATTTTAGTTTGGAGTGCAGCATATCTTCCAGACGAAATATTTATTGCATTTTATTACATATATTACTATTACATAATACAACAATTAAATTTTGTTATATATTAAATAATTGAATTTTTGGCTAAGTCTTGCCAAATATCCATCATCAGTGGTCTTTGAATTTAATCTTAAATTTAAATATTTATAAATAATTTTTTGAAATTGCTAGTATCGAGGGTTAAACATGATACCTCAGAGTCCTTGTTCATTTGTCACTTGACCCAAAGCCGTACTTGACTTGTTTGTATGCCTTGACTTAGCTTTTTAACTAACCCCTTTCTGTAATTTTCTTTCTTTTAAAAAATGATTAGTTTTATATACTCCGTTCATTTTATGCGGTATGGTTGGTGGTCTGGATCATTTATTCGTTGACTGTTGGCGTACAGTATGGCAAAGAAAACTTAGGTGAAATTTGACTGCACATTCAGATTAAACGTAGGAGAACATGTTTGTTTTACACAGAACCGTGTCTTCAATTTGGGGTTTACATGCCATTTTGTTTGTTTCGATATTTGATAACAAAAGTATACTTTTGTAACTTTAGCGCCCATCGGGATATACCTCCAAAATAGTTCCTTATTGAGTTAAGCCATTTTAATGCGAGGTGGTCTGTTAATACTTTAAACAATTCTTTTAATTGCTGTCATATTTCTATTATTCCTCAGATAATTACAACTCATTTATATTCAGTGGTTGTGTAGTATTTACCTGCGTTGTCTAATGTTCGATAGGTATAAGTTATAACTTATGTATGACCTATGCCATTATGATTTCCCATACACTATCAGAGTCATCAATTTAAATAAAATTGTCATATCAACAATCTTATGTGAGCCGATGGAAATTCTTCGGTTGCTTCAATTTGCCCAATATTCTTAATTTCTTCGAAGAAAAATTTGCATTCAGGAATATTGATATTTAATATTTTAAATACAATACTTTTAACAAATATGTTAAGTCTTCTTAGGGAGTCTGTTTAGTGACTATAATATCATTTATATACATGAAAGCGTGGGAATTTATATTCGGCTCGATTATTTAATTCAATTCTCACTGGAAGATGGCAGGCGTTGCATGCAACCAAAAAGACGGTGAGTTTTTGTCAACATTTATATTTAAAGTTCAGTATAATATATTTGGCTTCTTGTGGTTCGTATAATTTGTGTAGTATTCGCGACAGTAGGAACGTATCAGGAATTGAGTGTGCATTAAACAGCACATGCAGAATCTCCAAGTTTTATATTTCATTTTTACGAGTACTATTCATACGCTGTGTGAACGTTCAATGCGTCCTTTATTCAATAAATTGTCCATCTAGTGATTTAAAATTTTTTGCATTGCTTGGGTTTTCGGATAATATCTTTGATTAGCGCAACGTCCCTCATAATTATTTTATGAGTTATGATATTTGATTCTCCTTGTAATTCGGCAAAGAATCTGATTCTCTGTTTAGAAACTTTTTCATTTCTGGTGATTCAACAATTTTGGTTGGTTGGAAGAGCTTCCTGTTCTGTTCAAGTAGCGCATGGCCGTCGCTTTGATATTAAAAACCTAGTTATGAGAATCTCAGTTTTAAGGTTAACCTGTGTGGTTGATAACGGCGGTTGAATATATATATGTGGGATGTTCGTCAGTCTCTTAAATTTGTGGATTTTTCAATTGTTTCTTTTCCCCATTCGTCTTAGCAGTTCCTGCATTTTTGGTTGAAAAAATTGGTACCCAATTTTTAGAACGGCTGCTTATTGGCTATATGTTTGATCCTTATATCGTAGCTTTACGAAATAGGGTTTTCGTTCTCATTTAATTGTAACTCAGCTCTACTACAATGGGTTACGTCCAGCTGAGTCCAACTGTGTCTTAAATGCCTTCCATTGATTGGTTGTGTTTTTCGCAACCTTCTTCTTTGATTGTAACACTGCTTTGTAAGATTATTTAAAAAAAATTAAAAGTCAAATACCATGTCTAAATTCTTTTCTTAGTCTAGATAACTCCTTATTTCACTATGGTGGTATGAGTTTCTTTTTACATTTTAAGTAACGAAGGATTTGGATATTGTTTACAGATGTTTCCAAACGTTTAATTTTTACGTTCACCTATTAGTTGAGCTCAAGTATAAATATGATGATTGACGAATCTATAATCTGAGAAAGATCCATTACTGGACATATTTCAATCTTTAACTCGTAACTTATAGCTTATGGATAACAAAGTTAGATTAAAAATTTTTTTCCATTCTTGATCCATTCGAATAGAACATAAAAGTAGGAATTTAACCAGTTTTACGCATATTTAGATTGGAATTAGTAATACAATTTCAGTTTTTTTGTTTTTTTTTTTGTTTTTTATTAACGATTCTTAAAATAAAGACAAAAATTGTTTTAATATTGCACCTAGTACAAATAACAAATAAGAGATACTAATAAGCAATTTGATTTGAATATTTATGGTAAAAACAAAGCTATTTTGCTACTCGCTGTCCATTAAGTCTGCTACTGTTTTCCTTTTTAGCCGTTTAGGTATTGCAACCACCTGGAGAAGACTGGATGCTGTAAAGTTGACATGTGTTTTCAAACGCTGTTTGTGAGCAATGGCACATCTTTTAGCCACGACGTCGATTGTTGGCATGCCAAGGTCACGGTGAAGATCACTGTTTCTAATGTAATATGCATTTACGATGTATCGTAATACTTTATTTTGAAAGCGCTGGATAGTTGCAATATGTTTCTTGCTCCAAGCCGGCTTCAGTATTTCTTTATGAACCATTAGTTTGTTATGGATTGCCAGTTTAGAGCGCCTGCCGATGAGGTGGTAAAATTTGTTTAGTTTTAGGTCAAGCTCTTCTCGTTTTTTCTTAACATGCGCTTTCCAGCGCAGCTTGGTGTCGAGCGTAATGCCTAGATATTTGGCTTTGTTGGCGTGTGAAATTTTTGTGTCATGGATATGAATTGGAATATGGTTATAATTTTTCAATGAGACGACTATATATACAGATTTTTCCTTGTTTAGCTTGATTCTCCATTTTTTGCCCATGAAGCAATTTGGTTGACTGTGTGTTGTAGATTAGCCGTCGCGTCTTCTATATTGTTTTCGATTGCTAGAACCGCAGTATCGTCTGCAAATGTTGCTGTAACTAGTTGGTTTGCAGAGGGTAGGTCGTGTGTATACAGGAGATATAGAATGGGCCCAAGAATGCTCCCCTACGGGACGCCAGCGTTAGTCTTCTTTAGTGCTGAATGTGCATCTTCATATTTAACACTAAAGTACCTGTCGTTTAGATACGATGATAGCAGCTCACAGTATTGTTTAGGCAATAACGACTTAAGTTTATGAAGTAGTCCTTCATGCCAAACCTTATCAAAGGCTTGTGATACATCTAAGAAGACGGCACAACACACTTTCTTTTCTTGCATCGCCGATTCAATGGCATTTACGACTACATGTATTTGGTTGATGGTTGAGTGGTTTTTACTGAAGCACAATTGATGATCAGGAATTAAGCGTCTTCTCTCAGTTATTGGTAATAAACGCGCTAGTAGTAGTTTTTCAAAAAGCTTCGATAAGGTTGGCAATAGAGATATTGGCCTATATGAGGATACGTCATTGAGAGACTTCCCCGGTTTGGATATCATAATTACCTCAGCGAATTTCCAAAATATGGGTACGTGTTTCAAACGGAGGCACAAATTAATTAAATCGCATAGGTAGATGATGCAGTTATTGGGCAAGTTTCGAAGAACTTCAGCCGTTAAAACCACGAGATTTTTTGAGTTTCATTTTTAAAATTTGTTCATTCACTTCTGCCGTAGTGACTGGAACAATTGCAATGTCGCCTTCGGGCCAATTTGTACTTGACCCAATAACATTTTGGCCTTCATTTGGACTGAAGGTTTTCTCTAGGTGTTCAGCAAACAGGTTCGCTTTTTGAGTATTTGTTTCAGCCCACTGAGTTTCGTTTGTTTTCACTGGGGCAGACTGCTGCATTGGTCTGTTAAATGATTTAGCAGCTTTTCACAGAGAGTATTCATTATTTTTGTCTGCCGTGAGGCCAATCAAAAAACTATTAAAGGTATTATTTTTGTATGATTTGATGGCTGTGTGTAACTTTTTAGTTGCTCGGTTTAGTTGCGATTTAATTAACGGATATCTAGTTGCTTGCCAACGTTTTCGCAGTTTTCGCTTCTCCGTAATCTTTTTTGTGATGAAGGGTGGGTATATTATCATATAGAGTTTGGAGTTTTGGTGTTGGTGTACTGTTTCACGCTGCCATCTGTAATTGCTGAGTAAAATGAAGTACTGCGTCATCTAGTTGCTCACTGTTACCAATATGATCAAACTTGTGCAAATGTACAAGCTGAAGCTGAAAATATTTCCAGTCGGTAAATGTATTTGCTAACTTGTGTGTGTTCTGGTTTATTGTTGGATTTTACGAAACTATTAGCAGCACTGGTGAGTGATCAGAGCTAAAGTCGAAGCCTTCTGAGATGATTAGGTGAGATGCTGGAATGTTTTTGTAGACAAAGAAGTCGGTTAGGTCTGGAACTTTGCTAGTATCCGACCCCCAGTACGTTGGTTTACCAGTTGAAATTAAGTTGCAAGCAGCAAGTTGCATGGCTTTGTACATTTCTCTTCCTTTCGTTGTAGTAAGTGTTGAGTCCCAAAACGTATTTTTAGCGTTGGAGTCTCTTCCAATTGTGTAACGGCCTTGAAACCGGCTAAAAAGAGATAAGTAGTCTGCGCACTTCAACTGATGCCTAGGAGGACTATATAATGCAGTTACGACTGATTAAAGGTTTCCATGGAAACAAAAATAGCTTGAAATTCAATTGTGCTATATTGTTCTAGTAAGTGATGTTTTATCGAGTTTCTAATTATGACAGCGGTGCCACCCCTAGCGCAATTATCGGAATGTATGGTATGGTGTAGAGTATATTTTTTAAACGTTATATGCGATTGCTTAGTACAATGAGTTTCAGCGATTAGACCGATATCAATATTTTCGCTATTTAATACGACTTCGAGTTCATTTTTATGTTTTGTTAAGCCATTCGCATTCTATAAGAATAGATTCAAATGATTAGTCATAATCCAAAAATTGCATATTGTGCTCTAGCACGCTCAGACGTTGTTCGAGGGTTTTAAATACCTCTTCTTGTAGATTAAGTTTTGTTAAGATAATTGACAACGCGTTCTTGCTTTGTGAGTCACTACTTTGAATGGGTCTCTTTACAGTTTGGGCGTAAGTGACTGTTCTAACACTAGTAGATCCAGTAATTTTGGATTTACTTTTTGTTACAGCAAGTTGATTATTTCCGTCAGCCTTAGTTTTGTCAGCTATGTTTTTCAATTTTATTTTTTGTAATTCTTTAGCGACTATACAACCACGATAGTTCGCTGGATGCGGTTCGCCACAGTTGCAGCATTTAGGCTTATTGGACACTGTCTTTTGGCACTCCAAAGTTAAATGTTTGCCGGCGCATTTAACACATCGTGGAGGAAATCATTTTGACAAAATCTAGAATATAGCACATGCTTTAGATGATATTGGCTGAATATTTATGGGTGAGCAAAAGTTGACCATGAATTTCTATATTCTTTGTTTTTACAGTTCGACCGACGTATCTCGTAGTTCATAATCAAACTCCGGCTCAAAATTTAGTTGGTATCTCTAAAGCTGGAATGAGCTTTGGTTTTGAGCTTTTCCAAACGTCACGGATGTTCGAATGCTTTTTTAAAAAAATGTAAACTATGGTTGCAATCAAAAGGATGCACATAGGATTCGTAAAATCATATGGTTTTAAAACAGAGGTTTTAAAACAGTTTTGATGCTCGAAGTACTTTTTAGTGGGATGTTCTGAAGTTGTTGAAGATCTTCAAAAAAAGGATGCTCCTAAAATTTTAAAACCGCGTTGCACATACGCAAGCCAAGCAGATGTAAGGCACTTTCATCATTCTCTTTACATCTGCAACAGGAGTGATAAAAAGAGAGATTTCGTTTTCTACCATATTCTGCTATCTAAATGGCTATGACTCGTGATCCAATATATCACAAGACTGATATCTTTGCGGAGAGCAATCTTGTGGATTTCTCAATAATGGTGATGGATTTTTTCTAAGTAGAACACAGTCAACTTGTATATAGGTACCGATATACCGATGAGTTTTCCCATCTTTCATTAAAAAGAGTTTCGTCAATAGTTTATATGATATCCACGATATGATCAGATTCGTTAGGTGTTCCAAGTAATTACCAAAAGGACCCCGTTTGACCAGGTCGTCTCCCTTGCACTTTCTAAAAATAAATAAATATAAATATATAGACCATAATTGGCCAGTCCCTCGCGGAAGTGCGGCTATCCATTAGACCAATAGCTCGCCTTCAATATAGTCCTGTGTTTGCTAATTGTGGGTCGCCAATAGTTGCGCGGGGGAAGTATGGAAAAATTTATTGACATTCACTGTTCTTTAAATGTGCAAAATGTGGCTTTACACAGTCAAAACCTACCACAGGCAGAAGAGGCATGCGGTACCCTCTCCGTTGAACACACTTACCACGTTTTGTTGACACCCGGGCACCTGGTCCTTTATCGGACAAGTCGGAGGAGATGAATATTCCGCTGTCAAGAGTCGGGGATGCCTATTTTCTCGGAACAGGAGAGAGGTCTTCTTGGTCAACTAAAAAGTCTCACACAAGGAGATAGTTTTTCGCCCTAAACGCAAACGGTTGAAGGCTTCACTTGCCAAGGGCATGCTGTAGGAATTCGCTCGGGCCTTGGCAGTAAAACCGACCAACGTGACTAGTAGGGCAGGCAAGTGGTTCTTATATAACTTCTATTTAAAATAAAACATTAGTTGTTTTAGGGAAAATATAACTAATTGTCAGGAATTAAACCTTGAAATAAAAAAACTTGAACAAATTTTTACAAGAAACGTCCCATAGTGGAATAAGGAACTGCATATTTTGCGCAAAAAAAAACCCGTCAGTTACTGGGCATTATATAAATGTGCCTTAAAGGCGTACAATAAGGAATTGAGGAAATCAAAGAGAGAATTCCGGAGGAGGCACTACGAGGAGATTCAAACGCTCTCAGCGGCTGCGAGACTCAAGAAAACTCTCAACAAAGGTCACTCAAACGATCTCTCTGTACTAAAGAAGGCTGACGGAAGCTTTACGAAAGTCTGGAGAAAACGGGACAGCTATTGCTGGACGCTCACTTTCCAGGCTGTGCCATGTATGTTAAGACTACGGAATCTATCGAGGATACTCGTTTCTTGGTGGCTACACAAAGAGACTCTTACTGGCTTATAAAATCTTTACAGTCAATAAAACTAAATAGGTCACCTACACCAAAATGGGGCCTCTAGTACGATAATATTTGAAACGGGGGCAAAGAGATTAACTCTCAAGTCAACTAAAGGATGCTTTCTATCGCCACTCTTATGGCTATTGGTCAATGACGAGCTCTTACAGACTCTTGCTGACCTCTGATACGAAGTTTAGAGGTTTGCAGATGATGTGATTATCATAGTCAGAGGCAAATTGGACTCCACCATAATCGATCGGATGCAACTAGCTTTTAACACATTTAAGCTTTATCTCATTCTTGATTTATTCGAATAAAACAAACGTGGTACCCTTTACCAGAAGAAAGAAGATGAGTCTAGGGACCCTAAAGCTAGGAACACCGACTTAATATTATTCGAGGCAATGAAATATCTAGAAATAATTCCAAATAAAACTCTGACTTGAAAAAACCATTTATCATATATAACTGGCAAAGCCCTAAGAGCAACATATGCATGCCAAAGACTGTACGGTAAAACATGAAGTTTGCGACCAAAAATGATGACTTGGCGGACATTGGTGGTAGTAGTGCCAATGATTACCTATGCTTCCTTGGCATGGTGGCCAAAGATAAATCAGACAAAGGCTAAAATGATCATTAACAAGATTTATCGAACAATTTGTCTAAGCGTAATGAGAGCAATCGGAACGTGCCCCATAAAAGCCTTAACAATGCTTACTGGAGTCACTCCATTACACCACTGCCACCAGTGCCGCACTAAGGTTTCATCATTTTTGTAATCTTAAAAAGGCCAATCTAACAGGGCATGCAAAGATTCTGGATGAAGTCTGGAACTCTTCATGCCCTAAAGTTTTTGATAAGATGAATAGAAGTTAAGCTTTCCCTAGGGGATTCGAAGTGGTCATCTGTGACTGATCAACTTGGAAATATAATGAACTTATTATAAAAAATGATTTAAAATAATGGTATACTGATGGGTCCAAGGTGAAAGATGGTAGTGCAAGTGCAGGAATTATTGGATCGAAATTCTGCAAAGCAATCGCAATAGGAAAAACCGCTTTCATTTTTCAGGCAGAGGTCCATGCCTTATAGCTATATGCAAGAGACTGCTTACGCAGGCAACCCGATGTACTGAAATATGCATTCTTTCAGACAACAAAGCAGGTCTAAAATCTTTAGCAAATTTTTCATTCCAATCAAAGTTGATCTGGTAATGCATTTAAATTTTCAGTACCCTAACATAGAGGAACTATGTTACTTTTATGTGTGTACCGGGACATGAAGACGCTACCAAAGAAGGGTGCATGTGCTTATTTCATTGGTCCAGAGCCTTTCTGCGGGGTAACAAATAGCTTCACAAAAAACCTGATATGAAACTTGATATATAAACGGGTGAAACAAAACCTATTTGAACACTGAAGAGCCCAAATAGACATGACGCAGTCAAGAAGATTCATTGATCCTGAACACATTAAAGTTGACGCTATCGTTACCGTTAGCAGAAACGATATTAAAATCTTCATTTAACTTCTTACAGGATACTGTAGACTCAATCACCACATGAAGAATATAGGTGCAGTAGAAAGTGATTCCTGTCGACTATGTCATGAGAAGAAGAAAACATCAGACTATATTCTATGTAACTGCCCAGCGGCGACAAGACGTTGACTTGACTATCTTGGAAGCGGGATCTTAGTCCCAAATGAAATAGATAAAATTAAGCCCACAGTAATTACGAGATTTATAGGAATTGTAGAATTGTTTCAATTGGGCCCATAGGTGCACAATAGATCTTGGTGCATTCATAGCCTAATAATAATTATACTATGAGAACATACAAAAATATAGGTCTTTCGAAATTAAGGACATTAATTGAATTACGCAAAGTTAAATGCTCAATCTTTTTCCCGATAGCATTTTGACATAGAAAAAGCACACTATTAGCTTTCTTAGGGCGCTCGAAATTATTTTGCTTTCAATTATACTTTCTGTTCAAAACAATATTTTATCTTAAAAATATCTTAAGAATGAATAAGAACCCCATGCTCAAAGGCTCATTTTATTATTTATTGTTAATTTATTGTCTAGAATATTAAGACTATTTTGTAAAATGTCACTTGGAGTTGTACCATATTTTTCGTAGTAGTTTTGGAGCTAGTCATTCTTAGCTTTAATAATAGTTTGTTCACCACTACGTTACAGAGAAGAGATAAGAAAACACACGACCTCTAGTTACTCGTCCAGTTACAATATCACCAAAACAAACAAAATATCACAAAAACAGTTCAAGAGTTTTTTTATTTGTGTAAGCAAAAGAAATCTATATAGAGAGCATCGCTCTCCATCCTGGCCCTTCACGTTGCTGTCGAAACGCTGGCTAGTACCAGGATCACATCAAGAGAATCGCCTGTTCTGATCAACACTCCGCGGATTTTTAAAAAGAGACAATCGAAAAGGTTAAGGCACTCTGGCCTGGCATACTACTCAAAGCTGTCGCTTTAGAAAATATTCCACAAGCCCGCACTCCAAAGTTTGGTTAGCTTTGGAGCTAATCTCCAAAGGTAACCAAAGGTAAAGAACTTAGTGACTTAGTGAACTGACCTTAGTGACTTCAAACAGAAGGGCAGTTCTCGACATTACCTTCATTAATGAACACTACAGTGCTCGTTATATATCTAATGAACCGTATTCTCTTACCATAGATATATAATGGTAATCTGGTTTTTGCCAATATAGGGTGTGAACTGACCTTAGTGACTTTAAGCAGAAAGGAATTTCTCAACGTCATCCTAATTAATAAACACTTTTGTGTAGGTTATATATCTAATGAACCGTATTCTCGTTCCATAGATATATAAGTTTTAACCTTGATCTGACGGTGAACTCTAAAATGATCAACCAAGCCAATCAATGGATAACGTACTGAATGATTCATTTTCTGATCTACCTTTGAGTCCAGCTTATAGTCGGCTCCTCCCACTATTCATAACAGCTTTGACAACGATTTGGCAGTTGATCTTCTTACAGAAGAACTTAAATGCGCCACAAATGCGGCCCGCAAGCCTCCCGAATTTTGGGGTAAATCCTAACCTATATGGTAGAAGTTAACTATTCTAAATCTCCGCAAAACTTGTAGAAAACTATTAAATGGAAAGAAAGTAGGCATCACATAAAGAAAAGCAAAGCTAGCCTGGAAAATATTTTGTGGTAACATAGAAACTTCTTCTAAGTCCAGCTGACTGAGTAAATTTTCTCAACTCCACCCACAAGGCAATATCCGTGACCATTGAGATTCTTCAAGGCACTCCCTTTTCAGAAAGTGTGTCTTCCGGTGATCAAGAATCAACACAGGCTGGCTCATCACCCCTAGACAATCCTACTCCTTTTCAAGTGACCAACACTCAAATCAAGTGGCCCATTCAAATTATTAAACCCTATAAATATCCAGGTCCGGACGACTTTTTTACCGCTAATATTCAACAAGACGAATACGTCATCCTTCGCTTTTTGACATGTACAATAGTTATCTTAAACTGCTGTACATCCCCAGATGATAGGGAATCGCTCGAGTACTACTCATTCCAAAAACTGTCAGCACAACGTAGCGTTAAGGACTACATGTCAATCAGTCTGTCTTCCTTTCTTCTGAGAGCACTAAATAGTGTTCTTGAGGTACAGATTAGAAACACTATGAATCCGCAGTTTTACAACAATACGATCTGTCGATATAGCATTACATGTACGCATTTCGCAAGTTGATCATTCCGTCTGCCTCAGAGAATGCACATTTGCCACTTTTCAAGGTATCGGGGGTATAAGGTTTGCCCTAATGGTATTATGAATTACCTTTAACACATTGAAATCCGCTTTAAAAACGAGGCTATGTCAAATTAACCAAGTCCGCTATATGCAGTATATCTTCAAGGAACCGGCGAATGGACAACTGTACATAAATTGAATTTAAATCATGCCCACCGATGAACAAGCGGTTTCCAGGTAAAATATGTCGTGTGCCCACCCGTGAGCACGCGGGCCGGTAATGTTGTTGCGGAGTGACCTACCGGTGGGCATGCGGTCTTTAACGTGTTAAAATTTAAACCTTGATGATAGATTGGTGAAATTTGTAATAGTTCTTGTAAAACTAGGATTATCACCTCCGGCATCGGAAGTATTAAATCCTGTAGGGCAGCCTGTTGGGGAAAACCACATGGCAGGGTTCTTTCCCCACTTTTGTGGAATATAGTGGTTAATATCTTAACTAACCTATTGGAATAATCCGGTTTCAGCGTCATAGCTTATGCAGATGACTTTACTATCGCTTCATCAGAGAAATTACTCCAGATTTTATTCATTGTTATTAACTCTGCACTCGTCTTTGTAACTGAATAGTTACAAGATCTCTTTTCCTACACAAGATAAAAGGCACCACGCTAAATATAAACAGGAGTGTTCAATATCTAGGCCTTGCACTGGATTCTAAACTTATTTGGAAAACTGGCTAAAAGAGTCCGTAAAGATAAAAGCGCCACTAACTGCTATAGAACAGCTATAGGTCACAGTTGGAATCTCCAACCTCGAAGCATCTTGGACTCTACACAGCCATTATCAAACCAATATTTATCTATAGGGCTGTGTTCTGGTGGCAGGCAACTGAAAAGACGAGCTGCACAAAATTAATTGACAAAACAAGAAGGATAGCTGCCTTGCAAATTACTGAAACTCTATGCTTCATCCCCACGAAGGCCATCTTGGCCATGCTTCATTGGCTGCCGTCTCGGCTTCTTGTAAAACAGCAAGCTAAAATAGTGGCAACCAGACTTAACATTCTTTCCCGCTGGTCAAGAATTGATATAGGCCACGCGATCATGCTGAACTAGGATCTGCCAGTCCCCATCTCAATCGATTACATGTGGTCGCAATATGGTAGTTGTTTACAATGTTATTTCATTATCCTTATACATTAGTCAAATATTTTCAATATGAAATCATGTTATTATTTTTTCACTTTATGTAATTCATAATATATATTATTAAATTAAGTTTATAAAAATGTTCTTCCTATTACATATATATTAATAATATCTATTTATATTACTTCCTAATATTTTTAACTCTTATTCAGTTATATTAACTCCTGAGACCACCGGTTTCACAGAGCTCACTTCTCCACTGCTTATTGTTCTATTTAAAGCAAAAGTTTCTAAAAGACTTACCTATGCTGTATGCCGTAAATTCGAGATACCCCAAATTACCCCACTTTGTTATTAAATAATAGTTTTTGCGTAATTCATCAGTAATTTAATTGCATTTTTTCAATGTCGTTTTCAGTTTGACACAAATAACAGAAGACCAAAAATCAGCATTTCTTACCGTCAAGCTGACGACCTGACTTTAGTTCTTGCTATTGTGCAAGCCGTAAACGATGCTGCCTACTTTTAGGCATGTCTTCTGATCGAATAGAAAACAAACCAAGAACGTTTTCCATAATCTGAACATTTCGACTCGCAACAGTTCTATATGCATAGTTCTTCTGAGCCGTCAACATAAATGATGATAGGCTATTGTGAGAGATCTCGTCCCGGGCAAAGATCCGCTATTTTCGCACAAGACTATATTACAAACGGATGGCGTCAGTTATTCGGAAGCCACCGTTTAATACTATACTAACGTAGTAACGTAGTATTACTAACGTAGTAATACTTGATCATACCCAGTTCATTAAGAACACGAACTCATGTCCAGCAGAACCAGGCAGAAAGTGCAGCAAAGTTTGGATCAAAGTTTACAAGTTCACATTTTGTCTATTACCTTTTACAACCAGAAGGTCGCGATTTTAAGCTCTCTTAAAAATTTTTGATCAATATTCTTTTTGATGGAGTATCTTGGTGGGTAGTAAACTACTATGTTAGGATCAAAGGACCCTGAGAATCATTACCAGTCATTGTGTCTTGTATTTGGGCTTTGTTGTTTGGTAGAATACTATACTTTATTTGGTTTCTAAAAACAGGACAATTAGTGTTGCATAAGCGGTATCCGTTCATATCAAGTACTTCTTCTCAGTGAAATGGGTTTCAATTTTATTTGTTTTAAGAAAAATAAACTTCTTGTTAATAGTTTTTTAGCCAGATTTATTGATTATGAATACGTGGGATACAAATACAGTACCAATAACTATTGCTTGGTTTCTTTGTATGTATATTTTTTGCCTTAGCTGTTAAAATAATTTATCTTGTAGTTTTTGTATATGTTGCATCCCTTTTAATTTACAGAATCTGGACCTCATTCAGTTAAGGAAGACCTTTTGTATTGTTTAAGTAAGATTTATTAAAATTTTTAATTGAATTTTTTTTTTTACAATTTAAAATTTATAAGGAAGAATAACTACAGTTATCGACCATAACGACATCTCCATGTTATGTATGGAATACAAAGTAGAGAACACGTTGCGGAAATAATGCTTCCAGTTTGATATTAAAGGAAATCTGTTCTGGATGGGATCACCAATTAAATAGATTACACTTATTGAGCAAATTGCTTAAGACAGGTTAAAATAAATTCAGGTCTGCAATAAAGAAAGAAAATGAAAAGTACACATATCAACTTTGTTTCCTAACTTATCAGTACTTATATAAATTGATATACCTATGTCTATATATTAAATATTTTTGAATTTGATTAGCAGTGTACATTAAGCAGCGATGTTGATATAAAGTAATTATTATGATTAGTTCGGGGCGCTGTAGTCGTAATTTATTCGGTCATTTTTACATTCAAATAATATGGTCAGTAGGAATAAAGACATATGATTTACTAGATTTTTAGTTGAGTGCTTTTTTTTCTTAAGTTGCTTTTCTTAGAGAGTAAATATGATATTATTATTCTTTTCAACTTTAGTTGACTCTTACTTAAAAGTATGGTGACAAACCTGTCTTTATAGTCCTTATACCATACAAAATAATGATGGTTCACTGATTTTAAATTCGGGTAGAGTAATTTACAGTTCTTTTTATTATTTGAATAATCAATCATGTAATCATAATATAAAGATATATTGTTATAAAACAAAAAACTCATCTACACAGCTTCAAAATATTGGAGTCTGTGAAAAAAATTGTCATGGCTCAATTAACAAAAATAAATACTTGAATTTTTAAATGAAAGGAGGCAGCCAAAATCCTGCCTTTCATTTTTCAGACAGGTAACAATCTGGCACGTGCCTTTGATTTGTTGAATTGACAGGTAATATACGAAAATCTTCAGATCCTTGCAGTCGTACAAGCGATACACTTAAATCATGTTTATTGTTTATTAATCTGGAAACATTTTTCTTGGAATATCTGTTTTTGCGTTATTTTTAATGCTCATATGCACGCCTCATTTAAAATAAGTTGAGTACTTACTGGTCCTGCTGTTAGGGTTAATACTGTTACATAAATTATGTTTGCTACCCCTTTTAGTGGGAGCAAATCTATTCATGTTAATCCAAATAAGTGTTATTTATAATATATAGTAGTTCGTATTTTTTACTGTTTATTTAGGAAAAAATGGTGAACAGAAGTCGACGAAACAATCAAGTCGCATCTTTAATATTATATAAAAGAGCGTTTAGTTTTATCAAAGTAGTGTGATGTAGTGCTTATAAAAAATCAAAACAATTAAGATAAAACCACATCACATTCAGAGTAAAAATATATACAGATATATGTAATGTATATAACATAGTAACATAAAGCGTTTTCGGTGGCTCGCAAGTATGGCAGAAAACAGCAAGGTCAGTAGTTGTATACTGGCCACATACTTCGGCCAGTAAACAAAAAGTGTTACCAACGCTTTAAGCGATCTATTGTGAACCTTCAGTGGAAATTCCAACGAATATTGCAATCATATCTAAACAAAAATTCAAACAAAATTCAAAAACTTCATAAATTTAAAAATTGGGAAAAAAGAAAAATTCTCAGGGTTTTATATTGAAATTTCCAGCATTGTTACCATTCCTTTTAATTCTGTAATCATTTTATTTTCAATTTATATTAATTATTTTTTTTTATACAAAATGTAATTTGTTATAATGCAAGCAAATTATGCAAGATTTACTATGGTATTTACCAAAACACAACACTTGACAGGTTGCAACAGTGATGCCAATGTCTCGCTAAGCGAATATAAGCCAGCATGCATTTTTTGCCATACTTGCGAGCCACCGAAAACGCTTATAGTAACATAGTGTTTTTCAATTATTCTCTTTTTCAAACGTGTATGTGAACACAACCTTGTTGTGTCATGGCTCGCCTCTAAAACAAAGTTATTTGTTTTTTACATTACCCGGTTTGTAACGGTTAAATCGTGCAACAGGTGGAGTCAAATACGCTTATTGAAATTTTTCAGAAAAATTAGAACCGAGATCGGCTCTTAATTACTTGATTCATCGCTTTATTTGCAGTTATAAAAATTCTTAAATCGTCATGTCATGCTAATTAAGCAGTAATTAATAGCCTGTAAATTGCAATAATTTTACGTAATACGGGAAATGTAACACAGATAAATATACCAAGGAGGCGCAATTGACGCAACAACATAATATATTTTGTTTAAAACAGTTTCAACTATTTCTTAAAATATTATTTTTTGTTGCTTAACAGCTTTTCCTATGTCTGATTCTGATTTCAAGTGTATTTCAGTATACAGTTTAATAGTTATTAACTGACGAAAATTATTCCAATGAGGAAAAAATATTAAAAAAATTATTGTTAAGAGCATATATTTCAGTAGCAGTGCAATAATCATAAATAGTAGAATTTAATGTGGAATAATCAAAGCTGGATTTGCAAGTAGTTAACTAAAAGTGTACTCCTTGCGGGACTGCAGAATTCATCGTTAAACACTTTTATTTTATTCCATAGTCAGGTTGAGATAATGCAAAATTAAATCGTGCATATTGCTTCGGAGTGATTATATCCATTTGGTCAGTGGCGGAGCTAGACCAACTCTGGACGTCGGTGACATTAGAATTGCGAGGCCCCCTTTATAACTCAGTTGTAAAAGTAAATAATCAATTTAAAATAAACACAAATTAAAATAAATGAATTTTCCTACTTTTAGCTTCACTCAATTTTTTTTAAAATTATATCATAATTTGCGTCAACTGCTATTTTCGCTTCAGTTTATAGAATTTCGAAAGGAGATAGTCTCTCTTGGATCATCATACTTTTCTAGTATGTCTTAATCAATTTTAAATTTGAAAAGCTTCTTTCCGTCGAAGCTATACTGACTGGAACTGTGAACATGAATCTGGTTACTAAATATAATATGGTTAATGCCATTATCAAACCAAATTGTTCAAAATATTTACTAAGTGCTTAGAATCCACAGTCGGTAACTTTTTACGAGGCCCATTGGGCGCGAGGCCGTCGGCGGTCGCCGACATCGCTGACGCCTAGCGACGCCACTGCATTTGGTGATATTAGATGGGAATTCCAATTCAAGTGCTTAGCATTAAAGTTGTAATGTTCTATACATTAACGGCTGCATGGTCAAACCCTTAAAGTTTTGTTATCTTCTGTATTCTTCTGTATTGGCTGATCATATTCACTATTTTACGTGCGCATTTTTAGTATGACCCTAAAATTTCGCCCATTTTTTGCCCTATAAGTACAGAGTTCCGTCTTTTTTAACTCCAATTGTGTGCAATTGTTATATAGACATCGGACATGATAGTTAGTACTTTAACTTGATCAGGGTTTATTGTTTTTAAGTTATATTGGCTGAAACATTGTTCTTTCAAAAGGATTATGAGAGGGCTTGGTAAAATTTACTTATTTACCTTGGTTTTATATGGATATGGAGCATATATTCAACTGTGAATAGTGAGCCTTCACTGACAACTGTCAAAAATATATTCAGTACGTCTTAATTTTACATTCAGCACAAAAAACTCACTAGCACTTGAGGAGTAGCATTTTACAGAAAAGTGTGAACTGCGATAAGAATTGAGTTTGTTGTTTTCACAATTGAGGAATCGGCCCCCAAGTCAGCGAATGGGCCAAGTTTTTTCGCTTAACATTTCAATGTCTACAATTGTACAGGCTTCTGCAACACACAGCAAGATAGGAATAATAAGAGACTTGTAGAGCGTAAGTTGTATTTGTCTAGGATGCGTTTCATTTCTCAATTACTATCTATCCTGAAGAAACATCTGTCGAGAAGAGTGATGCTTCGTTAAATCTCTATGTTGACGTCATTTTTAGTTTATATACGGTTTTTCAAATAACCAAAGTGTTTCACATCTTCGAAATTATAGTTGTCAACAGTAACATGGGTCCCAAGATGCTCACGCTATAACTGTTTAACTTCATTATTGTCGGGAAGCGAAAGTTCAGGTTTAGTAGCGAGATATTGGACAATCCTCGGATACGAACAACAGTAGTTTTTATAAGAAGTCTGCACTTTATGACAGTAGAATCAAAGTTACCTTTTTTACCCAACTGTGCATTAAAATCTTCTACAACAATTTTGATATCATGACCGCAGTGATAGTTTTATGCAGACCCAATTTCTTAGCATTAGTCTTACTGCAAATCCACCTTCAAAGTTATGCTTAGTGGTATGACAGTTAAAGTATATATCACTATGTGATCATCTAGAGATCTTGATCCCGTCCATCGCATTTATTAAAGACCACTACTGTCAGCCTTGTATTTCTTGAACACATGAACCAGTTGCATAGATGTACTTTCTCTATAAGGAGTTCGGACCTTTCAGTAAATAATTCAAAATAATACATATCTAAATAACAAGTGCAGATTTATACTTAATTTAAAGTTTTTAATATAATTCTTAGGAACATGACTTTTAAATATTTTTTTGAGTGATAATATTGGAAGGAGTATTTGATATATGTTAGACTTCAGATTGACTACAAATGATTTAAGATTTTTACAAAATGTACTGCTTGTCTTCTTGTTGAAGGATACATATCTTCGGTATGTATATTTTATTTTGTTTCCTTCTATAAAACTTTTTTGAATGTGAATTTACAGGAGATGATTACATTGTATACGCGTTAGTTACTTACTGTGAAAAGATTTCAAACATGCTGTCTTTTAGTTTACAGCTTGTAATTACACACATTTCAACTCTAGTTTCTTATGGAATGTTTTTGTATTTCTGAAATTATTAGTTTTATAAAGACAATTTGTTTAAGATCCATGTCTTGAAAGTGGTATGACATTTCCGAAGCATAGTCAGTGTCATTATTTTTTCCAGATGATTTCAGATGACAAAAACGAACATATTTGAGGTAAAAGATATTACTTTTGAGAGTACTGAAAATGAAAGACACAGTTGAGTCAAAGAGTACTTTGATCATTTTAACCAACTTTATTTTGGTAAGTCCTTACAATGAAATTGGAATATCTAAAAATTTATTTTCCAGTTTTGAATGATAAGCAAAGAACAGTGTTTTTAAGACTTACTATAATTGGATATTAGTGTTATCTAGTCTAGAACTATTAATTTCAAATCCTAATTAAAAAATTGTATAACAAACCATTTACATGCCGTTAGGTTATCTAATAATATAAGTTATACAAATTTATAAAATTTTTTAGACTTTAAATGTTAAATTTTTGACAGCAAAGATCAAACGTTTCATGAGTGCAGAATGATTCTACTACCAGAAAGACTGAGTGAATGCAAGGTAGTGAATATAATTGAGAATTATTCATAAAACGCACATATGCATTTTCTCTATAAGAAAAGCGTCTTTTATTTTCACAAAAATAGAATTTCAAAATATTTTTCGGTCAATCCAATAAATAAAAAAATTAATTATTCACTATACATCAAAAATGTGGTTTGCTCTTTTCTATTTGTACATTAGATTACAACACGTTTTATATGCTTTATACCCGCCCAACGCAGACTGAATCTATGTACATAAAGATGAATTAATACTTTTCACTCATCATTTTATAATGTAATTAATATGTTATCTCATTTAATTTTAGAGTAAAATATTTTTTAGAATACATAAACTACTTAAGGAAAAAAATGTGTTTTCCGATTCAAGAATAGAAATCGATTAAAGATTAATTTTTATATATGAAATACTGCTACTGCTTCTGTTATATCCTCAATTTTTACTACAGCAGAATGCGTTCTGCGATTAAAACATTTGTCTGGTATTTTATTTCCTTCGTTGTTTTTTTGTTGCGGATATTTTTTTCTTATCTAAAAAATATTGGAGCTTCTGTAATGTTGTTTATTAATGTTGTTTGTTGCATATGAAGGCTATTCACTTTGCCTTGCAAACTCATTGAAAGGTACACGAAATGCACAGATTGCATGAGCTTGCAATGGAAAACAACAAAATACACGCACAAAGTTTGTTGCAATTGTTTGCAATCTTGCTATACCTAAACCCATGTACATATGCTTGCAACGAAACAAAAAAGGAAAAAACAGCTGTCAACAGATGTCATCTGTTGCTTCTCATGTAGATGTGGTATGCTGCAAAAACAGCTGTTTCAATTTGTTGTTGCAATACTGCGATAAAGGTGTTCTCGTACTTTTTTGAAATTTTAATATAGCATTCTTGCATTATGTTCACCTTGCAATGACTTTGCAAGATATATGTTAGTAAATACCCATATGGTTTCACAAAGTTTTATTGTCGTTGCAAGATCTAACGTTCTTTGTCGATGTGAATATTATAGAATATGCATTACCAGATAAATATTGTATGCTATAGTATTGTAGTTATTGCAATCTGTAACAAGTTTCGCTTCAGAATAAGAACTGATTTATATTGTATATTATGTTTAGACTTTTTTTGATGGCCTGTGAACATATAATTGAATACATCATGAAATGTGTCTTTGAATTTCGAATTTCCGCTTATAATTAGTGAATTGCGCAAAAAAGTTTTTTAAAGCAATAAATATTTTTTATACAAATTTACGATAATTAAATGTTACTGGAATATCAAATTGCAAAAGTATTTATTGAAGTAAGTATTAGTGTTGCTAAAAAAGCTACGCTTTCTTTATATGGTGACAAAGAAGCTATATTAAAATTTAAATAACAAAGAGAGAAAGAAAGAACAAACACAAAAATTTATTTAATTTTATTGAAATTTGTCGGACCATACAACGCTGTTTCGAGTATTGCCAAGTACTCATCATCAGTGATCTTAGGAAATAATCGAATTTTAATTAGTTTATAGTCCGTATATAATTTGTTTTGGACTGCAAGTACCAGGCTTAGAACTCATACCTGTCAAATTAGAAGCGGTAACTAATCGTGTTTATCCACAAGTAGCCAAGGCTACACAGACTTTCGGTGCTCTAGTTCCAGGTTTTTTCTCATTCTTTTATTAAGTTAGTGACATTAAACAAAGCACTTGCCGTGCTTTAAATTAGGACGAGCTTATAAACTGCAGCTTTATTTGGGAACACAAGTTCAACGAATTGAAAGTTAACTTTTGAGTTTGCCTATTTTTTATTTTCAAACCTATTCAAAAAAGGATTTATTAAAATAATTGCATATTTTTACAAATAATGTTGCGTGCGTTTCAAATTCGGTGTAGTCGTTCGCAATCGCTGGTCCCGATAAACAATTAAATAACTGACTCTAGTTGTCCATAACCATATTTTATTGCTCTAAATTTTAGCAATCGTCAATACACCATTTTTTCTAATAAGCATTATATAACACAAATTATTTCCTAGTCAACTATCCTTTTTAGAAGACTATTTCTAAGATTACTCGGGTTCTAAATTCATAAAAATGTACATATATTATATGTGTTCAAGTTAATAAAATATAATATAACCGTAATAAACATCATTCCTTCTCTTTATACGTGCACTTACCTCGATTTATTTTTTTCTACATCACGATTTTGCACGAAAATCATAAAAATTGATGAATGACGTTTTTCAACGAAGTTCATATAAATAATATACTTAAAAATATAATTTATATAAATAGTACGGTGTAAAATTAATGATCATTAAAATCCATAATATAAACTAACACATAAAAACTTTTCGTTTTTAATTTTGTTACTTAATATTACATAATTTATATAATGTTCTATTGATTGTTTGCCTAAATCACACCCTGTTTTTCAAATAGTGTATGATACACAATTCTTAATGGAATTATTTTCTATTCATTGTTCAAACGTCAAACAACACCATTTTGAATACATATTTCCCTTACAGGATTTTTTCTATCTTCTTCTTGTGTATATAACATTTTGTCAAAGGGATTATTATGCTCCGCCTAGAAAGGTGTGGTTAGTTTCTATTGCATGATTTTTAATTTTTGTTGAAACGGTTACTTGAGAGTAAATAATAGACTCAGGAGTCATTTAATATTCACAAATACATTTATGCACGTATATATATACAGTATAGTAAACATTAGAAGTGAAAGAGCCATTATTCAGCAAATGCTAATTCGCAAGTGTTTTCACTCACAAAGAACTTAAAAACAACAAAAAATTCATTTTATTTACTAAGTATTTAATCTCAAACCAAATAATTTTATATTCTTCTAAACTAAAAAATCTTTATGATTCCAACAGTCAGGCGTCAACATCACCGTCCAAGTTGAGCTGCCCACCACTCCTATCAAACAAGCTTAAGGGAACTAACGGAACAATAAGAAGTCTCCATGAAAATTGGTTGCGCGATTCATAGAATTTTGAAATTTTTTTGGTTGCTAATCGAAGCTTTTGTAACTGCTGCTTGCTTATAAAATTAAGAAAAATAATGTATAATGCTCTACTAAGTTAATAGTAGTTTGCATCATCCTTAACCAAAATCAAACGTCATCGTGTAGCTATGGAAATACTCACGCTACATTATTTACATGGTATCGTTTAGTGGCATAAATGATCAACAATAACAATAAGAAATGTTATTGTTAAAAGTTGAAAAGGTCCCCCAATATTTCTAATGCTATACAATATTATCAAAATTTCTAGTTAATCTTAATACTAAAATATAAAGAAAAAAAATATTAGAATTGTATTCTTTGATTTGTCTGGAAATTTTATTGTCGAAAATGGAGGGGTAGTCTCTTGATTTCCCTCTGAATGAATGAATGGAGTTAATCGGTGCAGGTGATGTGTTGTGACTAAAAAGTGATTAGAACAAGTAAAAGCTAATTAAAAAATAGTAATGAAAATCGGCCACTACGACTATAAATACACTCTCGCTTCTGCTGTCATTCCAAATGATATTTTCTATTTATTGGCTTTGAGTAACGGATAGATAGAAACACAGACATACAAATCGATAAGTATACAGACGGATAGGAGAGTTCGAGTTACGAAAAGATAAAAAAAGGACTGAGCGTGGGAGAGAGGATTTAGCGTTGGGCGAACTTAATGTTTTAGAAGAAAATTTTTTTTTTCGTGAATAGACAGCGCTGGCCTGCAGAAGAAATAGATTTTTGGGAAATACTGCTTTGGCAATTTTTTACTCTGGTTATCAGTAATAAAGAATTATTCAGTTATCTAAATTCTACGGGTCGGATTTAGTCTTTGCCATTTTATATCATAAAGTTTTTTTCGAGAAAGGTAGTAGTAAAACGATGATAAATTGTTAATTGAGATCAGCGGAAATATATCTGTTGACTTGCCACTGCAGTCAACGTACCAGCCGTCAGAAGAATATAGTTTTACGTAGTTCGGAGTTTTCTAGTGTCTTATAAACGAAGTACCAGTCTTTATTATTGAAAATCACCTAGGTATATAAAAACCAGACTCAATTTGTTGACGTCTCTGTAGAGTGTTGCTGTCATATCAAAAACATCAAAAATTTATTATTAAAAATGGTAAGAAAAAACCTAAACAATACAAGAAATGAGTAAGGATTAAAACTGTTATAACAGTAGTTACAACCGACCAAGATAGCTGGGATGCAAATTTCCTTTATTAAAACATAAAATAGCTATATAGTCGTATTCGATGTATCCGTAGTTGTGTCGTATCGTAAAACGATTTATAACATAAAACTATAAAATAAAAACTGTACTTATAGAGATAGCTGAAAAAGCTGTTTAGAACACCATTGAAGTCAAAATAACTTTGCGCTGACTAAGAAAGAATGCAGTTTTAAGACCATTCGCAATTGCATTATCTTTACTCGAAGCATGGAGCCCTCGAGGCACTATTTCAATTTATGCCAAGAAAATCATTGTGCGGTTGAACTTGAAACACTTTCTTTTCAGATTGGTTGCCAGAATAGTAAGAGTGGTAGAACATGCGCTCTGTTCAGTTAACGGAGGTATTACAGTAAATTTTGAGAGCACATTATCCAGAAAGTCATATCTGCTCAGGCTCTATCTAGTCATATTTAGATAACGAAATGCTATATCAGTGAAGCACAAAGCTATCAAAAGAGAAACTTTAGTCAAAAACATGTCTTGGAGAATAGTCCAAAGCTAGAAGTTATCGATTTGAAGCGATTTGTCATAATAAGTGTTACCCAGAAAGACTTCTTCGTCGCATTATTGCACAATAACCTACTATCATATCATATAACCATCCGCAATTGGATAATTGATTGATCTATTTTTTTCTTTCAAATTTCTGTAATTTTGATTGGGGTCTGTAGAAGTTTAAAGTTTTGTTTTAACACGTCCTGAGTTATACAGTATATCTTTTTTCATAAATTCTTTGATTTCTGTCCCAGGCTGAACAATCCAAAGGAGCAGTTTTTAATAGTCTTAAAGTGTTAGGGCTTCAAATTCTTAGTACTTATTGAATTACTGATTAAAATGCGATAATATTGTAGAAGTACAAATCTTAAGAATTTTCTATTAATTCATTTTTATTTTGACGAATGTAATAAAGTATCGACCACTACCATGTAAAATCTCTCGGGTCACATTGTTGTTTCTGATCTGAGAGTATATTTATTAATAGTTTCTCACGCAGCTATGTTTTATGTAAAGCGATTTTCGAGAATTTAACAAATTTATCGGTTTAGACAAACAGTTTGCAATTTAGAAAATACATATTTAAAAATCGTGTGAGATTTCCTGCTCAAGTTAAATGACAATTTTTCACCTATCCTGTCTGGTATTTCAAACTTTATGCATATGACCGCTTTCATATGGATTTTGCATGTACAAAATTATAGTCATTTAGAGAATATTTATTGATGTTCAAACACATTTTATTTGATATTGTTTTATTGCTTTGATTCAAAATTTGAGAGATTTTCATACTTTTCGTTCTCAAGACAATAACACAGGGTATATGATTCACAAGGAATTGGATTCAGCGAAGTAACCAAAATTAATTATTTACTTATTTTTTTTTTTTTTTGTTATTATTATATCTTATTGGTTTCTGTATCATTGCATATTTTGCAAACCCAGAGAGAATTTACCACTTTTCATCATTTAATATTTTAATTTTTTTTTGCAGTGTACTTCCTAAACACATATTAACATATAACAATAAACATATAACAATAATAAAACACACGTATTTCATCTCGAGTTTAAAAATAAAAATGACGGTTTTGATGCTGTGAACAATCTTTTTCATTCTTATCAAATTTTATAATTATAGGGTATTTTTTATGTGTTACATTACTTTTTATTGATTGAAATTACAAAAATTTGTGGAAATAAGCAAAATTTCAGAATCCATTCACTCCAACAATGTGACTACCTTTTGTCTTGACTATGACCTTCAAACGGTTAACAGATGAGTTGCATGCTTCATGATGTGATCTTCTGGTATTTTGGCCCATTCCTGAACAATGGCTTTCTTCAGCGCATCTATACTGGCATATATTTTAGTTCTCACTTTGTTCTCGAAAATGGTTCAGATGGAATAGTCTATCGCATTTACATCTGGCGAATTCAAAGGTTATTATGGAAACGAAATAAAGTGTGGAACATGATTTTTTAACCATTCTTGGTGCACATGAGCTTCATGTGACCGAGATCGGTTCCGAGTCTTATTGGAATATCCATGATCTACGTCCAAAATGTTTGCGTGCCTCCGGCTCTAAAGCAACTTCCAAACCGTTTTCCCGATAATAAGTCGCATTGAGTTTGTCACAAGGCTCGTTTGAAAACAATTGGAGAGTATCCATTGACGGTCACAGCTGCCCATACCATTACTTGAGATGGGGAATTAATTCAGGCGGCCATTCGTAGTCTCAAATTTTCGGTACTACGTTCAGTTAATTAAACACGATCATTTTGCGAGTTTATGTGCTGCTCAATGGGGAATTTTTTTTTCATCAGAGAACACAATGTTTGGAAATTCGCCATGTTTGTCCAAGCGTACCATCTCATTTGCTCTTGCGAGTCTAACTTTTTGTTGCTTGGATGTAAGATATTGTGCCTTTTAGAACTTGTAAGGCTTTACCTGGAGCTCATTTTGGAATATGCGTCAGATGTTTCGCTGGGATGTTTTCAGTTCTTTGGCCATATGATTACCACTACGACGTCGATTTCTCTTAAGTCGAGCTTTCAATTTCAGAACCATTTCAAGTAATGTAGCTGTTTTTGTTGTCGCCCACTATAGAGTGTGGCGCCGCCGTTAGTACTATTATAACGATTTATGGTACGATATACAAACATTTTATTTGAGCTCACGAACAATAGCGGGTTGTGTTATTGTAGCCAAATATAATGGAATCACACTATTACGTTTGAATTCCATTTCGAATAACTTTTGTTCTATGAAACTTAGGTGCAAATGCTTGTGGTAGCTTGTCAACAATGTAAACAGCTGTCATTCGTACGAATTTCTTGTAGTGTACAATATCAGTTTGACAGATATGCCTGTGTGTAGGTGGTAATACTTCAATCGCCTAACCCTTTATATTTTCTATCAAGAGTTCTACACTTTTTAATTTCATGCACTTAATTCTTCTTTATGTACATTTGCTAATGCCAGCCATAATTATAACCTGTCAGTATTAATAAGAGGATCATGAAGAATCTATTACGCTGATGCCTGGGACAGTTTTCATCATGTCTTTATTCAAACCTTTCTTAGCTTTATTTATCTAGGTTGCCATTTTGTTTTTTGGTCGGTTTTGGTGAAGTTTTCTTCAGAGATAAAAAATATTTAAAAATTTAATTTCCAATATTGTTCAAAGTGATGGTAATGCATACAAGCGGTTTTGATATTAAAATTAATATATAAATTTTTATTTTTCGACAATAGGCTTAAATTATTACTCCAGCTGATTGAACATTTTAACATAATAAAAATTTGGAAAAACCTAAAAAGACGTTACGTCGTTTAAATGCCGATACTGACATAGGAATTTTTTTTTCGTTTATTATTCGGTACTGGCGTGAGGATTGCACCCTTGTTATTTCTTACTTCATTAACATTGAATACGCATTTACAGAGCGTTTCTTAAGCACATTGCGTTGTCTGTTTTTCTTGCCTTGTCCGTCAGTGTAGTTAATACCTGGAACTTTTGTTCATTCGTATTTTTGCTCGCTCCTGGTGGTTCTTTTGTAAATTGTTTCAGTGTTTATCTTGTTTTACCAGTCTTCGGTGATGTAAGCTAGAAATTTGATTTTTAACTATTTCGTTACATTTAAAGAGCAAGGCCGTGGCAAATGGAGGATCTTAATAAGCTGTAACCCCCTTCTCGAAAAAGAATCATAGGCTTAGGTATTTATACATTAGCATATTCAATATTAATGTATCATGATAGTTTAATATAATACAATTTTTTTGTAAGTTATTTAAGTTATCTGAAAAAACCTATATACCTATTTCCATGATTGAATTCAATTTCTGGCTAAGGGCTTGATAAAGAGCACAAGTTTTTATTTATCTCTAAATAAGTATATAATTTATTTATCTCTAAATAAGTATATAATAAGTACATATACAACTAATAAGATATATGAGATATAATACCAATATAATACGATATAAGTAGTAAATATGTACAATATATCAAAAAGCAAAGTAAAATCTATAGATTTCAAGAAATATTTTTATGGAAGTCTTATTCAGAACTTTTTAAATATAACGGTACTTTAGCATTTTTTGTTCTTGTTTGCTGGAATTTTTGCTCGTTTAGTGGTTTTCCGTTTGTTGGTGTTGTTGGTGCTGTTAGCTAACAGATTGACGTTTGCTTATTTTACAATATGTAGTATACTAGTATATGGACTAACTTGGGTATTGAGTGCCTGTGCAGTGAGAGTGAAGAGTTTTAGTTGACAATTGATATGAATTCAATTTAATAGGTCAATACATATACAGTGCAAAATAAGCAATAAATGACAGTTATTTTTATAAATAATGTTGAAAGTTTTATCAATAATTTTTCACATAATTCACAATTTATGCTTTATAGGTACATACTTATTTTTTTCAATGCATATTCGTGCCTCATCGTTCTAGCAATCCTCTCTATGACAGTGTATGTTGATTAGTAAAGCCATAAATAAAAAATTGTCCCCTATTTAATGTTTTCATTGTACGCAGCAATGGAATCACCTCCCTATAATAATTTCTGATGAAATTTTGATGTATATAAATTGTAACCTCTGAACTATATATGGGGGGAGTGATAAATTGAACTGCTGAACTCTTATTGGGGATTCCGTGATGGCTTACATGTAGGCATTGTTAAACATTTTGATTTAAAATCAACGAATCAAAAGACAAAAATCTCATTGCAAGTATTTACTGAAAGTGGGTGTTTCATAAACAGTTCTTTGTGGTTGCGCCTGGGTTGTGCCGTTATTCAACGTTTGGCTTTTCATTTGATGAAGTGTGTATGCATGACTGTATATTTTGAAAAAGTAGCGAAGGAAAAGGGATGCAATAATACGTCTGCAAACTTTTGGAGTAGCTATTCAAGTTTGCCCTGGTATTATTCTTTTATGATAAATTTTAAATCGGACGGTTTTTGCAACATATGACGCTTCGGAAAAATAATAATATTAATATTTAATTGTAATGTATACAGTTGGAAAAAGTGTATTTCTGTTAAATTAATATATATAATATGACCAACGTGATGATAGATTAACAAGATTAAAAAAAATATATGTATTATTGATTTAAAAGTGATGTGATTTTTAATTAAAAACCATTCAAATGAATCTTAAGGAAACAGAACCAGTGAAGAGTATAATCGCTTCGGGTAATATCAAAAAATTTTAACCACCAATAGAATATAATATTAGTGTGTGAAATTAAATAATAAGAATTTAAGTGTTAATATGGTATAAAAATAAATTTATTTATGATTTTAAATAACCTTTTAAAAATTTAAGATTAATTAATTCCGTTTGTTTTAACATTTTAATATTATTCCAATAATATGCTAAACCACTAACAATAACTATGTTTCATATTCCATCAGATACTCTAAAATTTTATTACTTTCGCACTTCATTTCTACTGAATTTTAATTCAAAGAGACAACGTTCCTTTAGATTTAAGTGCACAGTGTAAACAGATTAGCATTAAATTATAGAACTCGTCTCTTCGCTTTAATTATAATTTTTCGTAATACCAAAAGTCATTTATATTTAAGAATAACTAGACATAGTAAAATATAATAAAAATACCAAAAAAATGTAAAAGAAATCAAAACAAAAATATAAACCTACTCTTCAAGATCCTCTATTTACGCGATGCAGTTGAATATAATAAAATTTCACATGAAGTTAATTCTCCAAACAGTTTTCATAGAACACTTTTCAGAAACAATAGATGAAATATTCGGTGGAAAACTGTTCCAATAAATATTGAGTACTAGAACACTGTTAAAAATGCATTTTATGAATAATTCTCTGTTTAATGGGTGTGATTTGAATTAATTGAATAAAGATAGTTCAAGGAAATAATGACTACATTAATACCGATTAATTTAATATCAATTGGAATGAATTCACAGAATCATGAATAAATTTATTTATATACATATATAAAGTTTAATTAGTTTTGCCAATAAAGCTACGCTTTCTTATAATTATAAAGAAGCTATTTTTAGTGTTTAGTGTCACTAATTAAATAAGAAAGTGACAAAAACCTTGGAACTTGAGCACGGAAAGTTTGTGCAGCCTTGGCTATTTGTCGATAAACACGATTAGTCATCGCTTCTAGGCACTGCAGTCCAAACAAATTATATACGAACTATAAATTAATTAAAAATAAATTCGAATAATTCTTAAGACCACTTATGAAGACTACTAGACAATACTCGAAACAGCGTTGTATGGTCAGCGAAATTTCAATAAATTAACTAAATTTATGTATTTGTCCTCTCTTTCTTTGCTATTCGAAATCCTCTAAATTTATATATATATTTGAATAAAATATAGAATGAAATAATTATTAAGCCATTATTTAGAATTGCTAATGAAACTTTCCTAAAGTATTGTATATTTCAATTTGCAATCGATCGAAATCATATTTCGAAGTAAGAGAAAAACTTATTAATCGGACAAAGAATCAGTTAAAATTATGTGAATACAGACCTAAGTGACTAAAAAACTGTACTTATTCAGTAATTGTGTGTTATTATCAGTAATGTCCTTATTGCAAAGTCCATGCTGTAACTAAATATATTTATTGTTACATTCTTAATGAGATAAATGCGCTGAGCGTTCACACAGGCATAAGTTGATTTATGCAATGAAACCATTTTTTGTATGTAAAACAGCTTTTGTTTGTTTACAGTGCAATTGAGGTTTTGAGAGAAAGTGCTTTTATAAAATGAATAACTGGAAAAACTTTTCAATTAAACTCTGTTTAAGGAAATTTTATATTAAAATAATTAACAAATGCAACTATCTGTTCTTGTTAAAGTTAATTTGTTAAAGATGTTCTAATATTTACCAAAACCTTTCAGATTTGTTATAAGTGTAACTATATTTTGGTTTCTTAGCTGTATCTTCGCTATCTTTATAATTTCTTTCTGAAATTAATGTTATATATTTAATAATACAAAATGAAAAAAAATTAAATTATATAAAAAAGTATATATTTTTTATATAAACCTATTTTTAAATTGTTTGATATCGATAATATATTTAACATGTGATTTAATGATATTTATACCTACTCCTGCCTTATATTATTTATTAACATTTATTATTTTTTATAATTTCTCAATTGAAAATTATGTTTTTAATGATTGTATTTGATATTTTGCGAATTGTGTTATTTCATTCATTTTCATGACTTGCGCAGATAGAAAACATATTTTCTTTCAAGTTTCTTTTTTGTATTATGATTTTCGTAAATAGGTGCTTGAACGATTGAAAGTCAATCCACTTTTTCATCAGAAAATTGTATTCAGCGATGAGAATCCTTTGGGTTTAGGGGTTTTGTCAATAAGCAAAATTCCAACATTTGTTTCAAGAATGGGGATTGAATTTGCCACTATCCAATAGTGTTCTCTTAGCTCTTTACTTACTTACTTACTGTTGTCCTCTTCTTCTTGTGGAGCATAGGGCCTCTATCATAGAGCTCTTTACACACACCGAAAAATGTATTGTGCGGTTAATGACGTGATGGTGTTGTCGAAGTATTCTTTGCAAAAACACATAAAAGGGTTTATCAATTAATTGCGCTCAATATCAGGCAATGGGCCTGTTTGAACTTAATTGGGCCATATACCATAGTTCAAGGGCGATCGTCACAAGAGAATAAGGATAGTATAACAAAAAGACACTGACATTAAAGAAGTTCATTCGTTTTGAAAATTCATGTAGATTCACTAATACTTTAAAGTTTCATTATACTAGGTCTAAAAAAAAGACACATTAAAATAGTAATAAGTACTTTTCATGGCATGTGTTAATGTTCATTAACGGCAAATTAACGGGCATTCGAAAATCCTGAACTGCAGTTGTTGTACTTGTATTTTGTATTTTCAAACTGTCTTACAACCTCCTTTTGACAGAAAAGCTGAAGAGAAAGTATTAAGCTATCATTCACAGTTTTATTTTTCTCTCCTTTGTGTTGACTAGCATTATGATGGCACGTTTGAAAATTATGATGCACCATTCAGCTTCATATTAGAACATTATTTATCTGACATAAGTCAAATTTTTATTTATATATCAACTCTATTTATATGCATATTTCGCTCAAAATGCTGATTGCAGCAGCTTTAAAAGCCAATATAATAAAAAATAATAGGGTTGGTTTCCCACTTATCTTGTTTTCAAGTGTATTACCGGTTATAGAACTGTTAGGTTGGTTTTCCTTTACCTAATGGGATAGGTCGTTATCTTTTACGGCGTTAGTTGTATACTGATTTCAATCTATGTACGTATCAATGCTATCCATGTGGTACCACAATGGGCCATTATTTGAGCTCAAGTGGGCTTTTGGAGACAAGGCCGTCATTCCAGTCTACCTATCTACCGGTTCTTTTATAACAAACACAGTTTTTTGAAATAGTGTCAAAGTGTCTGATCACACAAAAACTAATTCTGCTGATTAAAATAGGTATTTATAAGACTTCACACACTGTTTTAGGAATGAATTATTCAACCAGCTTCAAGTCTGCTGAAAAAATGATACTACTAATACATGTGTTCATTTTTCCTTATTTTTTCTATACATGTTTCACACATTGTATATTCACATGTCCACTCATGTCAAGCTCTTAAATTCACCTAGTGCTTATTCAAATTAAAATCAATCCATCTAACTTCAAATAGCAAACTTAAATGTATAAGGATAAAATACATAAAATATGAGATTTATAAGTACGGTTCAAATCTGCTACCCGGATTATTGTTTCTAACATTAGATAGGTAGTTTCTAGAAATTGCATGATAAGTATTCACCCTAACTGAAACCTCGTGAGAAATTAAATGTCTCAGAAAGTTTCAGCCCAATACTAATAAAGCTGGTAATGTTTCCATACGTCATTTTATATATCTTATATATATAATTCTTCTGTACGTGTGTTGACAGTGAACTCCTCCTAAACGGCTGAACCGATTTTGATGAAATTTTTTGTGTGTGTTCAAGTGGATTCATGGAAGGTTTAGATTCACAATTTGGCCCACTGGATAATGTCTTTTTGATTAATTTTTTATTTTTTGGTATCCATACACATTTATATTAGAAATTTAAAATTTATTCATTTATTCGTGCATTTAAATTCCGCAGCATAATTATAGGTGACCCAATTTTTAATCTTAAGTTATGTGATGCTATTCCTGGTAAATCCAGCGAATTCTAAAATTCAACAGGATAGTTGAACGATTCATTTTAGAGTTTAAACTTTTTAAACAAATCAAAGTAAGCATGAATAACTTTTAAATGTCTAATATAAATGTATATGGATACCAAAAAACTGTATAATAATTAAAAAACCGTTATTCAGTGGACCA
Source organism: Teleopsis dalmanni (assembly GCF_002237135.1). Taxonomy (NCBI): domain Eukaryota; kingdom Metazoa; phylum Arthropoda; class Insecta; order Diptera; family Diopsidae; genus Teleopsis; species Teleopsis dalmanni. Next base: position 99,700,428 of record NC_051847.1, on the reverse strand, counting down.
AATTGTGAATCTAACTTATCGTTGAATTCACTTGAACACACACAAAAAAAATAATATAATTATATATAAAGATATAAATAACGTACAAAAAATAATGCCACGTCTTCGTGGATGAGGAGGAAATATTGGTCGACGGAGTCGGAATTCACAATTACTCTAGAACCGTCGGTTAAATAGAACGGCAGAAAACAATGAAAATGTAAGAAACCAGGATACAATCACACGTGCTAATGAAAGTCAAGAGCAACGCAACGAACGCCAGGAAAATTAATTGCAAGGGGAAACAACGTTCGCTGGGTCAGCTAGTATTAATATATATTTTATATTATTATATTTTATATTATTATATTTTATATTATTATATTTTATATTATATTTTATATTATTATAATTATATATATGTATATATATATAGGTTGTCCAGTCGTAGTGTCAAAAGCAGCTTTATGATCAACGAATAAATGATGTATGTCAATTTATTTTACTTGGATCTTCTCGCAAACCTTGACGTATTGTGAATATTTGGTCTATGGTGGAGTTGCCAGACCTGAAGTCATATTGATAAGCTACAGTCAAGAAGTTGACGGTTGGCTTTGATCTTTTACTAAGTACGTTTGATTTTATGAATTAATGCAATTCGCAAGATCATCTTATTTGTAGATCGGACAAAGCACACTTAAAATCGAAGTGTTGAGCATGCATTTATCCGACCATTTTTTTGCGAATTAGTTGTAACATGTACTTAGATAACTCTTCCCCATTGACTTTATACAGCTCAGTCCGTAAACAATCGGCGTTAGTAGCTTTATTGTTTTTTAACGGCCTTATAGCTCTTCGTTTGGAGACGGGACGATTACTTTATCGTCAACGATTAAAAATTGGGATCAGTTTCGTTTTCAGTTATATTATTACTATTCATATTAGCAGGTTTGAAACGTGATTCCCTTAAATATTAAGCATGTCTTAGAGATCTACCACCACTTACCATTTTATCTTTGCAGGAATTAACTTCCAGCTTGTAGCTATTTGACAGGAATTTGATTTTTTAGCACAATTTTCGAGTCATATTCCTGCCGCTTAGTTTCTCAAACTTTTCGTTTCCCTTCCCTTCTCTTTTGTAGATATCGTTCTATAGCAGCATAAATCGCACAGATGGATTGATATGCTGAATTTTTTTCTATAGTAGCCACATGCCACTCTTGATCGTATCAGTTGTTTCTCTAGTCACGGTGATAAGCAATTATCTTTTCTGCAGCGGTATGCATAAGATATGAGATATGGTTCCACTATGCGCATATATTGGTTGGTTCAAGTTAGGTCGTTCAGCAAAGTCATTGGCTATTTATTGTGATTGTAGCCATACGACGTCTAGCTTTCGCTATAATTATATACTTATCTTTTCATCGCACAATGTTAACTGTTCGGATAGTACACACATTCAAGTCACTTAAAGCATTCCATTTATAATAATGTGATCAATTTAGAATATTGTTATTTGATCAGGTAACAGCCGCATTAGATTAGATTTAACATGGGTTGGGAATTTGTCACCAAGTCATTGCATCCTTTGAGGATTATTGTGACATACCCACTTCAGTTCCATAGACGAGTAGCAGTTAAGAACGCCAATATGTCCTTTGAAGAGATGTTGCCAAACTTCGCAATACTTGGATAGACAGTAGATTAGTATCGAAGTCTGAGTCTGGCAAGACTATCACAGTGACACAAAATGTGTTCTGCTGTGTCCTCTTCTTCGCAATAAAGTCTTCAGCTATTATCTCTAGTAATACCTAGGTTCGATAGATGTCACTTCTGTTCAGCATAAGTAGCTCCCTAGTTCTGGCTTTTGATCGACACGGCATGGATTCTTTGGCTTGTTTGCAGGCATTTGTATTATCACAATCAGTCTGAGTTGCTCTTTGAAATCTTAATTTTGAAAAAGCTCCATGAATGACCGCAGAATTGTTGTGGCCCAATATAATATGAGGTCGCCCCTTTTCTCACTAGTTCATCTGCTTTTTCGTTCCCCTCAAATCCGCTGTGCCCTAGGATCCATAATAAGTGAACCCTGTTCCTTTTAGCAAGGTCTTTGAGAAGAAGAAGACATTCTCACACTAGTTTTGAGGTTACTTGAGGTGAGCGTAGTGCCAGGAGTTCCGATTTACTGTCAGATAAGATATATATGTTTTTTCCTGTGACAGAATTTTCTTTATATATCCTAAGACATAGTTCAATTGCATGTACTTCAGCCTGAAAATAGAGTTTTCTTGACTCATACTCGCAAATATTTCCTTTTCTGGTTTAACTCCGTATAATCCCAACCCTACCCCTTCCATGGTTTTGGAGCCATCCGTGTACTATACTATAGATGGTAATCTCCAATAACAGCCGTATTGTCTTATATATGCTGAATACTGAAATCGGGTACTACTAGCCACCATGCTTCTACCCGCGGTGAAATCAATCAGGCTTCTTTTATTATCAGTAGTTTTTGTTTGAAGGCTGAATATTCCGACACCTTTTTTACCCAATAGAATATTCACTTAACTTCTTGAATATTGATATTTTTGTTAACCTTTTTTTTTTGTATAACAAAAACTAAACATTCTTCAAAGTTGCATATTTAAAATTTTTTCTTTTCAATCAAATTTTGGAATTTCACGATAAAATCTACAAAAATATTGCTAGCACAAAATAAGCTGTAAGCCTCTGTATATCCACATTTTTGTTTAAATGTTTATTTTATATCAGTAGAATTAAAAATTCATGGGGACTAAACTCAATGATATATCTAATATTTCGTTATATAGTGATCGGGTGGTTATAAATTTTTTGCTCTAAATGATTATTTTTATCACATATTTATTATTCCCTATGCGTAGCAGTTATCAAGGATCGCAATTTGAAAATAACCTATATAACTGAGTTTGTGATTTATGGCCTAGTTTGTGATTCATTATATAATTCTTCAAGCATTTAGTTAGTGTCAGATATTAAGTAACATAATTAATTAGTTTATAGTCCGTATATAATTTCTTTGGACTGAAACTGGTAGGCTAAGAACTCGTGCCTGTCAAATTAGAACCAATGACTTATTGTCTTTGTCTTTTCTTTGCTATTCGAATTCGTCTAACTTTTAAATACTTTCTTTTCTTTATAAAGACGCGTCACTCTTGGCAAGAAAAAATTAATACTAAATAAATTATTTTTGTACCTTTTGTTAGAATAATAAAACCAGGCCTAGGGTTCTACTTGTGTTGCCACAATCCTTTTAGTGTTAGTTTTTTACTGTGCGCCATTTCCTTGTCTATTATGTGGAATATATCAAAGTTAGGTGTCGTTTCTATCACGCGCTGTGCTTTTGCTGTGGTTTCTGTCTGCTTTAATATCATCCTTGTATTCGTTTGTCATTTTTCATTTTACACTTTATTTGATAAACTATATTTGACAGCTGGAAAGTAGTTGGTGTTGTTATCTTTGTTAATAATGTGTTCTTTTTGTAGTTCTTGGTTTCGCTTTTATTCGTTATTTATTCCCATCTCTGTGTGGATAGCCGCGACTAAATTCATAAGTTTATAAAGTTCGAAACGTCGACGTCTTAAATGTAATTATGGTATATATATTTCTGAGTTGTCAACATGAAACTTCAAATTATAGAGCTTTGTATAAATTTAAAGTTAAGTTGATAGGTAATAGTAGATTAAATAAAGTTACTTTTTTAATTTTAGAACTAATGAAAAAGTGTATTTTGCGTTTACTGATAGAGATCTAAAATCTTTGCAAATGTAGTATTGGTTTGAAAAGTTAACATAAATAATCACTGTGATGTGTCATTATCACATTTGCTATGTGGAAACAAATCCCTAAAAATACAAATAATGCTTAGCTGACACCTTAGGAATATCAGTAAAAAGTATAAAATTCAGGTTGTGTTAACTTCTTATTATGGAAAGGTGTGATCGAAATGAATATCTCTTTTGCTTATAGTGGAGTAAAAACAACAATGTATTATTAATTTCGACTGTTATTTGGATCTTTAACAACTCTGAACAATGTGACAATAGATGAAATATGTATTCATTATTTACTTCAAAATGGGCAACAACTGTCGGTAGCTAAGCAAAGCAACTAATTAATGTTATGCAAAAAAATTCTAAATGTGCCTGGAGGGTTAAACTCCAAAACCATTCCCATTGCATACCCCACTGTTTGCACTCCATTTTGACCAACTACTACCTGTTGGCATAACATATTTCAAAAATTACTATTACTATGGATATATATTGATTACTAAAACTTGTTTTGAATCTCCTTTGAGTTAAACTGTTCACAAAAAGACTTCGAAATGTTGGAAAATAATTGGAATGAATTTTTGATGGATAAAGTTTGAATTGTCATTGAATTGTGAGAAATAAAATTTTTGAACATTAATGAAAAATATCTAAAAAATATATCGAAAATATTTTATTGGAATTCTATGATTTCATATACTTAAGAAGTCTTAACTTAATAAGTTCCAACATACAATATGATATTATTTCACTATGTTTAAATTATTAAAACGTGAGGAACTAAAATAACAACATTTAATAGCATAAACAGTCAGTAGTGTTTATGTCAGTACCAGGTTAGTTGATCTTCATTGATCTTGTTTCTGTGTATTATTTTATTTGTTATGAATTGTCTTTTGACTATATATTCGTCGTGTCCTCAATGGACATGATTAATCCATACTTTATTTATCTTTCTTACCAATCAAACGAAGTTTAATCTTTAAATATTCATCCTAACTCATGGTATTCTGTCCTATTACGTGTAACATATTATAGTATGTGTAACATGTTAAAAAAAGCTAGTTTTTAACTTATAATATGTTATTACATAGAATTGCATTTTTTGCATTAATTTTGTTATTAAGTAATATTGCTTCATTAAACTATTTGTCTTAATACGAAAAAATCAACGACTTTCGAACCTTTTTGTCTAAAACGTAGCTAGCAAATGTAGATATACTAATATCTATATTCGTTACAATTCCGCACAAGTTTTGCGAACAATAAGAGGTTAATTCGAAGATTTGTAAATTCTGATTTTATTGATCAAATAATTCAATAAATTTCGCTTGCGTAGAAATACCTCCAGTAACCAGGCTATATAAAAAAAATGGTATAAACAATTTAAACTGATGAACATCACATCAAACAAATCAAAGATACTATAACTCCAGACCATTTTGAAAAATGTTTTTTGCCTAAAAGAAGAGAAATCTTGTTTGGTTCCCAAAACACTAAATTTTTTGGAAAAGCAGCGTTTAGTTGCAGTCTACCAAATAATCCTTTGTGCTTATTAGGATTATGATGAAATGCATAACGATATGATATTAGAATCTAGCTATACAATCCGGAAACAGCCGGGTTGTATAGCATATAAAAGGTGATTCAAAACCGATAATATCGCATTTAATTTTTATTTAATTAATTTTAAAATTAATGTCGTGTTAACACTTTTTTTCGATTATAGTGAAAAGGTTCATTATGAATTTGTTTCATAGGGTCAAACTCTTAATAAGGCTTTATTTAAGCGTAGCAAAGCTTACGCAGAAATATGTTTACGTGATGCTTTTAACAAAATGTAATGCATATTGCACAAGCCATATTGGATTGATTCTTCCGAATGATTTCGTCAAAAACCAGATCACATTTTTCTACAACCATCATATCTGATGGGATTCATATATTAGATATAGTATTTTTCTTTTCATTTTAAACACAAAAATGTTGCAGCTCCCATTTTTCTTGAAAATCTCGACATTACTCTTTACTTGATCTTTTCTTACTTGTGGTTCTTGAATTTTATTTATACTTTTATTGGTAGAAACATTGTGCGATAAAATCACACTCGCAGACCTGAATATGGTAATACCTTTCATTTATGCATACAGAATACCCTGATTCTTTTCAGTGTGCAGAAGAAAACGCCCGTGAAAGTTTAACAAAGCGCAAAATCTTCTTAATTCTCGTGTTTCTGTTGATTTTTTAAATTTTTTAATTGCTTTGACTCTAACGGCTTTGGGACTAATTCCGTTTCCGTTAAGTACATGCTTCAGGAAGGTAATCACTTTTTTATAAAACGTGCACTTTCCCAGATTGATCAGCTGATGCCACGCATATGTCGTCAATATACGTTACTACATGATCTAGGTATTCTAATACATCGTTCACAAATCTTCGAAACTTTTGTGTGGAAATTTATACACCAAAAATCATCACGTTGAATTCATGTAAGCCGAAAGAGGTTGTCTTAGAGCTATTTGCTTCGGGTATTGGAATTTGATTATATGGTTTTTCCAGGTCGATAGTTGAACAAAATTTTGAATTGTGTAATATACGGGTAAAGTCGTGTATGTGGCGGATTGGATACCAGTGTTATTAAGTTGTAGATTTCCTGTGGTCTTCACATTGATAGCCATATACCATTTCATTTCGCTGCTAAATGCAATGTGTTTGTCCAATAACTGTCACTATATTCAAACTTCCTCCATACTATTTTATAATTTTTCGGGCTTAATCGCTGAGATTTTGCAAAAATTGGTTCTCCCCTTGTGGCACTTTGATACTGAACCAGTGAGACTTTTCGTTCTGTTCTATTAAATGTAGCTGGTTTCGTATTTCTTCGTAGTCTTTTAGAATGTTGTATACTGGGTTTTTACGCATAGTGTGCATTGTTCTTTGTACCCCTTATCTGAATACTTGTAATACCGTAGTAAATCATTTTATTCTTCAGATCTACTTCCAAGTTAAAATTATTAAAAAAATCTGTTCCTATTTTTGGCAGATTTACGGCTATAATCAGGAACTCCCATAGGAACTAACTGCACAACCTTGAATTGACTTACATTTCACTTTTTTTCTCAATTCAAGTTTACTATTGAGTGTTTCACTTACTACAAATTCAACTTTATATATAATCACATGCTTTTTTTCACTGCTTATTAACTTTGTATATGAAACTAAGATATATTATGTTATATATTTAGAGTTTGAAAAAAAAAACAAAGTTTGGCGGTCACTTGTCTTTTTATAATTTTGATGTTTATACATTCGATATATGTGCTTATAATAACTCCATATCTCTCTCTCTCTCTCATAATGTGGAATTAAATATACGCATATTTCGATTAATAGCCTTAACTCGTTCCAGTGGGCCGTAAAATGAAATGCCGTTAAACGAAATTAATAATTTCAAACAAATGTATCGAAAATGATTAAATTAGTTTCTAAAACAAAAAAAACATATGTATTACGATTTCAAAAAACGAAAAAAAATTAAATTCAGGCACTAGATGTGATATGTTTTTATTTCCTATTACATATCTTTTTAAGAACTTTATGATCGTTTAAATAGGTATGTAATGTGATCTTTTCATAGGTATATTTGAGAATTTTGTTGCTTTAAGAATCTGTTCAAATGACTTTCATTAACTTTTTAGCAATGTCTGAGCTACGCTTGCAAATGTGGTGTGGTTACCTCTTCCTCTTTATCTAGCAACAGTAGTTCTTCATCGAAAGCAGCTCTCTGCTCATTTATAATGGTATCAATTTTAGGTTTAGGGTTTTGACAACGCATTCCAGCTATACTGCTTCCAAAATTTCTAAACAAATGACATTTTTATTTCCTTTCATGACTGATATAGGTTTACCTTGACATTGATTATTAAGCCCGCCTTTACTTGCATTAAACAAGGTATGTTTATCGCTTTCTTGATTTCACTTCAGTCTTCAGTTTTGAAAAGTTTTAGCTTTCCCAGGAAAAATCATCTGCCACATTGTCAGCTGAATAAGCCATAATTAATTTTTTATGTTTTTTTCGTTGTTTCGCACAGTTTCACAATATATCTTGTCAATTCCATAGGCGAACAAACTTGTGAAATTGTTTATCGCGCATTTAAACGGCACATAACTTTCAGTTAAATATATTAAAAAGTAGTTTTTCAATGAAATTGTACTTGCTGGAGGAAACATTCTGATATCGTTTCGTTTGCAATTCAGATTAAATACGAAATATCAATAAACAGCGGAGATTCCCCATTTTTAATTCCATACTTAGTAAATAGGGTATTCACAATTTATAATAACTCGTGGATACCAAAAAATCCAATAGCAAAAAACAAGAACGTACATCATTTCAGTGCTCCTAAATTGCTAAACGTTTTTGATATGCAATTCATACATACATATATATATAATACTATACACAAGTAAAATAAGATTTTAAATAGTTTATATAAATTATATTTCTCTTGATCAGAAATATGGCTGGGCCATACAAAGTATTTACCGTTGTACGAGGTGGCCATTAAGCAAAGTATCCCTATACGTAATGAAATCTTTAGTTAATGCTAAACGAATTTTAGTAACGGATAAGAATAAGAATAGAAATAAGAATTAGAAGAAATAGAATAAGAATACCATTATTTCACAAATGACGCATACTTCTAAGTCAAAGATAAGGAAACTTCACAAGAATTTTTAACCGTGAATATGTATATTTGGTACACTGTTACACTAGAATGATCTACGCGATAAAAACGGTCACCAATATTTTCCTAACATTAATAAAATTTTAAACGACTTGAGTAAAGTTTATTAGAACGATCTTAGAATTGCTAAAGAACCTATTGAAAAATGTGAAAAACATCTAAAACAATGTTGGATAGAGTGTTGGAAGTAAACGTAGCAAATGAAAATAGAATATCGCTATTAAAAGATAAAGTTAACGTAGTCTGAGAAGCCCTTGTTCCTAAAAATAAATAGGAATTAAAATGGTTTTGCAAACATTTTCGTTTTAACGCGCTATCCACAAAAACCGCTTATTTTTTCATGCGTTGCGAACTCGTACGGTGTAGGGGAGGTGCTTTACCATATTATTAATGGTGATGGACGCCCAGGTCAATTTATTTCTAATACATTATCGTCAGCGTCTGATACCAGAGGTACAGCTGAAAGCGGACAAATGTATTTGGCTCGCTATATAAATGTGCATTGACGGAAAACAATAAATTCTTCAGAAGGCAACGGGAAACCACTGAAGTACATATCCCAGCATATCATGTAACAATGGAAGTACAACCACAATCAAGGCTCTCAGTCTCCGGCAATACAAGGGTGCTAAGAATCCCCGGAGGTAAAACTAAACAAACTTTAAACATTGGAACATGAAATACTAGAAGCTTGTATGAAGCAGGAAAATTAGCTAACACGATTTTAGAAATGAAGAAACATAGTATTGATATAATCGGCGTAAGCGAAACATGGTGGCCCGACTGCGGAGAGTTCTTTTCTCAAAACACAAAGGTTTATTACTCTGGCAACCAAAACAAACATCATCGTAATGGAGTAGGCATACTAATGAAAAAGGATATTGCAAAATTTGTCACTGGATTCATTCCCAAATCCAAAAGGGCTATGATGGTGAAAATAAATGCCAAACCACTTAATATAAATATTATTCAAGTATATGCACCAACTCCTGACAAAAGTGACGACGAAATAGAATCTTTTTATGCTGAATTAAATGAACTTATGCGACTGACCAAATCACATGAAATAAACATTATTCAAGGAGACTTTAATGCAAAGGTTGGAAGAGGAGAAGTTCATGGAGTTGTGGGCCAGTATGGACTAGGTGAAAGAAAAGATAGAGGAGATCGACTAATACAATTCTGTCAAGAATATAAATTAAAGATTTCAAATACTATGTTCAATCTACCACCTCGTAGACTATATACGTGGAAATCTCCATCTGACACTCCTGATAATATTATCAGAAATCAAATAGACTTCATCCTAATTAATGATCATTTTTGCTCTTCAGTTAAGAAAGTTACAACTTACCCGGAAGCAGATGTACAATCTGGTCATAATCTTCTAATGGCGAAAATTTGCATAAGATTAGCATCAAATCGCAAAAAGAAACCAAGCCTCAAACTCAACTTAGAAAAACTACGAAATGATGACATAAAATGTTCATTAAAAAATAAAATAAATCATAGCATTAGTAGTATTGATTCTAGGAACCCAAATAATATATGGGAGCAACTCTAGACAACGATTACATCTTCATCGAAAGAAATTCTTGGATTATATAGGGTTGGGGTTGGGTTGGAGTGGCGGCCTTGTATCCCAAAAAGCCCACTTAAGCACAAATAATGGCCCATTGTGGTACCACATGGATCATATAGGAAAGAAATAAAAAAAATCATTGGATGACCGAAGATATAGTGAAATTGATAAATGAACGCCGTCAGTATAAAAATACACAACAAGATCTATATTGGCAATTAAACAGAGACATCAGAAGTAAGATCCGTACAGCAAAAACAGTTTGGTTAAATAATGAATGCCAAGAAATTGAACGATTGTAATCACTACATGATGACTTCAATCTACACAAAAAACTGAAACAGACTGCAGGAATTTATCGAAAAAACTCTCCTTCATCTCTCATTAGTGATGACAATGAAATAGTTTTTGACATAAATGAAAAGAAAAGAATTTGGAAAACATATATTGAAAACGTTTTTTCTGATAGCAGTAGACTAAATAATGATATTTATTTTACAAGTATGCCAACTGGAATGTACATAACTAAAGACGAAGTCAAGAAAGCTATACAATCGATGAAAAATAATAAGGCAAATGTCCCAGACGAGATTCCATCCATCAGATTCCAGAAGAATAATTGCAAAAAAATGAAGTGAATACAGACTTATCAGCCTTATGTCACATGCTCTAAAAATTTTTCTAAAAATTATACACGGCAGAATATACAAAAAATGCGAAGAAGTGATGGGGAAATCACAATTTGGTTTTAAGGAAGGACTTGGAACTCGGGAAGCACTATTATGTATTCAAGTTTTAGTTCAAAACTGTAAAGACGTTCACAAAGACGTTTTTCTCTGTTTTATCGATTACGAGAAAGCGTTCGACAACGTGAAACATGATAAACTTATAGTAATTCTTCAAAACATTGATATTGATGACAAGGAAATCCGATGCATTAAAAATTTGCACTGGCAACAAACTGCGCATGTAAACATCGATGGTGATATAACAGAAGGGATATCCATTTCAAGAGGAGTTAGACAGGGTTGCATATTGTCGCCACTGTTATTCAATGTGTATTCAGAAAAAATATTTGAAGAATCCATTAGCGATATTCGACAAGGTGTGAAGGTAAACGGCGTTTTCATTAATAACATCAGATACGTGGACGACACCGCTCTTATTGCCGACAATTTAAGTGGCCTACAAGAGCTAGTAAACAGTGTTAACACTGTATATAAATATAAATAAAACAAAATGATTGTAAGGCGAAAGAATATGTATAGCAACACAAATTTAATGGTTAATAATATTGGTGTAGAAAGAGTACAGCATTTTAAATATCTTGGATGATTTGTATGGTAAATGAAAATTGGAATTGTTCCAAAGAGATCAAATGCCGAATAGAAATAGCACGAAATACTTTTCTTAGATACAAAAAAGTGCTTAATAGTCATGATCTCAATATTAAAACTAAAATCCGTTTTGTAAAATGCTATGTCTGGTCTATACTTCTATACGCCATGGAAACCTGGACTTTGAAAATTGTTGATATTAACAAACTCGAAGCATTTGAGTTATGGATTTATCGGAGAATTCTCAAAATTCCATGGACAGATCATGTTACAAATAATGAAGTGTTACGAAGTATGAGGTGTGATCGCGAATTGTTAACAATTATAAAAAGAAGAAAAACGGCTTACCTGGGACATATTATGCGAAATTCAAAATATGAGCTACTCTAAATGATTATTCAAGGAAAAATCGAAGAAAAACGCGGTATTGGCAGAAAACAATTTTCATGGCTGCGAAACATTCGTCAATGGACTCAAATACGAGAGGTTAGCAGCCTTATAAATATGGTATAGCGAGATGCAGAGAGCAATACGCAGAAATAGTTAAAAATTTGTAATTGTGTTTATTAAAAACTAATCAAACAATATAGTATTATGTTATGTTATTATGTTATAATTATTATTATGTTACAATTAATCAATATAGTATTATGTTATGTTACATGATCACCAATATTCGAAATCGAATTGGCAAATAAAGAAGAAGAAGAACATTATCTCTAACTTCAAGAAAGAACTTGCAATTGCATCGAGAGGGTTTAACGATAGTTTTTGTATTGTAGAAACTTCAGAAGTATATTTTTGGGATTGACCACTAGCTGTTAAGATATATTTTTTAAATGAAAAAAGATATGCTACCGCTTTTGGTAAATCGATTGTAATGATATGCATTATTTTTACCAGTGTGTCCGGGGTTTCAATGGGTCATGCTGACATGCTATCTCGTTTACCTCTACAAAAATATATTACGCTATGCCAATTTAAGTGAAAATATTTAAAATGAAGTGTGTAAAGAGATTATATTATGGATTTTGCTAGATAAAAAATAGAGACAATAACTTAAAAAATTCTTTGAAAATCGAATTGCGTCAGCAAACGAAGATATGTTAAGTTTGTATTTATCAGAAAATATGAGTAATTACATAGTGGGTATATCGTAGTTGTTAGCATTGAGAACGTAGTTTGCTAAAATATGAACATTTAGACAGTTTAGACAATTTTGAACCCTGAATCAATTTTCTGAATAAAAATAAGTATTTAAAATATAATTATATTATTATTGTCGTTCAGTTCTTTATACACTTTGTAGTTTTCATTACTCATAAAGAATATGTTTACATGTTATATAAGACAAAATTGGCTTTTATTTTAGGTTAGTAATCGAGTTTCATTATAAAATATGAGTAATCCATATATTGGTTGACCGTTTTTGTATCGAAGTAATAACTATTACGGTCATTACCTACTTAATTTGGTATAAAAAATTATGATGCTTCTAATAAGCATTACAATGCCATAACAGCAATAGAAGTATTGGGTACCAAAACAATAAATGTCATCAATGTGAACATAACACATAACATATATTTAATACTTACAATTGTTATAAATAGTTTCCGTAGAACTCATTTGGATGCCAGTCGCATAGTTTGATTCCAGCACTTCTCGAAAAGTCAAAATTCTATTTCGATTTGCTTCTTCCCCTTGAGCTTATACTTTTGGTTCGATATGAAGCCAAGGGTCGGCAAATTCTTTTAGAAGTTGAATGCTTCTGGCAGTTCTCTGATGTAAACCTTTGTTGGATTTCAAAGTCTTGCTTACATTTCATATGTCTTATAAGTCCTGTTGAAATCAGAGACATTTTTAATGATTCAGCTTTTTTATTTGAAATTTGATGACCGATCGATTTTTTTGCGGTAATATTGATTGTCAGTGCGGGAGCCTTTATAGAATCTATGTAAAGATGTAAGAGAGAAAATGTTGTCTAAGCTTAGCTGAGTCTCCTACATAAGCTGAATATAAATCCATATTTAACCGTGTTGTGTTTACTTATGCATCCCAAGCACCCGAGTAGAAGCACTACACCAAACCCATCGTGTTAGTTTTTGCTTATTACATGGGTAAGATAATGTCTTTGCCCTCTGTACTGCAATAGCAAGATTATTAATTCATTTTAATTTTTTCGCTGTTGCGCTTTGACTCACTTGGCGGTTATCTATGTCGTAGTTAGCTTATCTGGGGGTCATATTTTGTGTTACGAGTCTGTGGGTTTTGTGTTTTTATATGTTTCAACGTTTGTTCTGATATATAGGAGTTGTGTCACTGACGGTATGTGCTGATGGTATAATGCTTTCAATAGGCACATTTGAAGTGACACTGTGAAGGTCTAAAAATTCTGATAAAAGAGATTAGACAATGTTACCTTTGACACAAACAATGTAAAATAACATACAGAGCATACTTTGAATAAGCAACTAAGAAAAAGACTTAAACCAAACGTGATATTCTCACAATGACAATAAATAATTATACTATACCTAATGTTTTTCTCACATTATGGGAGTAAGGTCTCAGACTACGCAGGTCTACATACATATGTATATTTATTTATATAGAATTTGCTTCATCATCATCCCATTCCAGGCTTTATAAGTTCTGTAAATTATATTGAATATTTTGTTTAACAACGACTGCTGTTCGTCCTCTAACTGATCCTGATGCATACAGCTTAACTTCTTAACAGTTCTGAACCATGCCATTAGCATTCGATATTGTTATCGTAATTGGCCAGCAAATTGGATGTAGTTCCCATTTGTTTTATGAACGTTATTACTAGTATTTGTAAAAGATTTAAAAGGTATTTAGCACTTGAATTTTGTGTCACATTTAAAATAACCGTCTCATGATGATTATGTTGAGATAAGAACCTTGGGTTTTTAATTTCGTAATTAGTATTTTATCCAAACTTGGCCAAAAATGTTTTCTATATCTAACATTAATGTTCCTGTGGACTACCTCGGAAAAATATAGTTCAGTTGAGATCACCGTTTTTGATGCAAATTTCTTTGTAGGGTTTTTTTTCACTCTATGCCTTTTATTCTTAAAAAAATTATTATTTTTTGTTAGTTTGCCTATTGAAAACAGGAGGTTATTGATCCCTATTTTTATTGGAAAACTTTATTTTCTGTGTAAGTATATTTGCCATTTTGCAGCTTATTAGAAATTTTCCTTTTAACCACCGTTTGTTTGTATTCGCAGTATGTTTTCGAATAAATTTTATTGGCAGGGATACTAATTCTATAGGGATTTTCTTTTGTTGAAGCTACTAGGTATTCTTCTTTTCTGTTACTCCGAAGTTTTCTTGTTGTTAGTATCGCTACCTTATTTTTAGAAAATTATTTTTTGAGTTTTAAATTGATCAACAACTACAATAGTATTGTCGTCTATATCAGACTTTAACATTATTATAAACAAATTCACTGCCGTTTGAAACTATTATATGCATAGCTGATGGGGCTATAAAAGAAAATTTATTGCTACCTTGGGTTTTAATCGTGGAGAGACATAAGTATGTTATGTTTATATGTATGAATGATACTTTAACTAATAATTAACTTATATATATCTATATTATATATTTGCTGGTCATGCCATACAGTGCATAATTCTAGTGAAATGGCATAGAAAGAAATAAAAGCTCACATATTATATTTAATAAATTTCATTTAATAATATACATATATTATAATTGTGAGTGTAATTCCGTTGTCTATGAATTCTCTGCATCAGGAATCATGAAGTCACGTTCGCTACACATCGGTTCACTTTCAGATTTTAAGTCAGCTTCTCCACGAATTTAAAAGTGTAGTCCCGTATGTAGAGTTTGTACCAATTTTTTCTGATTTTACCTTCTCTCACGCCAAAAACCGGTAAAACGTATTAAAAAGAGCAAGAAAAAGAACAAGGAAATGTTAGTTTTTATCGGCAATAGGTCTCTTTCACGAGCTACTCGTAGTAAAACTCAAGTAAAACACAAGTAAAGTACAAACTGAGAGCGTAACACAAATAAAATGGCAAATTTCGCTCTTTACATAGATTTTCATAGAATAGCTTTGTGTAAAGTCTAGTTAGAACAGCTGTTTATCGAAAAACAAAATAGTAGAAATGGAAGTTAAAACATAATTTCAAAATATTACCGTCTTAGGGATATGTTAATTAGAATTTAATATTTATTTACATGTTATTTTAAGGCTAGTTCAAGTTAGAATAAAGTTCTTTTTTTTAATATTAATGAAATAAAAAATTGAAATATAAGCAATATACATATAAACACTTCAATCCAAGTTATTTTCTATTTCAAATCGAACCTCTTACAATGCCGCGTAAATAAACAATACAAAAATTTGAATTTAAAACAGCTGAATCACATATCACACAAATTTTAATTGAAATAAAATGTAGGAGTAAAGTCTGTGTAGCATTTTCAAATTTCGACAGGGATGTTACGCTCTCTCAGATGCTCTTATTTACTCGAAAATTTGATGGTGGAACGCACTTGTGTATACACAGAGTTACTCAAAGTTACGACAAGTAGCTGGGGGAACAGACCTATTCCCTCCAATTATTTATACAGTTTATACAGCTTAATACACTAGTGTTTAAAAAGGGAATGGAAGAGTCAGTTTTGCTCGATGATTGTTATAAAGTTTGCAATTTTTATTTATTTACTATAGAATTAAATTTAAGATTTAAAGCGAATACTAAATAAAAACTTAGATATAATATTTCAGACATTTCAACAGATTTTATGTTTTTTCTATGTTTTAGATTTTTTATATTCAAAATTTTCTCACTTATTTTTTTAGCGCTTAAATAATT
The DNA here is from genome assembly GCF_002237135.1 of Teleopsis dalmanni. Lineage (NCBI taxonomy): Eukaryota > Metazoa > Arthropoda > Insecta > Diptera > Diopsidae > Teleopsis > Teleopsis dalmanni. Next base: position 99,684,092 of record NC_051847.1, on the reverse strand, counting down.
CACACAAATCAAAAAAAAAATTAGTACACAAACCCAACTGACATAATTCATGCGTTGCACATTACTTTTATATGTAATCCATATCGTTTCAGCAAAGATGATCCAGATCATTGTTTCCTGAAACGCAGCTAATGTATGCCACATAAACAAATATTAATTGTGTATATATTGATTAAATACTTTAATTTTCATATAAATAATTAGTAATTTTTATTATTTATTTATGAGTTAAAACAACTACTAACTTCTGTTTCGCACAAAAAATTTACATAAATTTCATAATAATTTTCTATGAGGATATAATTTTGTACATAATTTTTTTAATATGTCATTATAATTTCAATAAAATTGAAAAATACAATTTTTTTTCAAATCCCATACCGTATAAATCGGAAGATAGATGTATTCTGTCGAATTATCTTTACATCAGATGCATCTTTATCTGTATCCGCAGTATTATAGGAAATCAACATATACACCCTGCAACTATGGTTAAGTTTCTTATCCACGATTCTATTTAGCTAAAATAACTTACCTGACATTCTTATAGAATGTAATCGGATATTGGCGAGTAAAAAAAATTAAACGATTTAATTCTTTGACAATAAAAAAATCAAGATGATAACACAATAATCCTTTAAGAAATCCTTTAATTCTATTAATGAATTTGTCTGGGATTCACGACTAGATAACTATAATGTGGATAACTATGGATAGGAATAAAAAGTTTCAGCAATAAAAATACAAAATAAAAAAAATTGTTTAAAAAATTTGTTTAATATCTTAATTTTAGTGAAATATTTAATACCAACTAAACAAAATTAAAATTTAAAAATTAAATTTGTTGAATTTTTGGTATTTTAATATACATAGGAGTTTTTGTTGATGTTGATGATTTCACTAAAAAGTCAATTCATTTTAAAGAATTTGATAAATCCGTAAGCAATAATAAAACGTTAATGTTGTTACTGCTATAAATGATTGATATTTAAATGCAGCTAAGACCATGATACAACCATTGTAGCTTCTTTTCCAAAGAACCTTGTCCGCAAATCCTTACACTTTCTGCTTTTGGTACAATATGAACTTCAAACTTATTATGCATATGTAGGTATATAAATGATACTGAAGTAAGAAGGGCATGCACTATGCAAGTCAAGCATTATGCAAGGTTTGTATCAGCTGGAATATAACAACTGGTATTTTTTTTTTGAAAAAATAGAAATTAATTCAATTTAAAAATAAGTAGTAAAAAAATGTATTGTAGCAATCATTAAATTGCAGCCAAAATTTAAACATATGACTCTAATCCCTTCTATATAAGCCACACTTGGTGTTATTATAATTGCAAATGTATTGACTATCACTAATGTGGCTGCTGGTGTGACGGGGGTTAAGTACATCGAAAGTTTTTATAATTGAATTAGGGTGTGATGGTAAAGTAATTGTCCCCAGAGAAAAATTTGTGCACAGATTTATGTGATGCATTAATGGCACCCTAATTTAATGTAGGAATAAATTTGGATAATACCGTTTGAATGTCAACACGTTAAGCTCACAATATATTCAATTCAAATGTGGTTTAAATACCATCAGGGGCTTCGATACGAGTACATAAGTTTAATGAGATAAATTCAAATTAAAATGAAATCAGTTTTTGAAAAGCTCTTTATTCAATTTTATTATATTAATTCTTTCAGAAAATATCAATGGTTTTGCCTCTACGAAAAGTATCTGCTCAACTGACAGACTTTCAAATTGGAGTCATCAGTCATCTATAAGTCTCATTTCTGAAGAAAATGTTAATGTTATGGTTTCTCGTTCAAAAAATTCTGGTGTTGGGCTTATATGTGTTGTATGTGGGGACATAAGTTCGGGTAAACATTACGGGATTCTAGCGTGCAATGGATGTTCCGGGTTTTTTAAGCGCAGTGTTCGCCGAAAACTTATTTACAGGTACGATTCAAAACATAATTTGTTATTAATAAATACGTATTTATAAAATAATTTATAATTCATATATGTTTATACTTATTAATATTAGCTGACTTCTATAAAATATTCCATATTGTGAAATATATGAAATGAAATTTTGTACATTAATTTCTCTGTTTAAACTGTTTCACGCAGGAATCATTTGGTCGATATTGATGATTCTTTTAAGAACATTATTCCATGAGGAAAAAAAATCCACACAGCGGCTCGGTGCACAATGTGTCAGAATCAAAATTAACCAAATAAAATTCAATATTTTTTGAACCACTAGATATATTGAAATAAAGTGTTCCAAAAACTAGTATTGGAACTTCTAGGAATAGCGTACTTTTAGATTTTTTACAATATATCAAGAACTATGACAGTTAAAGTAAATAAATTTAGGGTACGATATTTCATTACTAAGGTCCAGAAGTTTTCTAATATTTTATATACTGCAATACCCATCCCCTTGCAAAAATTATTTTTTTATATTTAAAATAATTTTTTACACGCCTTTATCCACTCATTGTACATGTAAAAATTCAGCTTTATGTCAAAAATAGATGTTTATATTCTCAATATAATAATAATTAGAAATTAATTATAATAAATACACTGTACAACATCTCAGTAAATTAAATATGCGCTCATATTTGTTTTCCGCTGTAGACACCTTTTAAGTTCATTGTTTAATTCATTGAATGAAGATATTTTTTAAATTGGCAAACAACCAATTGACTGATCTACTTACATCCCACTCTTTGTTTATATGCATCATGGATCTAAATAGCCTGTACCGCCTTCTTAGACGTTTGAGCAATAAAATTGTACGCAGTTTCTTTGATTCATTTTTTTCCGTCTAAACTGTATGAAAGCTAAACAAAGATGAAACTGTAACCGAGAAAAACATTTGTGCGACCGGAAACGAAGCATGCACGTGTAGAAGAATGTTGTGCACAAAACTGCAAAACAACGGCACACAGTGGTTCTAAATCAAAAAAACAAAAACAATTCCTTTTTTTTTATAATTCTGCACTTGATTTGCAAGACAATATTCAAGACCATATTTTCAACACCAATTACCTATTTCATATTTGATTTTCAAGACTCTATTGTGAATGATACTACTTTTTTTACTGTTCGCTGGGCAATACTTCAGCGAAACTGTTAGGTTTGTTTTGATTTTGTTATATTGTAATTTTATGATTTTGTGTAATTGTTTGATTTTTATTTATTTTACGTCCAATAATGTCGGACAATGTCAATGTCTTATGCTTGTTCTTGGCATTTGTTGAAATTATTCATAATGAATCTGAGTTATATTTTACAAGCAATAAATACGTAAACAAAAATCAGCTGTTCTAAATATTTTCAAGACTAATATGCACAAAGTGTGTTCACGATTATTTGAGTTTGCAATGATACACACTCAACGATGCACAGACATCCTGAATACCCCTATTATTTCACCAAATTTCCTCAGATAAATTTTAGCAATTTAAATCTTAAAAAAGAATTGCGTCTTCTCCATATAATCTAATAGCGTATAAAAGAAAAAACATTTTACTTACAATGTGCATTCTTATTATTTTAAGGCGAATAAATAATATTAAAAAAATGCAATTATTTTTTTTTATCTTAGAGTCTATACTCTATATGTATTTTCACAGAATAATAATCATCATTATAAAGCTGTTACTACAGGAATAGAGTTGTTTTAAAGAGTTTTTTCACTTCTTTAGGTAAGTCTTCGTAACTCTTAATTCGCTAAAAGTGATTATAATATATTAATGGGTCTGAAGAAGGTAACAAAATATTACATAAATAATAAGGATTTATGTATTACTTTGTCATTCTTCATGCTATTCTTGTCAAGTTTTTTAAAATGCTAAAAACCTTATCTCTTCTTTCATATTTCTCCACGAAAGTTGTCTTTACGAAAGTATAGGTAATTAAATAATTTTATTTCCATGGAACATAAATTTCTGTAATATTTTTCGCAATATTTGGACCTGCAGCACTCTGACCAGTAGTTCCATCATTTAAGTTGCTTTTACCTTGTTAAAATTGAAGTTGGGCTTCCATTACACCACTTCAACATGCTTTTTCCTCTACGATTTGTTTTTTAAATCACCTCTTTCTGATCTTGATCATTCAAAATATGATCATAATCTATTTAAAGGACGTAGTCCCTAATTTTAATTTTTTTATGAATAGAAGATATTTTGAACTTCAAAGCTTTTAAATTGGGTAGTACTTTTTATTTTTGGTTCAGTAGACGGGATATTTATTTGCATTAGTATCTGCCAAAATTTAACGAACTTTTCAGTATGTATGATTGTATGTATGAAATATTGAAAAATTCACTTAACTGTCAAAATACTAACCTAATCCTTTTAAACAAATATATACTTGGCTGCTTTCATCCTGTTATTCAATTTTTTATCAATGATGTATAATATTTTATATGAAATTTATAATAATATATATATATATATATATTAATGTATTATAATATATATTAATAATTACGAAATTGTGATTATAATTATGTTTTTCTAGAATTTTGTTTTAATTACGATATTAAAAAACGATCCCCTTATATTTCAAATAGTTGTGTCCATTTTTAGAAGCATTGTATACCCACGAGGAATCTAAACGTCTTCACAAAAGTGTGATTTATTGATCTATACTCCAAAAGTTTTTAACAAAACTAATAGGGTAGGTAAAACACACTTTCAGTAATAAGAGAATATATTTTCTTGGTTGACCCGTCCAGTTCATTAAAAGATCTATTCTATTAAAACTTTGAAACACTAAATACTAAATTATTTAAACAATTTCTCCATAAACAATTAAGAATTCATTTTTTATCTCTTGTTCATACTTATTTATGAACAAAAAATAAAAAATTAATTCTTAGTTGTTATTATATATTAAGTATAAAAATTGCTTAAAAATAAAAAAATCAATTTTTTTAAAAGCAGGGAATACTCAACTTTCCACTTCGTTGAATTTTTCAATAATAAATATTTTTATAAAAATTTTTAAATTGGTTATATTTGAAGGAATTGTAAAAATGTTTTATCAACATTTTAAAAATTAATGATCTGCAACTTTCATTTTGGCCACTGAAATTGACTTTTAATCGACTGTGCACGCGTTCACAAGAGATGTGAAAGTGATTTTAGAGCGGAAAAAAATTAAAGGTAAACGTGAAGTGAAGAACAAAGCAATGTTAATTTGAAAGATTGAAAGTTTTACTCAACTTTAAATTATTATTTGCATTTTGTTACCCAAAAAAAAGAATTATTTAAAAGTACACCAAAAACAGCACAACGATGAGAACAACATAACTAACATTATGTCTTCTTCGGTGGCTCGCAAGTGTGGCAAAATATGCATGCTGGCTAAGCGAGACACTGGCATCACTGTTACATTTTCAAATTACATTTTGTATAAAAATAAATAATTAATATATATTAAAAACTAAAATGAATACAAAATTATATGGAATACTAAAAATGTTGAAAATTTTAAAGTAAAACACAAATTTTTCTTTTTCTTTAATTTTTAAACTTATGAAATTTTTGAATTTTGTTTGAATTTTTATTTACATATAATTTTTGACATATGATTGCAATATTTGTTGGAAGTGCCAATGCAGGTTCACATTAGTTCGCTTATTGCGTTGGTAACACTTTCTTTTTACTGGCCGATGTGTTTGGCCTTTAACAGCTACTGGTCTAAATAGAGAAAATAGTGTTGTTTTTTGCTATACTTGCGAGCCACTGAAAACGTCTATTATTTATTTATTCTATTTACTCGGATATCAATTAACAGAATAATCTTATTATAGGTATTATTAAAAGAATCGTACAAATTTCTACTGTCATAAACATATGAAATATAAAAGAAAGCGAGAGTTTTGCGAGAGTCTATTAAGCAGATAAATTTTGATAGAATTGCATCCAGTGAATACGTGAACAAATCAAAAAACAAAACATTTCAATGAAGACAATATAAAGCTAAACACGAAGTACTATGTGATATGTTATATAGATGTATAATTTATGTATTATTGCAGTTTATTTAACAGAAAATAACTAAGTTTTTTGAATAAAATTTATACATAAAAAAAAAAATTTATACATAATCGCATATAATTTTACTAAATTCTACAAAAATCAAATGGCACAATTATTCTTAAACGGATTTTATTTTGAATATGTTCACAGCACACTTGTCTGTTGTCCTTTTTAAAAGACCGCATATTTAATAAAGTTTATTTAGAAATAAAATTTCTATGTTCATCGCCCAGTAAACATTATCTGGTCTCAAGAGACTGAAATGAAGCTTAAGCTGAATATACTTAAACAAATGTGACAAAAATAAAATAAATAGCAAAATATTAAAAAGAAAATATATTGGGGATGAAGAAAAATATATTGGGGTTGAAATTATAAATTTGATTTTATTTTAACTTACAGGATATGACTATTAGGAATTTTTTATATTTTTATACAAGTTTTAAAAAAATCCTCTAAATAAGAAATATCCTCTTTCAAATGCTATTATTGAATTTTAAATATAACTCACTGCATTTACAACTATATAGAGATAGGTAAATTAATTTAAATGTAATTGTGTGTTTACTTCTTACACACATAGTTTTGATCACTCAACTATGGATGAAACCTCGAACCAATGGTACATTGGTGAAAATAATGAATTCGAAAGGTTAAGCCAAAATGGCGAAGATCACTGAAATCCAACTGGATGAATGATGATCACTGTTGTGTGAGATGCAGGTACTATAATTTTTATCGAATACCTTCTGCCAAAGAATATGCTCAATGCAAATGTAATAATTCAAAAAAATTTTTAATTTTAAAAATATTTCAATGTGTTTTCTTTTATTCAAGAAAAAATATAGAAGAAAACAATACATCCAAAAAGGTATAGTTGAAGTATTAGATATATAACTTTATTAGGATGGCGTAAAGAATTCGAAAACCCGTCCAAGTTTTATTAACAACTGAGTTATGTGCGCTCTCGTCATTATATTATACATAACATTATACATAATTTCTCAATAATTTGATAACATATTATAATAAACGCAACATATCAAATCGTTGTGATTTATATTAAACTAATATACTATTATAATTATTAATAATAACCAACCAACCAGTTATTAGAACCTTTTGATTGGAAACTATTATTTTCTTAGTACTAAATGAAGTAAAATTTCACTTTCTGACAATATCTATTTTTTCCACAAATTTTTCGAACGTGATTGAAGTTATGACTATCGCATGTACTAATACAGTAAGGACTAAACAAAAGAAATAGTCATAAATGTGGGTCGTTCTTTAACAAATGTAATGGATTTTCTTTCCATCATCTCCAATTTGACTGAATTTTTTTTATGAACTCCTTTAAAAGGAGACGTTTTACAAAACGTTTTTTGGAAAAAAATTTTTTAAAATTTTGGTTCATGGAGATATGGGTTCATGAGGTCTTGCGAATTTTCATATCAGACACTACAACCTATATGAGTTGTAGGTAGAATTGATTGCTGATGATGTTGATCTAAATGTGGAATAGATATACTTCGAACATTCTATGGCTATCAAATTAATTATATAAATTTGTCATCCTACGACATTGAAAATACCTTGAAAGTAAATACCTCAAAATACTAACTGAATCAGGTGTCGTCATACGTTAGAATTCACCGAAAGAGAATTGAACAATTATTAACTGTTTTGATTCCTAGCAACACGTTTTAAAAAATGAGGTAGAGCCAATAGTGGAATGTTATAAAAAAAGATTTATTTACAGACTAAGGAATGCTATTTGTTACTATTTTATATTTGATTGTAGTAGAGTTAAAGTTATAAATGGAGTCAGTCTACCTCGTTCCAGTGTGTATTAATTGTAACAATTAGGAAGCCGATCTTAAAAAGCTATCCGATGTTATGTTAGAGATTGGTGGTAAGAGTGTCTTGATTACTGGAGTTTATAATGCTAAAATACAAATAGAACAATGCCTTGAATTAAATCCAACTTTTCAAATAGTAGAATGTTTGTACATCGCTATGCCTACCATATAGTAGACTTAATCTTACTACACATATTAGTATATATCACCTATTTTCACGGACAACTGAAAAGTACAAAGCTCATTAGTACAGAACATATGCTTTCTATATTACAAATAAAATACATATAGAATAAATTACTTTGATACTTACATTAATAATTTTTTTACCAAAATTTTAATGGGTATGTACTGGCCATTTCCCGTTAGAAATAATTTGAGGACGATAAAAATTATTATTGCATCCATTGCTAAAATATATATCTATTTTTAACTAATAAGTCCATTTAGTACGATATGAAAAAACTTCAATATTTAATATATCTTTTATTTGTAGACATCAACTAAGAAGTAAACAATATTCTTATCTACAATGGGAATGAGCACGTGCATACGCAGCTTATAACAAAGATTACAAATCTAAAAACACAATTAGATGACTCCCCGGAATATTCAAGAAGTCCAGGATAGATTAAAGAAGGCATTCATTCAATGGTCCTTACGTTGGCAGCCCACGAAACGTTCAGGTAGAACTAGACAGATTACGTCAGATAGTCACTATGCTTGCCACATCATATTGTACTAATCATTTAGGCAGATCATTTCAATTTAGATACAGAATTCAATCTTCTTCCGAACTTGATACAGAATACTTGGAGAAAAATAATACCGAGCCGTTAAGTTAGTACAAAATAGACAATTCTCCAAGATAGAAAAAAGTTTCTCATATTAATCAGGTAGAGTAGGAAACTAAAACTTTAGAATAAATATTCCTTACCACACAAAACCCATATCCATTAAGATCTATCTGGCATTCTGCTAGAATCAGTAGAGCCCATCCTTCTTTGTGAGACCTATTAAAAACACAATAATTACTCCTAATACTGGAGCAGTATGATGATATCATTTTATCAGTCCAATTATAAGTTCAAATAGGATTAGTAATATTTAAAACACAAATAATAATCCAAATAGTGTTATATTAATTTCAAGGACAAATAATGGTATTATTTTAAATTACTATACTGACTCACTTTCGATGACTATGGTGTGATATACCTCATGTGTTTTATACTTCCATCTTTAATATTCTCTGTTAATGTATTTATCAAAGTCAAAATCAAATAAATTATACATCAAATACAAAAAATATTATAGAAAATGTTGAATAACTAATTAAAGCAATTTTAAATAGTTCCTTTAAAAAGCCATGTAAAAATTTCAGTTCACAGCTCTTGCAAAATATTTAATGTTACTTAAAAATATTTACGTTAAGACTCTTCTTTCGATGCATACAGTTAAGATTCGGCAAGTCGAATAAAAAAACTTAATAATATATATTATTAATATAATATAAAAATAGTAAAAGTTTAATAAAGGATTTATAGACCTATTTCAATTTCAGATTTAAAGTACATTACTAAATTTTAAAATTAGATATTGCAAAGACATTTGATTCACAATACAATCAGCGAATCGTGACCACTGATAAAATAAGCCAAGCTTTGTGTGTTATTCATCTTGCTAACAGCTGCCTTATTAACTCTCTTAAACGGGGTTGCGAATTTTTAGGTTATAGGATTCGTTTCTTCCATATCGGGGAATGCAACGAAATACATATAGACTGGACAAAATACATATATATGCTAGACTATGAAACGCTGTTTTGATTGATTTACCTATAGTATATGTAAAATATATTTATGTTGAGAGATTTGGATAAGTTCTATGTTATATTTTATGTGAAATTTAAGAATTCGCTCCAACTTTCCTAGAAAATTGATTTAGACTGATAATAAAATAATTTGGTTTGCAATGACGAGCATTTTATCTGCTTTAGGTGTGAAATCCAATCTCACCTTTGTACAAATTTGTAGAATGTATGTATAAAAGGTTTAAACACAACTAAACATTTCTGTTAAGAAGTAAATTAGATCAGATTTTGAAAAGTTTAGGAACTATGTCACCACGTTACTGCATCCTTTGAGGATTAGTGTGACAAATCCATTTTAGTTCGCATAGCAGTTAAAAATGATATTATGTCCTTTGGGGGAATGTTGTCTAATGCTATTATAAGTGCATAGGCAGTGAAGATTTTACGAATAAACTACTAGTTATTGACTCTGGGCCTCCAGTAAACTGTGGATACCGTGAAGTTTGTTTCTATAAGCAAAAGTGACTCTCTGCAGTCATTGGTATAAACGCCATCTTGTCTTTTAGAAACCCAATGGGATTAGTGTGGCTTTTCGAGATAACTCTGAGGATTTTAGCGCTATTGCTTAAGTGTTGAATCTCAGAGCAGAAGCTTCCCCATGATACTTGTTTTGTACTTCTGATTTCCTTATTGTAGGCGGTGAGGGCGGTGTTATAATATATTTTTAGTATTGTTAAAAACTCTCCGGAACTCAATTCTAAGCATAGCTGCGAAACGTTCAGTGGTACCACAGCGGAGGGGGGAAACAAAGGTGATGCTCACATATGTCGAGGGCATTTCTCCACCCTGAAACACTTTTAGAATGACATCCGGGAATGGCTAAAGCTTTGGGACACAATTTTTCAGCCAATTTTGCATTTTGCCATTGCAGCAGGTTAATAAGAGCCATCTATCTACTTTTGTTTAGGAATTTCAATTTCCTTTTGAAATTAGCGTAGCTTTGATTTTATTAGCTCCATTTGATCATCAGTAAGATGTACCTCTGAATACTTTTTATGGGCAATAGCCGCTTTGCAGGCGGTGGTACGGTCCCTGTAAGATGGAGTCAGGATCTGCTGGTGTTCGATCGAGCTGGTCGACCGGCTTTTGGCATTTTGAGCTGAGGGCGTTGTGCTTCTTTGGAAAATGTGTTATTTGACCTGCATCTTTTGCTAGTGCTGGATCTGTCGCTTTCTCCTTCGGCCGCCAGGGAGACCTTCTTATGACCTGATTTCTTTTCTTCTGATTTTTGTAAGCTTGATATCACAATGTAACTGTCAATTTCACTATCAACATTTGACATGCTAATCTGATTCAGACGCTGAGTTAGCTCCACCAATGTTTTCGTGGTTCTTAGAATTCTTGACTCTGCCGCATGAGAGGTGGTAAATTAACAATAAGTAAATTTAAAACAATTAGCAAAAAACAAAGTTGCTATGAACTAAATTAATAAAATATATTTTGGACATAATTTTTAACATATTCCGCTTTGAATTTTGTAATTCAATTTATTATGGTGATATTATACAATATGTTGTTGTAATATCAAAAGTTGACCTCGGTCTTCTTAGCTTCTGAAACATTTGTATATTTGGTTGATCTGTACGAATTTATTTATCTTTAAGACAATGATTCCAATAATTAAAAACAAGACTGCGTTCACTACTGATCAACTATGCTTCTCAGTTCAAGTTTGTGATTGGGTCGCTTTAAAAGGTCTTTTTTATTATTCACCCCAAATGCCAATTGCAGAGATTATACACTATCTTCTTTAAAAATGACCAGCGTATTTCTTCATTATTTTTAATTCCAATTCTCCAATTTCTTAGAGTTAAGGGCTGTAGTATTATTGTTTAGACTAGTTCGCCTTGCGAGATTTACGAATAGCAGCATTACAGTATACCATATAATAGTATTCTGAATGAATTTTTGAGATTTATTTTGGCGGATCTAATTAATGTCATAATCATTTGAGATTAATGGTACTTCCTTTGTAGTTTGTTTACACTCAGGATTTACCGGATTAATACAGAGGTACTTGTTGAATGCGCCTGACCACTTAGAAAGAACCACGTAGAAAAAGTGGACTATATAACCATAAGTTAATTGAGATGGTTTTATGACGCGTGATAATGAGTCAGCTGTATTGTCCCTGATGCCTCTGCTAATTCAAGCTAATATCCTGGATTGTATTGATTCAAAGAAACGTTGTTGCTACATGATTCAGATTGTTTTTGTCCTTTTTTATCAGTGTTGCTCCTAAAAGGGCTGAACACAGTTCTAACAGGAGACTCAAAGCATAGCAGTGAATTTATTAGTCAACCATTCATTAATTTTACTTGAACGCAAACGCGGCTCGGGTTGTAATATTTAATTCTGTTAGTTTTTAAAACTGTATAAGTTCAGATTAAACTTTAGATGCATTTCCATGTCTTGGAGTTTTTGGTTAATTTCGAATTATAATTCCCAAGAGTATCTCTCAATGGTTTCTACTGAAAAAAAATTACATACTTTTGTGTTGTTATCATTTAATGATTTGCAACCATTTTCCATCAAAGCAAGGTTGCAAGTATAAAACACTTCAGATTAGAGTTCTTGGCTTGCTACTTCAATATTTTGACTGTTTTTTTTAATGATATTTATGAGTGTTCGTTGATTGCGCAATACTCTTGATGAGTCTTTATCGCGCCGAAGTTACTTTGATTAAACAGTTTTTAGGTCCTGAATTTTACCTTCAGTTAATGCCCTGTTATATATATCTAGGCATATGTTTGCCAGCATAGTTATCCTTTCAAAGTATTCCTTTACGAAATAGTAGTCATCTTTATTTTCAGTATTGACTTTACGTGATAGTATGGTTATTGTCTAATCTCGTCTATTGTTCAGATAGCCTTTGAATTCTGTCTTTGAAATACCGATCAGCCTTTCTGACTACTGTCACTGGCTCCAATCACTTGTTGTTGGGTAATCATTGTATCAAATTCCTTCATGAAGATAAAATTTTTAAATAAGTTTATCAATTCGGGGTCACAAAAATGTTAAATATGCATTTATCCTTAATTTTCTACTAATATAAATGTTAATGTTTATACTGAAACTCCTCCAAGCACTTGTAACTTGTTGGAAGGTATGATTGTGTTTTTTTATAATGTGCAATCTACTTGTGTAATCAAATGCTTATTTCATTTTTTACTTATCTATATATACAGTTTTTCTCTTATAATTATTGCTTACAAGCTTCTTACTAAAATAAACATTTACGCCATAATTCTAAAGAAAAGACAAACGTGCAATAATTTTGTGACCTACTTAATTTTATATAATTTTTTGTTTATTAGCAATATATTGCACGTGTGCCCTGCTTTAGCATAATAAATTAACAATAAATAAATTAAAAATAATCAGAAAAAATCAATTAAAGTGGCATTGAACTAAATTATAAATTATATCTTAGACATAATACATACCAACTTAATACAACGTCTAAGTCCGACACCCTTTCACAAAATTCTTGTCATCAGATGCTTCCTATTTAAATAATTGGGATTTTTTTTATATAGCTTCATATATCAGATTCAGAATTAGCTAAAGTTTGGTTAAATATCTATATGAACATTGTAAGGCTCTGATTTTGTCTGATTTCTGCTTGATATATCTTACAATAAATGGCATTCTGTGTGATACCATAATTATGTCAAGTTTCCGGAAAATGTCTATCCCAACTTCGTAATATATTATGAAACCATTTATGTAGACATTATATTATTGATGGAGATAGTGAGATCTATTTTGACACTCTTTATTGGACAATCATTGAATTGAGAACGCTAGATTACTCTTGGTGGGGTTCCCATTTTTCATTATACTCGGAAACATATTCACTTCCATTATGGATATCTGTGATGTTGCAGACAGTGTGATGGGCATATAGAATTTACTTTCCGATATTTATTTAGGTTCTATAATTACAATTCTCCAGTCGACTAAGAGCATGAAGTCGTTAGTAGGTTTTTTACTGATAACAATCTGTGCTTAAACTTCCCAAAAGTTTTTTTAGTTTCGGTATCATTTAGAATTTTATGCCCTCTTTTACGACGACCCTATTGAAAAAAATGAGTATTTTTGATTTAGTAAGATTTTGTTAGCCTGCTTTTCGGACAGTTTGAAATTCGTCTGAAATTGGAAGAACTTAATCGAGAGAAAATAAAAGTTTTAGGAGATTAGTTGTGCTTTATAAAGGAATCTTATAGTCTTTTTATAAACGCTAAAAATACGTTATTCAACTTAAACATTTTGTACTTACAATAACACAATATTGCATGATGCCACTATACCAGATTGAAGATTACTTTAGCTACAAAAATTTACGATAAATATTATCATATAGAACTATAAACATTTTAACAATGAAAAGTGCTGACGCCATATGTGGTCCACCACCTTGGATGTGATTAAAAAGTTCATATATAAACTTCCATGGTTCTTGATATGTTAGATTTTGTTTATATTTATTATATTACATTTAATTTCTTTATATCTTCTTATTAAAACTGCATAAACGCGTTCAATTTATATATAAAAGTTATATAATATAAAAAATATCTTGACCAACGTAATATGTCAGCATATATTTAACATTAATTTTGTATTAATTCCGTATGATTACGAAGAAAATACAATATTGTATAGTTCGAATAGTATATATTTATATAAATGATAAAAAAAAATTTTTTTGCAGATGTCAAGCGGGTACAGGAAGATGCATTGTTGATAAGGCACACCGGAACCAATGCCAGGCTTGCCGCTTAAAAAAGTGTCTACAAATGGGAATGAACAAAGACGGTATATCAACATAACTAATATAATTACTTATAATTATTTTTGTTTATTTTTACTTATTTTTATTTATTTTTTGTTATATTGATTTCGTTAAATTTTCTTATTAATCTTATGCGAGCTTTACAGTTTTAAAAAGTATGCTAAACCCTATCTATATAATGTGTATTTGGCCTTTAATTGTTTACAGCGTCGATGTATTTAAGGGATTTTCATTGTGGTCCTTAGTTGAATATGTATTATGATGGTATATATTTAACTTTTCATTTCATTACTTTGTGAGGTCCGTTGTAAAGTGTCTTTATTAGTAAATTACTTGGTCAACAAGAAAATAATGGTATGTAGAGCTTCCGGGATATATAAAAATTAGCATGTGGTTTTGCGCTAATATTAGTTTACTGTGCTGATCAATTCATGTAGTCTACAACCAAATTCTGAGGCAGTACCCTCGTTAAATGTTGGACTTATGATACTAAAAACGCTAATATTATTAAGTAATATTTCTAGCTCATATTATTATTTTGATTATACATACGGTATATTAATTTCAGTTTTAAGATCAGACTTTGATTACAGCTTTTTAATTTTAATTTGAGTTTCTCGATATTTTCGTCGGGATTCATAGGCGTTTGCAAAGTTTTCACTTGATTCGTTTTCGACATTCATGCACGTCATGCATTTCTGATGGAAAAAATATCTAATATTTGTCATAGGTGCGCATTGACCAATAGCTTGTTAAACCGAGTTTTGGCAATTCGATTTTAGCACTTCCTAGTAGAGTTTTGTTCCCAATAAATTGTAGTTTGTTCACATTTGTTTCTAATTTCATAGCCTGTCGAAATTCCTCGTTTATGTTTTAAACCTCTTGAAAATTATTATTGATATATTTTTAAGCTCATTTAAATAAGATCATTATTTATTCTACCGCTGAGGACGGTTCTTCTTGTAGCCTGATTAGTTCATACCTTTAATTAGATGTATAATAATTAGACATCAGAATTCTATAAAATTGCATATTTGTATTTTCCATCGTAGTAATGTCGAATCTGGACACAAATATGTTTAATAATGTGTAAGCATATTTTAATATTTGCATATGTTTTGCATATCTTCAGCATTTTTGCATCTTGATAGATATACAATGCATACATACATATTGTATTATGCCAATTATGCAACTGTTCCTTGGGTGCTCCTTCCCCGGTTTCTGAGTATACTTACCATATATATTGTTGATGATGTATATGGTTTCTAACAATATATTGTATATTTAATGATTTGATGTTCTGTAATTCTCCATTTCAAAGGCTACATTTAACTGATAGTTTTAATATTATATATTCAAAACATTTTATTCTGTATTATTTTCAAAATATAAGCCGTATATTTGATTTGAATTTTGCTAAAAAAATACCTAAGAACGTACTTTTTTCGAATTAATTGCTTTCATATTTACTGTATATTTTTTGCCTGTACATTTTGCATGTACAATTGCGCAAGACTCGAAACAAGGCTGTGGAACACTGTTAGACACAGTTTTCAAAGTTATGGAATCTTCTTCTTCTTATTTGGCACTACAGTCCAGTGTGAACCTTAGCTTGATTCTTTTTTAAAGAAGTTGCGGAGCGGGTAAAGAAGATTTCGATGCATGGTTATTGACCTTGTGATCAACCCGCAACCTATAAGACCAGATACTGTGCAAATCTGGAGATAAAACTGGTGTTTGGTAGCTAGAGAGTATCTCCTATGCTAAGTGTTATCAGATAATACTCCTGAATAAGTGTTAAAAAACCCATAGCAAAAACTTACGAAGCGAGCATTTTGTGTTACATAAACATTTTCCGCAAATCGTGATACAAACTGTATAATTTAATCGGGAATGCACGCTTCTAATAGTGATAGATGATGCTTTCCTCATGATATACAAAATATAATTTGAATTACAATTTATATATCAGCAACAATTTTTTCACAACAAAAAAAAAAAAAGAAAATTCGAACATCGTCGAACTATCCTAAAGGTTTGTAATGCGATTTTAAGGATTAGCGGTTAATGAATCGTCTCAATGCTGACAGGGCAACAATAAAAAATAATGTTTTCATAGTATTACAAATATTTATATGACGATGTAGTAAATTGTATAATTTTTAATTAGAATATCTACACCAAACAACGAAACCCATTAAAAAATTATACCAAATAACATAAATTAATTAAGTGTAATTTGTATATTACTTGCAAAGTAAGAGACGTTCTTCCAATTTTTTATGTACATATATATATCTAAGCGTACAAATATAGAAGTACTATATTTCATCGGAAAAGTACAAATAGTTATTAAACTTGTACTAAAAACGACAATTTTCATACAAATGTACATTAGTTTATAAAATAATTGCTTATAGTGTATAAATAATTATAAAAATGTTAATCCAGAGTTAATCTAGAAAGTTTATTAGGGCGATGGTGGATAACAATAATACAAAATAGATATTAACTGCGGTTCAGTAGATATCCATTTTAATTTTTGTGATCTAATAACTTTTCTCGTAAGGCTTTTAAAAATTAATGGAAAAACCTATGTAAGAGGAATAGTTTTATTATTATCTCAACTTTTTGATCTTGGTTCCTCCATTTGAACTACACACCTTGACATTGTTTTAAATTAGTTTTCAAAACCAAAATTTGCTAAGTAATTGTTTATAATATCTTTGTAAACACGTGACTTTAAACACATGCTGCGATTTACACACAACGATGCATTTGTCCTATTGTTGTCGAGAACGTAACACTTTTATAATTGTTTTATATGAAGTACTTTTTTGGTTTTCAAACGAATAATAAAAACTCATCACATTATTTAACACCTTATTTAAATTACTACTTTCAATAAAAGTATTTCATGCAACAATATTATTAATAATGTTTAGCTGTACAAAACGAACGCCAGCCGCGTAATACGGCGACAATAAGGCCTGAAACTCTGCGGGATATGGAGCATGGGCGAGCGTTACGAGAAGCAGCGGTGGCTGTTGGTGTGTTTGGGTAAGTTTGCAAACGTGTCTATCGTATCTAAATGTACATTCATTTAATCAATAATTACAGACCTCCCATACTTCTATCACCAACATGCTACGCTCCTGGCTTACTTCCAACATCAAGTAATACAATTAAATTTATTTTTTTTTATGTATTAATACATTTATTTTAGATCTGACAAACTTACCTTCAATACGTTTGTTACAGCAAAGCCATTTAGCCTCTTCCATGCAACTTTCTTCAACGTTCAAGCATTCCGATATAAGTAAGCCAAATAACGCTCTAATGCTTACAAGTGATAGTACAAATAAGTCAAATTTAGAACTCTCAAGCAGCACAGTATCTACTTCCACTAATTCTAGCTCTAACAATTCAATCGATCCAATTTCCTTGATCCAAGCTGGTAAGCAATATTTTTATCAACGGTTACTATTATATTGTAAGAGAAAGTAATAAAATTTATATTATTACACATTTCATATATAACTCAAACGTGTTTGTCAATTTGTTTATAACGCAATGGAGAATAAAATAGGACACATCTAACCCATTCACATTAACACTCTTTTAATAGAATATTATTTTAATGTTTAATTGATTTTCTTTGGAAAATAGGTCACACTTATTTAAGTATTGTATTTTGTTTTGTACAGCTCTTAATTGTTAATAATTTTAGGAGCGAAAACTTTTATTTAATTACAATTAATTCAGCAACCAATTGTTCTACTTGTGGTTCCAGGTGTGGTGAAATTCATCACTTTTTCGTCTTACTAAAATAAATCTTCTTCTTTCATGAATCTTCTTAAAACAACGAAAAATATTCTAAAAATAAAATTGTTTAAACGAAGAAATCATAATAAGTCATATAATTAACAACACACATTGTTAAATAACAACCGTACGTTTATATAAAATAAATTATAACTAAATATCTTATGTGGAGGTTTTCCCTAATTAGTGCAACTGGACACTTTTACTCTTTCTCTAGCTGGGGGGTTTCTATAGAGTTCCATCCTTCTCTTTGACTAATTTATGTATTCCTAACAATCTTCGCTGATTATTCAATGTTTGATCTAAGACCTGCATACCGTCCCTTACGGCTAGTGACTGCTCTAAGATTAGATAGTGCTATATAGGGCAGCCTGTCAGTTTTTGCGTATAGGTTCAGCGCTTTGTCATTCGTGTGGATGTACCATGACACTTTATAGAGGCTTCGGAAAGCCTAACTTTGAGCAACTTGTGACCTTTGGATATTAGAGTTGGCAACTTTACTAATTAGTAACTTATTGTTACTCCTAAAAAAATCCTACGGAAAGGATCTAATTTTAACTTATTTTAAATTAACTTGAAGTATTGATATACTTACAGATTCGGTATAATTCATTGACAAATAGAAACGTTTATTATCTTATGGCGGTATACTATGGGAAGTACATATGTATTATATTGGTATTTAAGTTTGGTGATTATTATTTATAAAGCGTCTTCTTTACTTTCGACCATTTACTTTATTGGGGCCCTAATGTCTGCTAATGTGTTTCAGTTATCTGGACGACTTTAAAAGGATATATTATGTGAGACTGTAATAAGACTCATATAACATTAAATTATAAATCAGTTTTCAAATAATTAATTGAATTATAGGAAGTCTTTACAAAATTTTATAATTGCAAACTTTTAATATAACATAAACACGACCTAAGCCTTACAAGGAAGTTGTTTTAGTCCTTGTTAAATTTTCATATGCATCAAATTTATAGGTTAGAAATCTAAATGGAAGCAAAATATTGACTAACAAACACATTTAATTTTACATACCAAAATTTCCATTTGTTTTTAATATCGTTCTTATTAATTTCAATTTTACTTTACGGTAAAAAGTAAAATCATTATAACATAAGCTTATGATTTATTTTCCTTACTTTAAATTAATAAGTTTAAATAAAGAATTTATTTTCTAATTTTAGATTCAAATGAAAATCAAATCTCTGGAAGCATATCATCAATCAGCTCATCGAGTTTTTTTCAAGGGAATGATAATGATGGTAAGTTCTTTAGAAATAATTTTTTTTGAAAGTTTAATTTCAATAACATAAAACTAAAATACTTCACAAATAAGTATTAGTATTAGTATTAGTATTAGTATTAGTATTAGTATTAGTATTAGTATTAGTATTAGTATTAGTATTAGTATTAGTATTAGTATTAGTATTAGTATTAGTATTAGTATTAGTATTAGTATTAGTATTCGTATTCGTATTAGTATTAGTATTAGTATTAGTATTAGTATTAGTATTAGTATTAGTATTAGTATTAGTATTAGTATTAGTATTAGTATTAGTATTAGTATTAGTATTAGTATTAGTATTAGTATTAGTATTAGTATTAGTATTAGTATTAGTATTAGTATTAGTATAATATTAGTATTAGTATTAGTATTAGTATTAGTATTATTATTAGTATAAGTATTAGTATTAGTATTAGTATTAGTATTAGTATTAGTATTAGTATTAGTATTAGTATTAGTATTAGTATTAGTATTAGTATTAGTATTAGTATTAGTATTAGTATTAGTATTAGTATTAGTATTAGTATTAGTATTAGTATTAGTATTAGTATTATTATTAGTATTAGTATTAGTATTAGTATTAGTATTGGTATTAGTATTAGTATTAGTATTAGTATTAGTATTAGTATTAGTATTAGTATTAGTATTAGTATTAGTATTAGTATTAGTATTAGTATTAGTATTAGTATTAGTATTAGTATTAGTATTGGTATTAGTATTAGTATTAGTATTAGTATTGGTATTAGTATTAGTATTAGTATTAGTATTAGTATTAGTATTAGTATTAGTATAAACTAGCCGATAAGAATTTTGCCTAAAACCACATTTCTAAAGTAAAGTTGTTCTGATTTATAAGCACTTTTTTAGTAAAATATGTCGAAAAGAACTACATACATGACATCATATGTCTAGTATAGGTTTTAACATTTTACTGTATGGTTCGTTTAACAACCGCCAAACATGTTGATATTGTACTTAGATTTCTAAAAATATGAGGTAGATCAAACAGGCTTGTGTTTATAAAAAAGTAAAAAACCAGAAACTTAAATATTGCATTGAGAACGTTAGTTCACATTATATTATATGTAGTTATATATGTGAAATTTATTTAGAGTTTAATGAAGCTAAACTTTCTTTAAACCTTCATTTTTTATAGGAAGTATTTATTATTTCTCATTAAACAAATTGATTTCATTTTATTCTACACTTTTAGATGATTCCATCGATGTAACAAACGATGAAGAAGCTTTTACAATAACCGAAAAAGGGATAACTCAATTTTGTAAGCCGCAATTCATGTCGTCCAACGTATGTGTTCATCCACAAGAAACTGTATACGAAACTAGTGCCCGACTTTTATTTATGGCTGTTAAATGGGCGAAAAATTTGCCTAGTTTTTCCAGTTTATCATTTCGTGACCAGGTAATACTAACAAACTATAAAACATATTTTTTTTTAAATGAATCTATTGAATACATATTACAGTCATATCACATAATGTATTACATACATACCTATTTTTGTAATATATAATATATAATAATAATCCCATCTTAATTATTCGGATTTTGATTTATCTGTCTTTTACTGCCTTGTATAGAATTTTTCTTATAAATTTCTTTTTCATATATTTTGGAGTAATATATTGTAAAATAAGCAATCGAGTGATTGAAAGATACTTATATTCGCAATGCAAGGATGCTACTTCAATTAAGAAAACAGGAATAGGAAGACGATGTTGTTTAGTCGACTTTCAGATTTTTAAAAATAAAAATAATGTTCAACGTTGGACTAATTGAAAAACTCACCTATATATTAAGAATTTCAAAACATAATTAGTATTTATTTTGATTGTCCATTATTTTCTCTCTTTGATTAGTCGTGTTCATATAGCTCATTGAATAGTTTGACCCTTAAATATTCTACTGTGTAATAATCCTAATGCATGATCGATAAGTTTAAGTTTAATACTAGACTTGACTCACTCATTCAGTTGTTTCACAAAAGTAAACTCCAAAACAAATTAATGTTACCATATGACCGATGTCGATTTTCATAGATGAGTCTTTGGTGTAGGCTCTCTTCAACTTTTGCCTAAAGAGTCACTCTACTATAAACGTTGAATTTTCTCTGCTTATTACATTCCAACCACTACCAATAATGAAGTTTCTTCTATTTATAAGTCAACGACACTCACTACCGACACTAAAATTCCCATTTTATCATCAGTATCAAAAGATCGATCGTTGTCAATCTAGCTACAAAGTCTCAACTATAGATAGAACCGCCACTGTTGGTTTTATAAATGGTCCGCATTTCGTTGGATTTTTTATTTGACAACTGAAATTTGCTTTTATACTTATGAGTGTAAAAAAAAGGGGCGTGCAAATCATTTTTCGTCGAACATTTTTTTGACATTTTCGACCAGCAATTACTAGCTGGAGACTAAACCTGATAGATACGGTAGGTGTGGAAGCAATTCAAAGCCAAATTCGTGCAATTTAGACATATTAGCCAACAACTTGTTATTTGACGCACTGTCTTGGTAAAAAACGAATTTTTTTTTTCATATGAGGCCGTTGTTTCGTGATTTCCTCTTATTAATGCACCAGTAGGGGTATTAATGCATTTAAATTTTTCAAGCTTATCAACAAATTTTTCTCGCGTATCCCATAACCTTATTTATTTTGCTTCAACTGTTCCAAATAGTTCTTAGATTCATCACACGTGTTGGTTTTTAGTGAACTCTCATCAACAGCAGTGCCCACTTCGAAAAGAGCTTTCTCATAGACATGTCCGTTTGAAATCTTTAAAGTGTCAGTTATTCACTTCTGCAGATTCGCTATACGGTTCACCAAAACCGCAGAGTATGGAATCTTGTTTATTTTTTTTGATGTTTTTCGGTATTATCAACTCTTTCAGTATTTGTACAACTGCGTTTTTCCTACCAAAAAGGTATAATAAATTAAAACTCGTATTTAATTTGAATCCATTGTTCTACAAATATAAAAAGTACCGTTAGTAAGACAGCTATAACTAAAAATTGTCATTTAGCCGTACTGCCAGTGAATGGCCAATTCTACGTACTTACTGATATGCTTTATCGGATGTTTTTTTCACTGTATGAGAACTATCGATAACGATAATTGTGGTTTGACATCTGAGAATGGCACCTGTATAATAATAATAATCATAATAATCAATTTATTATGAATGTCATGGCGTCGAGCCATACTGACAGAATATTTGCTTCCAAAAATTAATAGTGCTAATAAGACGGCGCAACTTGCCATACAGCGCGCTTAACAATCGATTTATTACAAAATAATTTGGTAGGCGGTAACAACTTTATTTCCAGAAGTGGTCCTATTAACTGGCCCTCTCGTTCGAACTGTTTAATGTCTCTCAATTAGTTTATATGCCGTTATGTAAAGTCTTTGGTTTATGTCGACAAACCAACAACTCTTGCCACCATTGACACCCAAGAGTCACATTTATTGCAAAAAATAGTCAAAAATTGCATTAATCGAAAAGACCATGTAGCCACGGTACATGCCATGAAATTATCTAGCAGGTTATAAAAAAAAAAATTTTATTATTTCTGTCTTGTGTACAAGGTTTTTTCTTGTATTATCATTTTGAGATATCAAGCAGCTTTAAAAACATTCAATATTGTCGAATGTTTTGTTCCAATATTGCCCATAAATTATCAATGACATTCATGTCTGCACTCTACTCCGGCGGTGTCGTCAGATGGGGGCAGTTCCAAATCAACCAAGACTGTACGATGTTGGTCTTATGTGTTGGGTCATCGTTTTGGCAGAAGCGAAATGTTTTAGGAATTTCAAGTATCATGGCACTCAGGAGTAAATTTTTTTTTCAAAACGTTGAGGTACATTGTTTTGTTCATGTTACCATCAATAAACTCCAGATTCCAAAAGCCGGCGGCTGATATACAGGCCCAAACCATAATACTTCCACCGTACTTTACTGTAGCCTATAAATTTCCTTTATTGAGTTCAGTATTAGCTTTTCGCTACACGTAAGTCATGCCATCCGAGTTAGAAATATTGAATTTAGACTCGTCTGAGAATATGACGCTGTTCCAGAAGAACTATTAACGCAATATCATCCGTATATGTAAAAGTCTCCCAAACCGCTCTTCTTTGTTTTTGTAGCAGTTCATCGACCACTACATTCCAGAGGAGGGAAGATAATACGCCACTTGGGGAGTATCTCTATTTATTCGTCTGTGTGTTGTTAATGAACCCATATTTGCTTCAATAATATTGCCAGTTAGTAACTGATCTACGAAAAAAACTGAACTAAATTCCTTTAAATTGAAAGATTTTCTAATGGTAAGAGTGAAGCGCTGTCCCCGTAGATTTTCCTTTGATGTAGGCGTGTTGTGAGGGGGACTAAAGATTGGGATTAATAACACGCCTTATTTGGAAGTCTATGATTCTTTCTAGCAATTAAAAAAAACTATTTTCCTACAGTCTAATCTTTACTGAATGGAAATTTTTGGCTTTTCTTGTATAGTTGCAATTTTTCACTTTAGAACATTTATATATTCTTGGAGGAAAAATTTTCAGACTATTTTTTTATAGGTATGGTATCTCAAATGATATATGTGGATTTCTCAAAGCGTTAACACTCTTTATAAGCATGTAGACATTATTCAATTAACTACAAATTTTCCTACTCTTTACTTAGGTTTACTCTTCGGTACAAATGGATCTACAGTAAAATTCAGATTATAAAGTATTCAGCTATTATCAGAAATCGATTTTTGATTAAACACCGTCCTATTTTAATTTTCTTCATCGTTATTAGATATTAGGATAACATCCTTCGAACGAGGCGACTATCACGAAAATTTTCATAAGAAGATTTTTAAAATATTATTATAATACTTGATCTCTTCCTACTTTGAATCCGTAACAGTTTTAGAAGGCTAGAAGTTTTAGAAGAAGGCCTTTTCTTAGCGACAAAGAAGTTACTTAGCGACAATATCGTTGCGCAGCTCTTCTCTCTGGTTTGCAGACTGAAAAATTTTTTTATTAACTCACGGCATGCGATAGTTTGTTGTCCGTCTTTTTCAATGGCTTGAGGCTCTCTTCCTTAATGAGAAGAACAAATGACTCACTATTTTTTTAAGATACTAATCTTTGCTTTCAGTCAATATAAAAGGACTGATTGCAATTATTTTAAGCCAAAAGTTCTTTCAAGTGTCCTGAGTTATGGCAATCTCATTTTTAAGTGTATTTTACGAACCTTAATCACTACATATTTACCCTATAACTAGTATTACGCAAACGACTACAAATCGTTACAATCCTAATTCGACTTTGCTTCACTTGTCAGAACAGGTATCTAGCCGTTAATAGTTTAATCTATCAATGCTGTCTGCATATAATACCGAGCTACTTTCTTGTAATTTCCACAATTTTTTGGACGAACTAGGAGCAACACTATTCCGAATATCACATGTGTTTTAAGTCGTTTGAAAATTTATTCAAACCCAACACTTTCAGCTCTGTCTACTGAATAAATTATATAAGCTGTCATTGATAACAATATTCTGGCTAAACGCTAGCAACTTTTATACTGAAAATGTTGATTGGAATGTTTATTTAAAATTGGTTTTCAACCCTTTTTATCTACCTGTAACCAAATCAGATATTCAAGCATAGGTTTTTTAAAACATCTTTATTATAAGACAACTTTATAAAAATCATCAGTATGTAGAGGTGTGTTGAATGAAACGCTTGTGTGTGTCTTTTAAAACTCAAAAGATTTATTATCACATTTACTAAGTTACACTAAAATTAATATGTTGGCTTGTCGCCTTTTCTCTACATACTTTTCTTTTCTTCTAATAGCAACGTTCGTATTATTCATTTGGACGTTCGTTCATGTACATGGATGTTATATGGCTGCCACACCACTCCCCCTTACAGTTGAGTGAGAAACGTACCCTGCGACCATACCTGGATATATAGTCTTTTGTCAACCTTTTAGTCTTGCCATTGTCCATGTCCTTCTTGGCGGCAGGACTGTTGTTCGCGATATCGTTTACTCGATCAACGTCGTCACTCACGGTGCCCTGAGAATCGTTAAATATGAAAGCTGCTTTGAACCGGTCAACGCTGATATTGCTCTTTCGGCCATCTACGTCGCTTTTAAAAATTTTTTCGCTTCTCTCAAGCACTGGATACGAACCTTCGTATGGCGGTTACAATCGTTTGCGAACCATTGAGTTCTTAACAAAGACGAACAGTGATGTAAACAGATGTTTTTCAAATAATATGTTCTGTTTTGCATAATTGGACATACTTGTTGGTTGTAGATCCCTCATTCGCTTAAAAAATTCGGCAACATCATTGCTTTGCAGTGTTTTATCGCCATGTTCAGTAACGAGGAATTCACCTGGTAATCGTAAACTGCAACCGAAGGTTAACTGAAGTGG
This sequence comes from Teleopsis dalmanni, assembly GCF_002237135.1. NCBI lineage: Eukaryota > Metazoa > Arthropoda > Insecta > Diptera > Diopsidae > Teleopsis > Teleopsis dalmanni. Next base: position 99,657,897 of record NC_051847.1, on the reverse strand, counting down.
AGATGCGCCAATGTCTTCATTAACACCATTTCGAAAACCTAATAAAATTAGCGGTAATGCATCGACCCAATTATTAGTTTGATAGCATTTTATGCCGCCTTTGAGTGAGCCATGAAATTAGTCTATGATGCCGTTAGATGCCGAATGGATGGATTGTCTAAGATTTTTGTCAATTCGTTAAACAATGATGATTCGAATTGACCTCGACCTTGGTCTGTAGTGACTCGTAACGTTGTACTAAATCTTGCTACCCAATTGCTATAAAATGCATGAGCGTCTGCTTGTTTGGTTACGTCTGCAAGAGAACAAACTTTTGTCCATCGTGTGTATGGATCTATCATCGCCAAGCAATAACGAAAACCTTTGCACACGGGTAGAGATCTGATTAAATCGATGTTGATATGCTCGAATCTTGCTTCGGGGTATATAAACTCTGCGTTCTGCTGTCAAGCTAGTTCTGCATAATCAGATGCGTCAATTCGTGACATAGCATCTGGGACACGATTTAGATTTCCTGGCAAATATCTTATGTCCGACAAAAAATGGCCAATATAGTTTAGCTGACGTGGTTGTCTGGTTGACGCCTTTTCTAAGCTCTGTTCGAGAACTGACGTCCGTCTAACATATGCTTGTAGTGTTTAACGGCTCTGTAAGTAATTAGTAACTCCCTGTCATAGGTGCTATACTTTGGTTGGGTGGCATTTAAACGTTTGGAATAGAATCCCAGTGGTTACCAGTTATTATTTATTAGCTGCTGTAAAACTGCACCTGTTGCTATGTGGGATGCTTCAACTGCTAATGCCGGTGGTGCTTTAGATATCAGGAAAGTCAACAGTTCACTTTCAACTAGTTGTTCCTTGCATTTTTCAAAAGCTTTTCGCGACTCATTCAACCAGGCAATTTTGGTCGTGTCTTTCTCTTTATTGGCATTTAGCATTTTTGAAAGTACAGCCTGTTGCTCGGCGACATGAGGTAGACATCTTCACTATACCCAAGAAGCCTTTGAGGTCGCATTTTCTATCTGGCAATTTATATTCGCCTTGACGCGTTCATGTGGTGGTTTAACACAGTCTTTGCTAACCGTAAAACTCAGAAATTTTAGTTACGGTTTTCCAAATACACATTTCGATAGCTGTATGATTATGCCATTCTCTTGTAGTTTGGCGAAAACTATTCTTAGGTGCGAACGATGTTCGTCCGCGTCTCCAAGATATCAATATGCCATCCAGATATGCCCAGACAAACTCAAACTCTCTCAAAATCTGATCCATGAAGCGCTGAGAGCTTTGACTCGCGTTTCTGAGACCAAAAATCATTAACACAAATTCGAACATGCCAAATGGAGTCGTTATGGCAGTCTTTGGTATATTAGAGTTTTCAACTGGAATTTGATGTTACGCTTTGCGTAAATCAATTATAGAGAATATCTCGCATCCGCCGAGGGTGTGAGTTTTTCTCACTTTTGACAATTAGTTCCTCATATTGTTTGACAAAAGTGAGATAAATCGTTCGAAAATAGTAAGTGAGAAAGTTATATTAACGAGCCGCTGCTCTAGGTTCATTCATCAATCCGTAGAGGAACTTTACGATCAGTGAATATTTTCGTGCAGTAAACTTTCGTCATGAAAAATTTTAATCAAAATTGGTTGTCACGCAATCAAAGAGTGTTGCTTTGTAATTTTTTTCTTCGCACAGTAACAGTCTTTTGTTGTGTCTATCTATTAGCTCTATATAATAATGTGTCGGTATTTAAATCTGCTATTGCTTTGATTTCTGCAATATACTGGGCAACCACTAATGTCTTGGATTCCTACATGGATTCCTACATTTCTTTATGCTTGACAATATTATCCAATATTAATTATTTTAAGACAAGTTATTATTTAGTGAAATTTTTTTTTATTGTTTTCCCTGTAAATATTTCTTATACGATGATTAATCGTTCACATAAATTTTATCTTCAGATATGCAAAAGTTTTAAAAATCTATATATTGAACATAGTTTTTCGGGACTATTTCTTAAATATAAGTTAAATTGAAAACTAAGTTCTAGTTATTATCATTATTATATCAATAGGTTATTTTGCTGGAAGAATCTTGGTCAGAACTTTTTATGCTGAACGCAATACAGTGGTGCATTCCCTTGGAACCAAAACTGTGTACATTATTTTCAGTCAGTGAGCATTGCAGTAATGGTGATAATATAAATGAATGTGGAATGACTAAAGAAGAGGTACATTATTTGAAACAAACATTAAATTCTGAAACCATTTGAAATGTTATGAAATAAATTTAAAAAATAAAACAGAATTTGTATAATGTTCATTATACGATACTAACAAGAATTAGAATTAGTAAAATTTTAAATTCGTCAGGCTAAAGGACATTTTTAGTGTTCATATAAAGTCAAAAATAAAAAATGTTTCAAAATTATAAACACGACTTTATCTTTTTGTTTCTAAAAATTGCATTACCCTTTATTCTTATTTCATGTTAATTTGGCCAATCACAAAACTTAATATGTCCCAGAAATATATTGTGAGATGCAGAAACACCCCACAGTGACGTATATCTTAAAATGCAATCTCAACCAAATCCATTTTTAATTTAGATTAATCTTAGAAGAAAGATGAAAATGTCTGCCATACGTAGTCGTACATATAAGCACAAACTTTAGTTAAGTGTTCTTTTAAATAGTTAACCATTTATTCGCAACAACTGTAATGCTAAACACGTTGCTAAATCGGCCATAATAATCGCAACATGTAACGAGCGTTCTAAAATAAGCAGCGTCCATGGCGAATATGTATTTCTATATTGTATCACATTTTTGTCATCTAGAAAATGTATAATAATCAATAAGAGAGAATATCGAACAATGAACAATTATATTCTAAAAAAATATTTCAATTCGGATCGCAAAATATTTTGCTATTGCGCCACTGTTTTCTTTCTGTAACTAAGTTCATTACATGTATGCATTTGTGCCATGCAAATTGCAGTTACATGTTATTATTCGTACCGACATCTAATTTTACTAAGATACGAGTTGCATTAGTGAGATGTCGTGCGTAAAAAGTATTTATGGTCGTCTTTTTTTTTTTTTTGTTAGCGCGTGAGCGCAAATTATAGTGATACTGGAAAATTTTCCCTTAATACGGATTGTTCACTAGTGTGATTCGCTGAACTGATTTTGATAGTATCTTGTTAACCACAAAACTGCATCCGAATGCACGACTATTTGCATGGCAGCTGTAGTAGACACAAAAGTTAAAAATATATTATGAAATTAATTTATAAAACAAAATATGATATATTTGATTTATTTTATTTACTACAAATATTATTATTTTTATTTCTGTTATAATCAGGTCATATATTTATTCACATAATTTATTCTTATTTTATTTTTTATCGTGATTAAGATCATAAATATAATATTTCAAGGTTAACAAAAGACTATTTTAAGAAGTAGCTAGCGTTGCATATGCTAGCGCTAATGTACGATAACAACAACAGCAACTAAATAAAGCACTCGGGGTTGATGGAATACCAAATCTGACACTAAAAATTACCATAGAAATCAATGTCGAAAGTGTTTGACACATGCATAAAGAAAACAGAATTTCCCTAGATATGTTAGATATAATACAAAGGTTGGTGCTTATATTGAAAAACAATTACGTTCAAGATGCATCGGGCCACCACCCGTTAATGTATGATTGATACGACCGGTAAACTACTGAATGAAATAATCAGCCAATGACTCGTCTTGAACAGTAACGCTTTGTCAGACCGACAATTCGGTTTTCGTGAGGCACACTCCACAATAGAAGTCGTAGAAGCCATCATAACGATAGCAAAAGATACCATTGAAGCAGACCGCTGGCTGGAAGGATATAAGGAATACTGTGTCATCATTACATCGGACGTCAAAAATAAATTTATCTCGGCAGTGTTCCAGACTACACTACCAGAACTCGACAGAAAAAACGCCCTGAAGTATCTAATAGAAATTATTGTCGACTTTTTTAAAGACATGGTGCTTTTATACTACACAAACAGAGGCAAGTAGTAATGTATACCAAGTAGCAATAGGAATCAGTATTGGGTTTAATATTATGGAACGTTATGTATGACGGATTGCTGAGAATTGAGCTCTCAGAAAAAGCAGAAATCATTAGTTTCGCCAATGACATCGCGATGAAGGACCTTGTTGCTGTAAAGTATGTGATAACAGCGTTTGCATTATCGCGTATACTGACCAATATAGGCATAATACAGAATAATCAGAATAATACAGTAGAAGCAGTTATTGACAAATATAGTTAAGTCTATTGCTATGTTTGCGGCTCCCATATGGGCAGATGTAATGAATAAACAGACATACAGGTTTGGAATAGACGCAGCCTACAAGAGGTGTGCGCTCAGAGTTGTTTCCGCTTTCCGCACAGTGTGTACTAATGCGACAATGGATGCATAAATTGAAAATGAAAAACATGCAGCTAAAAGAACTGGGCTCACGAACTACAGCGACCTCAAAGAAGAAGCATTGATTAAGTGAAAACAGAGTTGGGATACTTCCACGAAAGGAAGAGGGACACATGAGATCATACCGAAAACAAATTGTTCGACCAAAAGAAGGCAGCAGAGAGAGCTAGATCTGCAGAACTAGGTGATAGCCATCGCTGAATCACAAATCTCCAAAGTACTGCTTAAATGTGGTTCTGAAAGGATGTATGGTAAGAAAATGTACGGCGTTAGGGTGGAGATTAGTAAGTAGACGCAACGTATGCCAAAGAGTAAGTTCTGGTTGCAAAGCGGTCTCGGTCTCATAAAGTTCACATAAGGAACCAGAAATGGTTAAAAAATCATGTGCCATACTTAATTTCGTCCACACAATGGCTTTCGAATTCGCCAGATCCAAATCCGATGGACTATTTCATTTGGACCATTTTGGAGAGTAAAGTGAGGACTAAAAGAAAGCCATTGTTCAGTAATGGGCCAAAATACCGGAAGATCACATTTGTAAGCCATAGTCAAGGCTAAATATGTAAGCTATGTAAAGTAAAAATATTTACGCATATTTGCTATACTATATGATATGTGAGGTGGGAATTCTAAATAAAAAAACAATGATGTGTTTTACCAATAGAAGCGCAGTCTAACGTGACGTGACAAATGACTTTGTTAATGATTTTGTTATTCAAGGCCGGATGATGTGATCTTCTCTTCAATCATGTTTGTATCTATCTAATACCTGATATGACACAAAAAATGGTTATTTCAGCACATAAAACTTACATTGTTATACTAAATTATGTAATTTTAGCTGTCAAACAAAAATTCTAAACTGAAATCAAAAAGCAAAAGTATCGATTCACACGATTAATTATTGTAATTTGTTTGTCAGATTTATTGTTTGTCCACACTTTTTATCTACTTTTATAAAATATTTACTTTGTATGAAAATTGCATTTATTCCTTAAAACTATACATAATAGCATAATGTTATACGGCGTTTACATTGGCCGAAAATGGCTCATTTTGGTCAAAAATCGAAAATGAGTATCGAATGGGTCATTAGGCCTTTTCGGTGGCTCGCAAGTACGGCAAAAAATGCATGTTGGCCTATGTTGGCCACGCGAGTCATTGGCATCACTGTTGCAATCTGTCAAATGTTTTGTTTTGACAAACAGCAAATCTTGTATACGTGCATATAAATCAAATATATTTTTATAAAAATATTATAAAATTAAAATGAACAAGAAATTAAAAGGAATGGTAAGAATATTGGAAATTTAAAAATAAAACACTAAGATAAGTAAATTTTTGTAGGTACTGTCGATGTTGGGAGAAGAAAGCAACGTTTTACTTGAGTGTATTTCTATAAAAAAATTTTTTACGCATGTAAACTACAAATTAAATGAAATAAAATAAATGTTACTTGGTAATAACTAACATAATAAAAAATTCAATGTGCTTAATACTTACGATTTCTCCATTCTTATTATTTCTTCGTTACTTTTCAAGATTTTTCAAATTTTTGAATTCTGTTTGAATTTTTATTTCCTCAATTTTTGACATTTGATTGCACTATTCGTTGGAATTTTCAATGAAGGTTCACAATAGTTCGCTTATTGCGTTGGTAACATTTTTTTTTTTACTGGCCGATGTGGTTGGCCAGCATAACTATGCTGGCCGATGTAGAGAAAATATTGTTGTTGTTTTGCGTACATTGCGGCCAGTATAGGCCTGCATAGGCCAACAACTTGCTGTTTTTTGCCGTACTCGCGAGCCACCGAATACGCCTATTCTTGCATATAAAATTTCAAGCACAAAAATGAGCAATTTTCTCACATTCTGTATGAATGACGTTCGAATGCATTCCACATACGTTCCAAATGCAAAGGAATCCATTGAACATACCCTAAATGAAAATGACAGTTTGAAAAAGCTGTTTTTAACATATTTACAAAAAAAGGTAAACAAATGTTTGGTGGTTGCATTTTCTTGAAAACGATGCACCTCTTTTTAGAACTTTTACTTCCCAAAAAGTAATTAATCGAAGTTAAAAATATGTTTTAAGTTTCTAATGTAAGGTTTGAAGGCATATTTAACCTTCATGCAACATTTTTTTGGCACATGCCAAAAATCAAATCAACATGCAAGTTGAAAAATCAGCTGTTGAAATGAGAACAAATGAAATAGAACGAATGTAAACACTTTCATATGGCTCATTCAAAATGAGCCATTTTCGGCCAATGTAAACGCCGTATTATACTGCACAATACTGTACTACGGTGAACTGTCTATGTTAAAATCAACTTGATTTTGAAGAAATTATGATTCTGTTTTATTTTCAGTTGTCAGAATGTTCATACAAATCTTTTTAATTTAAATTTGCTTTGCTTTCAAAATCAAGAATAATTTGAAATGATAACTATAATTACAATCAAAAGACTAGTGTGAATCCAGTATTAGAATTAACGCTAATGAAATACTCATATTTGATATTTGAATTAAATAGTTAATGAGTTAAAAACAAATTGTTAAATTTTCTTCTTATAGGAAATTGCTTAATGTATTTTTAACTCACTTAACAAATTTTTTTTTTTATGGCAAAATTCTTCTTTCTGCGGCACTTAGCCAATATTACGAAATAACTCGAGATTTTCGGAATAATTTCAACTCCCCATTATGCACAAAAATTTAAACAATTCTTACGGTATTCATAAACTATTGTTAAAAACCATTTAAAGTATGCAATTGAATTAAATACAATACAATACGCCCTTACAAGCATTTAAGAGTAAAATAAAAATTATTTCTGAACATTTGTCATATTTTATATTAGAAACATATATTTAAATAAACCACAGTGCTTTAATTGTATAAATGTTTTTTTTTTTTTCGTTTTAGACTGCAACAAATATTCGATCGTTATATAATATATTTTGTAAATATAAAGCTGTACTCGTGGATCCTGCAGAGTTCGCCTGCCTAAAAGCTATTGTTCTTTTTCGTCCAGAAACAAGAGGTTTGAAGGACCCTAACCAAATAGAAAATTTACAGGATCAAGCCCATGTAAAAATTGATTTTATATTTGAAAACATTCAATTTATACTTTCTTTATAGGTTATGCTGTCCCAACACACAAAAGCAAACTTTTCTGCGCAAATAGCGCGGTTCGGTCGATTGTTACTTATGCTTCCTCTGTTAAGAATGTTAAGTTCTCAGAAAATTGAACGTTTATTTTTTCAGCGAACTATTGGAAACACACCTATGGAGAAAGTTTTATGCGATATGTATAAAAATTGAGTAGTATTACATAATTGTCAATATAATTTTATCCATACTTTGATTAAAAAAACAACCAATAAAAAAAAAAATAAACTTAATTTCGAATTTACTACAAATTAACTTAAAACATATGTAGAATAAGATACAAATATTTTTAGAACACCATCAACTCATAATAATTCATAGATATTTATAGATACCATATTTTAATTAATTTTAATTTCTCTTTAGACATTAACCATGATTTGTTTTTGTTGCATATGCATATGTTTTAGCACGGACTCATATAGGTATGTACGTGTGCGACAAAAATAAAACACAGCTATTAACAGAAAATATTTGTATATGTATAATATATATATAATTTCAATAGTTCGAAATACATACTGTGAAATATTTTTGATTATAAAAACAGCTGGTTAAAATATAGAAGTTATGAAATCCAAAAATGTACATGGGTAAATACAACTCACAAAATACTTGGGCACTCTCGAATCACTATGCTAGAGAAAAAAAAATACAATTGATCACCGGAAAAAACTGTACAACGCGTGAACCAACTATATTTCACGACGTTACTCTTTTTGGGTTTTTAATACCTTTTATGGTAGGTCCGTAAAGTAAAAAACACCATCAAAAGTGCATATTAATCAAAACATTCTAAGGATGTACTTTAATTGCGTTAAAAAATCTGAAGATGAATTGATCAATTACCACATATATTATTAAAATATATGATACAATTCGTCACAAAATATAGTGCTTTAAGTTAATGCTAGTTGATTAGTTCACTGTAATTAGTCAGCTCAGTCGTTCTAACTTAAAGACTGAATTAGATGACATAAGCTTAGCGAAGATTGAAACCGTTAATGACACAACGCAGAAACACTATTAATTATGATGGAGTACACACAACGCATAACAACATAAATACAAAAAGAGCACAAGAATAATCCGATCATCAAAAAGCTCGCACTAAAAGAAATGCAAAGTAATACGACATTTACACTGGCCGAAAATGGCTCATTTTGGTCAAAAAACGAAAATGAGAAGCGAATAAAAAATTTCAAGCGCAAATGCGATCCATTTCATCGAATGTTTCAAATACAAAGGAATACATTGAACATACCCTAAATAAAAGCTCTTCGTGGCATTTTGACAGTTTGAGAAAACTGTTTTTGAGATATTTACAAAAAAAGGTAAACAAATGTTTGGTGGTTGCATTTTCTTGAAAACGATGCACCTCTTCTTAGAACTTCTACTTCCCAAAAAGTAATTAATCGAAGTTAAAAATATGTTTTAAGTTTATATTTTAAGGTTTGAAGGCATATTTATTCTTCATGCAAGATCAACAGACAAGTTGAAAAATCAGCTGTTTGAAATGAGAGCAAACGAATTACAACGAATGTAAACACTTTCAAATGGCTTACTCAAAATGAGCTATTTTTGGCCAGTGTAAACGCCATATAAGTCCTCAATTTTCGTTTTAGCTGATAAATATTAGCTGCAAATTTTTTATGTGTACTTAGGAGCAAATAATCGAATGCATTGTTTTTGTAGAGTAGAACGGATCAGCTAATTGGTTACGGTTCAATTAGTTCATTCTTAAATAATTGTTGTAAAATAAAGTACTGAAATTATAACGCATAAGAAAATTAATGTGTATAGTCAGAGTATTATTAAAGTAAACAGTTGTTTTAATAACACGTATTTACATATAGTGACGAACATATTTTTGGCACAGCTAGCAAATTGAACTATAGCATTGTTTGTACCGATTTTTAATTACAAATTTTTTTACCTAAAATACTTAATCTGCAATTAAATTCATTTTAGTTCATTATATTATCACTTAAATTAAATTTTTAAAATTAATAAACCAAAAAATATTAAATTAGGCTGAACAAAACTATTAGCACATTTGAAAAAATCAAAAAATAATTAAAAAAAATATTTACGTTGACAATTAATATTTAGTGGGAAAGCTCTTCTGTTTAATAACAGATACTATTCGCTTTGACTTCGAAGAAACCAATATTTGTATGGTTTTGGGTCCAATATTTTGCCACTCTTCAGCAGTGTCACCCTTATTTCTGCCTTTGTGCTTATAATAAACTTTTTTGAACGTCCATCCAATTCTTCCCCCAAATGTTCAAAGGGGTTGAGATCTGGAGATTGAGGGGGATGTGTTTTGCATGATATGTAAGTCACATACGCACAAAATAAGCCGTACCTTACGACCAAAAAAGAACCAGAGGCCTGTTTTTGAATTCCCGCGCTTATCCAATCGGTAAATTTTTTTATTTTCACGCTGGCAACACTATTATACACATTCTGTCAAAGTTTACCGCACATCGTTCGATTAGTTTTTGTTTTGCGTCTATACAAAAAGTCGAAATATTTTCGTTTGCCGATTTTTACCTTATGACCTCTATGGTATCAAAACGCGTTCCTCGCAATGGCAATTTGAATCGGGGGAAGAGGAAAAAGTCACACGGGGCCATATCTGGAAAGTACGGTGCTTGGTTAATGATAAGAATTCAAAAATTAAAAATCTTTTCTTTCTTTTTTTTTTTTGATCACAAGGTATGTTTCAGATCATTGTCATATTGAATGCTAAACGTGGCTAGTAAACTTAAGATATCGGCCCTTTCTTTGACATTTCTCTTAATGATGACTATATATTTTTTGTTCATCAAAAAATGAACAATGAATTCCAATTCGCCGACACCTGTAGCGGACATACACCTTCATATCATCGCAATGTTTCACAGACATAGCAGGATTATTTTTTTTGCAATTCGGTGTTTAATTTTCTTCAAACCTCAATTTTGTTCATCCTAGAAGGGTGCATTGCTCCAAAAGCCAATTGGCTTTCTTAAGTACTCCTTTGCTGATGGTGGACCTGCAAAATAAACGCTTTTCGTCTAGTAACACGCCAACTATAATTAGGATCATAAGGTATCATTTTGGCCATTATGCTATAAATTTCTTTACGAACTTTCGCTTAACTTTAGCTGCGATATGGGTTAAAGATAATTTTAGGTTGGCCTTCACCTTTCCTATTAATTTGTAGTTTTACAATCGCTCAAAGTTTTAGGTTGGTCTATCTGCTTTGCATTTTGCAATGATGTTGCCATCTTAGAACGCTGCACAATGCTCCAATTGATGTAGTGGCTTCTATCCATCATTTCCCTAATAACGGCATAACATTTGCCTTGATGGTACTGATATAGAATTATTTTCCGCCAAGTTTCGGTGGTTTCTTTATGTTCACTGCTCATTTTGTGGAAAATGGATTAAGTTTGTTCAAAATAAATAAGGCATTATGCCGTTTATAGGTATAAACTAAACCACCATGTCATTTATAATGTAGAAATAACAAGTCTTTTCCAGAAAAAAGACGACAGATGGATGAAATTATGTCAAAACAGTTAATTATAATGCAAATGTGCCAATAATTTTGTTCAGCCTAATTTAGTACTTTTTTAGTTTTTTAATTTTAAAAAATTAAATATAAGAGATAATATGATTAAATAAAAAATTTTTTGAAGATTTTGAATAGAAATGAGACAACAACAAAAATTTAATAAATTTTTAAAATTTGGCTGATTATACAATATTGTTTCAAGTATTGCTAAGTACTCATCATCATTGGTCCTAGGAAATATTCAAATTTTTTAATTAGTTTATAGTTCGTGTATTATTTGTTTGGACTGCAGGTACCAGGCTTAGAACTCATGCCTGTCAAATTAGAAGCGATGACTAATGTTTTTCCAAGCAACCAAGGCTGCATAAACTTTCAAACTTTGATTCAATCTGCTTCCTCGGAGAGGTATGCAGATCTGAGGTCAATTATTGCTTAGTCGAGTTAAAAAAGAGTATAAATACTTTAGTGCACTAGCTCAAAATAGCTTCAACATAATAATAAATGTAAATTGGACTAAACTCAACGACTTTAAAGCAGCTATCTGAGAGTATGTATATATTCCTGCCTAATATATCATCTACATTCAAACAAGCTATAGCTTCCCTAATGGCGATCACTTCCGCCTGAAAGACTTTACCATGATCTGGAAGCCTGACGTAGGAAGAATTGTTCAATTCTTTTGAGAAAACTCCACTGCCTACACCACTACTTGAAGGCACCATCTGACATCCATACCTGTCTAGGTGGAAATTTGACGTTAAATTTTCTGTCAAAGTTGAGAGTGGGAGAGGTGTAGTCGACGTTTTTAGGAGTAAAATTGATAAGATTAAGAATGCAGACATGTCCATAGTCACTGGCTCTTCATTGTAGCTTTTAGCCTAAGAGCAGATGAGACTGCCATTTGTTTACTGATAAAGCCCATTGCCAGTAACTGAAGCAACACATCTAGTGCAATGGATGGTGTAGTGCATAGCGCAACGCTTATACAGAGTTCAGCTCTACGCTGGACCCTGTTAAGTACCGAATAATACGAAGATTTATCAAGAGCTGTCCATCATACCGTAATACCATATAGCAATATGGGCCTAATAACAGCTATATAGAGCCATTGAGTGATGTGCGGTTAAAGATCCCACTTCTTACCAATAGCTTTTTGGCATAGTAGGATCGCAATATTAGCTTTCCTATCACGTTCTGAGATGTTTTTCTTCAATACGAGTTTCCTACCGAAAACTATACCTAGAAACTTAACTTCCTCCTTCACATGTAACACAGAACCTCGTAGAGAGGGTAGAAAAAGATTTGGGATCGCATGCTTTATGGTGAAAGCTACGATTTCAGTTTTTTTGGGATTTACCCCAATACCACATTTTTGTGTCCATTTTTTTAGGATATTAAGACCGTTTTACAGAATATCCCTAAGAGTGGTAGTACATTTTCCGGTGACTGTTATCGCAATATCATTAGCATATGCAATAGTTTCGCAGCCCTCATCCTTCAGTTTTATTAACAGTTCATTTACCACTATATTGAAGAAGAGAGGGGAGAGAACTCCCCCTTGGGGGGTACCTCTATTCACTCTTCTACGTGTTGTTGAAGAGCCCATCGTTGCTTCAATGAGTCTGCTGGTTAGCAACTGATTTATAAAGCTAATAAGCGCATCATCAACACCCAGATGCGAGATCGCGCTTACTATTGCACTTGAGAGTATATTGTTGAAAGCCCCTTTAATATCTATGAAAGCAACCAGACAAAATTTTTAAGTTAAATGGATTTTTCTATTCTATATGTGAGTGAGTGGAGAGTTGTCTCCTTAGATTTTCCCTTAGTGTAGGCGTGCAGGGAGAGGGACCATTGATTGGGGTTTACAGCACGCTTTACTTCTGTATATATGATTCTTTCAAGAGCCTACAACATGAAAAATGAGAGGCTTATTGGACGGAGTTCATTGGGGTTATGGTGTGAGATTTTTTCTGCTTTGGATATAAAAACTACTCTAACCTCCCTCCTTTTAATCGGAACATAGTTAAAAATGAAACAATGTCTAAAAATTGCCAAAAGCTGGTTGTGTATTAGCTCCCAAGAATTTTGTAGCTCAATTGGATGGATATCATTCGGTCCTGGTGATTTATAGGGTCTGAATATAGGTTTACTTTAATAGAGTTAACGGGTGAGAGATTAAGGCACTCTGTGGATGCAATTACCAAAGTAGAAAATCCTGGAAAGTGAGTATCTAGTAGTAATTCTAATGATTCACTACTACTGTAGCACCATATCCAATCAGATTTTTTGAGTAACTCAGGGACGGATGGATTTTTCGATTAGATTTGACGCAGCCTAGAGGTTTCGGAATTGCTGTTTATTTCCTGAAAGATCTTGTATTCTAGCCAGTCACTCTCACAATTGTTTAATTTTGCCCCATTAAAAAGTCTCCTACACTCCTTTCGCAAAAGACCTAAGTCTTTATTCCACCACGGTGGGTTGCAGTCGCTACTAGGACGAGTAGGTGGACAGGCATAATTAAAAACTTCATTGAGCACTGACGCCAGATCCTGGATTTGATTGTCTAGATCAACAGTGTTCTCTGGGAGATCGGAGGAAATGCTCGATAACAGCTCACTTAACCACTCTTATATGTCGTTCAGTTTGTATTTTTAATATTTTTTATGTTACATACAGTAGAAAAAGATCTGCTCAACCCAGTACGTAAACTATGAGGTCACCTTTCAGGAATAAGACTTAGTTAACACAAGTAGAAAGTACACGTTCTTCCGGAAAACTATTGTGGCTTGATACATCCTTATACTCCTCCAAATTAAATATTTATAAGATTTATATCATAACATAAAGGCTGGCGCTATACTCCAAATGAGTTTAAGTGATAAAGCGCATATCATAGATATTGAACCCAATTAGCTATTCAAAAATTCATTCAAGTGAAACTGAAGTAAACTTGAAAAAAAACTGATTGGTGTTATAAATATACACATAACATTTTCTCGACATGGAATGTCGAGGAATTGTAAGACAACACAAGGTGAACTGTCATTACTACCTTTGGTAACTACACAATGGAATTAGACTTAAGTTTACGATGCCAAATGCTTAAACCATTTTGATTTGTTAGTGGATCTGAGAAACAAACAACTTCTAAACATTACGTCGAAACTTAACACACAAGGTAACCTTTCGGCTACTCCACCCTCAACCAATTTCACAGTAACACAAATGACATAATCGATCTTCTCAAGAAATTTGTTATCATATGACCTGTTTTGAGAAAGTCATTTTCCGACTCTCAAAAGTATATGGTTTCACACCAAATTGAAACAGTAGACAACATTGTTAACGATCGTCCTAGAAGGATAACTGGAGAAAAAGTTGCTGTTGCTAAGGCTGAAATAAATTTCCTACTAGACCAGGGTGTTTACCACCTGTCAAAAAGTCCAGTATAACGCATGTTTTTGCTGTAAAATTGCATGACAAAACAATATTTTGAGCACTTAATTTGGCAATAGCATATAATTGGATTCCAATAGCAGAGGGTGATAATCAAAAGACAGCCGTGTGCATACCTTTTGGACTGATTAAATTTCAGTACATGCCTTTCGGATAAAAAAGACAACGCAGGCATTCCACCATTTCATGGACTAAATTTTTCGGGTTCTTGATTTCGTATATTGCTATATTGATGACATTCTCATCAACTTGTGTAGAGAAACATGAACGCCATTTTCATGTAGTATGTACCAATTTGAGTTAACATAAACTCAGTATAAATGCCAACAAATATCAAATTGGGATAAATCAGAAACTCTATTTCTAGACCACACTGTCAACAAAAATGGCATTAAATCTCCACAGGATCGCATAGATACAACAATGAATTATGAACACCATGACACAACCAGTCAGTTAGTATGTTTTTTAATGGTCCTAAACTACTGTCGGCATTGCATCCCACACTTATCGCAACATCAAGCATAAATTAGTGATCTGGTACAAAACATAAAAAAGAAAGACAAACGAAAAATCTCTAGGACATTCGAAAGTCTGAAGTGTTTAACAACTCTTCAGTTGCAAATACTGCACTACTTGCGAATCCTACACCTGATGATGAATTTGAACTAATTCGTGATGCATCTGATGTTGCTATTGGCGCTGCTGTTAACAATATGACTAGAATAGTTGGGTGTCACTCGAATTTTTTTTGAGAAAAATATCAGCGGCAGAAAAAAATTACAGGGCTCACTATAAGGAAATATAAGCAATCTACAGCGTTTTTTTCTTTTGTTTTTTTCAAACACCTTCTAGACACTCGAGTATTCGTTATTACAACAGACTACAAACCGCTGATATATCTTTCAAGCGAAAACCAGAAAAGGTATCGCGACGACAAATTCGCAATCTTACATCTGTCTGGAAATCACAATGTTGTGACAGATGCGTTCTCTTATATTTCAGCTGTATCGTCAATTTATGAATCGTTGCTACGGAACAACAAACTAAAACAAATTAAAGACACTGTTTCAAGAAGAGCCACCGTTAGAGTTACAATTAATTGCGTTAGAGTTACAATTAATTAAACGACAATTTATCCTTATACTGCGATGATCCTACACGAATAATTCGATTATATGTGCCAGTATATTTGTGTTATAAAGTTCTTCCTTCAATTTACACCTCAGTATAGCATAGCACATCTCAGTGACAGAAGTTTTTGCTCTACAATTTTTAAGTAAATATTTAATTGATCGTAGCTTTGTTAATTAAGTAATTACTGCTACGGTGGGCTATGAGCCACTCAAGGGAATATTCTTCAACATGACTTGTGCTCATGGAACGACAGAAAAAACTAGATTTATTATTTCGTGATACACGCGCTTCAAGTGTGATGGACGTACTTTCGTTCCACGGTCTAAACCTCAACTCAGACCACTATCTAGTCACAGCCAATGTACGAATGTGGCTGAGTACTGCCAACTGCATACGTTCCCGTACACAGAAAAGACTTGACATCGGTAAACTGCGGTCACGCGAGACAGCCGAAGTCTTCGCCGCCCTCTCGTCCCGATAACACCGGCAAAGGGGACATATTTCTCATTCTTTACACACAACAGCGGAAGAAGTTCTTCGTTTCCAACATCCCCCGCCACGAAACCAATGGTACAACAAGCGATGTTGTCAAAGTACTGCTGCGAAGAACGCGACCTGCAGTCATCAGCTACTCGAATCGTGCGTAAATAATACCGTGAGATGACGAAGGTGAAGAGGCTCCAATTCAGATGGAAAAAACGAGATCATGAAAGGCTTGTCATATTTAAAAAAAAGCGGTCCGATGATTTGTGCCCTCGCGGGATCAGCTTAATAACTGTCGCGTACAAGGTCCTTTAAAATATACTGTGTGAAAGTTTCAAACTTTGAAACTACATGCCGACTTACTAAATGCCGCAACGTCAGAGCTCGGTATACTTGAAAAGTTAACACGAGTCTGCAGAATTACGTTGAGCAATAACTGTAGCTTCGTCATGGCAGGATTGTGTCTCTTCGCAGTTTTTGATCATGTGATCTTTTCAATTTCATTTTAGAAGTAATCATACACAAGGGAAGTATTCATTGTAATGAAATGGTGTCCAGATTTCTTACGTCGACAACAGTGACATCATTGGGCGTAGCAACCGAGATGTAACAACAGCCATGCTATCGAAAAGGAATCTACAAAAATTAGCTGAGCAGCGAATGAGGTCAAAACGAATTATATGTTGGCTACTGGTAAAAAAGTGTGTTGCTCAGATGCCGTGCTAGTGGCTGACGACTGTACTTTAAAATCTGTCACGGACGTCATCTACATTGACACCGCCGTTACGAACAACATCTATGTCAGTCTGTAGACCAAACGAAGAAACACCATTATCTATAGGTGCTACTATGGATCCAAGTGGCAATTGGGATGTAATGGTTTCCCTCGCAAAGAAGTATGGACGTTATCACAGAATTATGACGCAGCACTGAAAGTTTTTGAGAGAAAAGTTCTTAGTCAATTTTCTAGTTCCCTACGAGTTGGGACGACCATCGCATTCGAATGAGTCACTAATTGAACGGGCTTTATCACGATACTGATTTAATTCAGCAAATTAACATCCAGCGGCTTCGCTGTCTTGGTCATGTTCTGAAAATAGAGAATATATGAAGGTACTTCAGCAAAAAAGATATTTGAAGCGGTAGTTGAACGTAAGTGTAGAGGCAAGGCATACTGTGCTTCCGGTGGAGTGATCAAGTTAACAAAACTTAATGTACGAGACTGGAGAAGGTGCGCACGCAGCATAGGCGCCTATAGACATATGATACCTCAGGTTAAAACCAGCTAACGGGTTGTTATAGCCAAATAAATAACTAATAAATTACAATATTAGAATAATTTGATTATTAAAAAATTTTGAAATTGGTGCGTTATGTAATAAAAAGTGCATGAAAAAGCAAATACAATCAATTTCTCACTCGCAAAATTGTATGTTTATTTAATTTACAAAAATTAGACTGGAATAATATAAGTAATTTCACGAAGGCAGTAAAAGCGCGCACACCTTGCCAGTATCCAAGTAAGAAGAAGGAAGAAAAAGCAAAAACGAAGCCAAAAATTATTGTTTGCCAGATGTTGAAATGCCACTGTCAAAATCACTACAACAGTGATGCCATACTGCCTGCTTGTTGTGCCAAATCTCAAACATCCTGCCCGGCTGGACGGGTACGTTCAGAATGCTCCACAAACCTGCATATCTTCTGGATAGATCGCATGCATTCGCCAGTAGAATGCTTTGATTGTGACTACTTGTACCAACCCATCCTCGCGTAGGTGAAGTTTGATCACCCTGCCAAGCCGCCAATGTGTTGCTGGTAGATTCTCATGCCGAATAACCACGACATCGCCTATGTTGATGTGATAACCATTCTGATGCCATTTGGAACGTGGTTGCAAAGTTGAAAGATGTTCATCGTGCCATTGTCGCCAAAAATGCTGCTGCATTGTCGCCAGTATGACAATTTGTTGCTAGGTACCTTGCCAATAGGTTCATCTGGTACTACCAGTAGAGATCTTCCGATTAGGAAATCTGCAGGTGATAGAGCCATCTTATCGTCACAAGTGTCATGCAATGGTATGAGCGGACGTGAGCTCAAGGAAGCCTCGACGTGCACAAGTAGAGTATGTAGCTGATCATAGTAAATTGAATGAGTGCCAACAATGCGTGATAAGTATTTCTTTGCTGACTTAACGGCAGTTTCCCATAGACCGCCTTGATGTGGTGCGCCAGGTGGTAGAAAATGCCATTTTGTGCCTCGATTGGTCAATTGCTGTTGAGAATATTCATTATGCCAAACCTGTAAGTCAGCAGCCATTAAACAATCTGCGGCAATGAATGTAGTGCCATTGTCACTGTATAAGTGGTTACATGGACCACGCCGGTTTACGAAACAGGTGTATGCGTTTATGAATGCCTCAGAAGTGAGATCTTCAGCCAATTCGATGTGCACTGTCTTGGTCACCATGCACCCAAAGATTGCCACGTAAGCCCTCCGTACAGTTTGTACAGCCTTGGAGCCAATTCGTATGTTGAATGGACCGCAATAGTCTAAGCCAGATCTTGCAAATGGTGGAGATAAAGTGACTCGAGTCTTTGGTAATGTCGCCATACGTTGTTTTAGAACTATGTGTTTATGCCGCCTGCATATCGCACATGAGTGTATGCTTTGCTTAATCAAAATGTATGCCTGTAAAATCCAATATTTGTGTCGAACAGTATGCAGTATAAGATGTATACCGCCATGAAGTGTATCTTGATGCACCTGCCATATTAAAAGCCTAGCCAATGTGCTACCGTTAGGAAGAATGATTGGATAATGTCATGCCTCTGTCACCCTCGCATTATGTAGGCGTCCGCCTACTCGCAATATCTTGTCCGCAGTCGAGCTGATGAACGGGCTCAGTTCAATGAGCTTGCTGGATATGGATATGGACTGCGCCTTTTGCAGCTGCGTGAGTTCCGCTGCGAAATATTTTGCTTGCTCTGCCTTCATGTGGTGATTTAAAGCTATCTCCATTTCGCCTGTACAGATGTGTGTATGCGAGCGAAAACGCAATATGTATGCAATAGTGCGCAATAGCTTGCCAAGATGACAGATCTATGACGACCAATTCAACGCCAGAAGTGTACTGTGTCTGTAGTGCGGGTTGACCTATTACCTGCAATGCCTTTACCTTAAGTGGTTTTAACTCCCCTTCCATTATTGCCAGCTCTGTTAGTGCACAGTTGTTCAGCTCATTGATAGAGCAATATTTGAGTCGGAGTATAGAGTGTATGGTACGTGCTCCAAATGCAAAGCCTGCCTTGTTTCGTATAAAAGGGTAGCCGACAATTACATAGCGCAAAGTTCCAATCGGGGTATTGTTACCGAATGTAATGGTGCCACTTTAGTTTTTGATGCAATGACGTGACTAGTGATATTGCCATCGTGGTTTGTTGCCAAAAAGAGCCATCGCCCTGACACTAGCATCGCAGAAGCTATTAAGTTGTATTTCATCCCCGGGTTGTATGCCTATCCAAAGCGGTATTCGCACTGCCTCCAGTTGCGACAGCTGCCTTCGGTATATAAGCTATTCTTGCAACAGTTCAAGTGGTAATGGGTCGTCCCGTGTTAAGTTTTGCCTGCCAGAGTTTTTGTATGAAAAGCTTAGCCGTGATGATGACTGGTGCTAAAATGCCAATTGAATCATATAATTTCGCAGCGTCGCTAAGCACTTGCCTTTTAGTGAGATGCTGTGTATCATAAGAGCTGACCTGATAAAAGCGTTCATCGGGAAGTGGATCCCAATGCAAGCCAAGAACAGTGGTTTCTGCCAAATTTGGATTAAGCTGACATGGATCAGCATCGCCAAGAAGGTGTGCCATGACTTCAGTGCTATTTGATTTCCATATCCTGCAATGGAACTGTCCTTCTGTCAATACATATGAGATATTGCCATGCCAATGAAAGGTATTTAGCAGTTTTAGCTCGTAGTTCATCTGGGAGTTTATGAGAATTGTCTCTGCCAAATATGTGCAACTGGTTGTGCCATATGTCACGGTAGCCAATTGAAATGTGCGAATGGGTTGATCGGACGATTCCCGCCTAACGTCAATTTTGACTTGCCTGAATATTTTCTCCACATCAGCTGTGAATGCAATGCGATGCTGCCTGAAGCGAAGCAAAAGGTTGAGCAATAAATCCTGTATTGGAGTGCCAGCCAATTGTATATCATTTAATGAGATGCCATTCGAGGTTTTTGCGGAAGCATTGAAAACGACTCGGAATTTTGCCATAACTGCATGATGTGGAATGTAGTATACCTGAGTTGGGTCACCTAAACGATGCTGAATAGGGTGCATGTGACCAAGCTGTTCGTATTCGCGCATAAAGGCTACATATCTTTGCCTGAGCTCTGAGTTGGACGCCAATTTTCATTCCAACTGATTAAATTGCCTGAGTGCCATCTGATGTGAATTGCCAAGTTTTGGAGCATCTGGTGTAAATGGTATTTGTACTCCGTAACTGCCATCATCAAAACGTTTATGTGTGTTCATGAAAATGCATTCGGAAAGTTCAACTGCTGGTAGTTTATCGCCTTTAGCCATGTCAATGCCATAGTTTGCTCCGCCTTGTAGTTATGCTTGGTTGCTTCGGCTGGTCCGAATACAACCCAGCCTAATTGCGTATTTTTTTGCTACAGGATCATCAAGTTCGCCACGAACTATGCCATCTGCCAACAATTGGCCCCACAAGTCAGAGCCAAGCAATGCATCTATGGCACCTGTCTCGCCAAACTTCGGGTCTGCCAAAGGTAAATGTCGTAAATGCTGCCAACAGTTTTCCATGATATGAGCGACAGGGATTGCTGAGGTGATTTTGTTGATAATGAAGAATTCAACATCCAAGTCAAATGAAGCATTAACAGTCGAAAATATGCGTGAGACTGCCCAACCACCACTATATGAGCGATTGTCACTGCCAAAGCCTTGTATTTGTAATGCACTTTTCTGCTTCCGCAGAGCTAATTGATTGAAATATCGCATAGTGATTAGACTTACCTGGGACCCTGGATCGCATAGAGCTCGACACGAGTCGATATCGCCAAATCCATTTAAGATACGTACTTGTGCTGCTGCCAAGAGTATAATCCGATTGCCTGTAGTAGCGAATGTCTGCATTGGATAGTGTAGTCACTGATGCAAACGTGGTGAGACGCCAGCCTGGTTTGGTTTCACTGGTGCTTGAGGTGTAGTTTGTGCCTGCTGTTTGGACTCTTACAAAGGAGGAATTTTACTGGTGAACTTCGGCATAGTAGAGTGTGATGCTTGCCATTACATATGTGGCAATTAGTTGAGCCACATGCCTTAATGAAATGTCCAGTTTTCAAGCAATTGGAGCAAATATTCGAGCCTTTGACAATGTGAAGCGCTCCGCTGAGGGGGGGGGGGCAAGCCAATAGCCTGCTGCAGTTGCCTATTTGGTGCGCTGCGTCATTGCAAAACTGGCAGTGGCCAGGAATAGTTGCTATTAGGTTTGTCCTCATTACACGTGAGCCTGGCCTTTATGATCACCCTGAGATGTGCCACGATATTGCAGTGTAGTAGCCTTGCCATCAGATTTTGGTTTGCTTTTCAATGCTCGCCAAACATTGCCAACTAGACTGTGAGCTCGAGTCTCCAAGAATGCAAGCCAAATCTGCCAAAAGAGGTATTTATTGTGCGGCTCATGCCCCATCCCTGTTGCGTAACGGTTGGTAACTTGGCCACTATAATGGGTACCGCCAATGCATGCCATTGATCCACGGATAGGTTCATTACCGCAAGCGCTCGCAAGGACTCTCGCACTGTGTCAACCACCGAGAGCAACGCATATGTTGACTCAGCTTGTGGTGAGTTGAAGCCAATTAGCCTAGCCACGTGTATTTCAGCCAGCAGCTTCGGATTGTCATACCAAGACTTGAGTGCTGCCCATACCTCATCGTATCCGCCACTGTACATGCCTGCGACTAATGCCACTGCGTCACCAAGCTTGTGTGGTAATACCAAGCTTGTATGCCTCCGGAAACTCTTGCGAGTGCACCAACGTTTGAAATGTATCCTTAAATGCCAGTCAGTTACGCATCGTACCATCAAACTTGGGTATCGCCAACTGTTCTAATTTAATTGCCAAGCCATGAGGAGACGCAGCACCGCCTGCATTGTTAGATGCTGCATCTATATATTGTGCATCACAGCGGGCCAACTTATGCCGGAATGCAACGAATGTCTCGTTGTACAGGTCTTCGATCTCTTCGATCTCGATGCCTGACCTTGTTACATGCCAAAGCCATCCTCCACATAATCGTCTATCAATATTTTTGCAGCCACTCGTTTCAATGCTGACCACGCAGCCGTACGCTTATTTAGGGCAGCCATTTTTCTCGTCATATGACACCAACTTTGTATTACACCAAAAAAGTTTTTATTAAACAACCGAAACTCCCGGGTTTCGGCACTAACAAATGTATGAAAAAGCAAATACAATTAATTTTAAAGCAAATGCAAAAACTATTTTTGACGGATGTCAATGTCAATATTTTTTAACTGTACTGTTGAACTGCAGGAGTTATGGCGCATCTCCTGCTCAATCTCCGTTTTCAAAATTATAAATTAAAATTACAAAAAATGTTAAATTTATTTGTGCATTTTTATTAAAAAAGAATTAAGTAGCTGATTCAGTTTTTTTTGTGTAGACTTTACTTTGCCAGTATTAAACACTGTATTCTTTAAATTACAAAGTAATCTTTATATTAAGAAATTTCGTAAACGACTGTTGAAAAAAAAAATTGCAGTTTTAAATGAAAAGTTGTCCTCTCATACAATTCACTATAAATTAATCTCGATGAACACGAGAACTCATTTTATGGTACACAAAAAAAAACTATAAAACTACGTTAAATTAACGCCCAAATTTCAACCACAGCATGCATTCACCAATAATAACATACATTTTTATAATTTACATAAAATATACATAATTTTTATTATTAATATATTACATTATAATATTGTTCTTTTTATTACCACACCAATAATACAAATTCAAATACGTCTCTTATTGTTATAAGAGACGTATATAATTAATTATTTTGCTACTCGTCTCTGTTGCTCATTTGGTTCCATTTTGCGGAAGTTCCAACTTCCTTGTCCGTCAAATTCTAGAATGTGTGTATGGTATTTCCTAAAAATATTTATATATAGATTGCAAATAAAAATTAATTTCGTTTTATTTTTCATACCATAAGGTCGGTCTATGCGTAATTGTTAGAAGAGTTATACCCATACTTTTTGCCTCCTCATATATGGAGCTTTCGACATCAATTGAAACAGCACTAGTGCATTCATCAAGTAAAGCATATTTAGGTCTAAAATTAAAAAATTAAACGAAAGATTTGTTGAGAAAATAGCTAGGAAATTAATTTTTGTAATTAGATTCAAGTCTTGTTTTGATGTGATTATTATTTTTCTTGTTTTAGTTTTTATTATTTATTTCAAATATAACTATAACTATATAAATATTAACTAATACTTTAATAGCTAGTTCTACAATTGGTTGAAACTCAACCTTTTTTGTCTTTCGGTTCTATCCGTCAATATTGTTGCTTGGAGTTTTATTTAAATTTGCTTAAGAAATTATTGATCAATATAAAATAACGAACTTAATAAAAAGGATAAATTAACTAAACTCATAATAGATATAAGAACATATATAGTCTGATATATACAATATTATAAAATAAAAAAGAATGCGTTCATTACTGTAATTTCTATTTTTTTATATAAAATTTTATATCATATTAATATTTAATCATAATTTAATAAATTTGAAGCTTTGATGCTTCTTCTTCTATCAATTATTTTTACAAATTACCTATAATCAGTAGCAGTATTCTTCAATTATAATTTGTAATATAGAAATCAATTACAAATTTACCATTACCCTGTAATTAGTAATTGGGTTTTGTAATTATAATTACACTTATAATTTAACATCTCAATTACCAATTAAAATTACCCTGTAATTATTAATTAAGGGTAATCTACTTATAAAAGTAATCATTACTGCACAGGTGCGGAATCAAATCATAAAATCTTGTAAATCTAATAAGTTAAAATTAGGTGGTTTCGTTTAAAAACTTCACATGTATGGTTTCAAATAGCAAGAATTCAATACAGACTACAACTACCAATACTATTATTTTTTAAACTGAGTAAAATTTTTTTCGGTATTCTAGATATCTATTATTGCCGATACATGTTGTCATAAGTAATGATAGATTGACTTACTACTTTAGCGTACAAGTAGTAGCATTAATTATGTTAATATTTCTTTAAATACAACGTAATTTGTATAAGTTACAACAATTACAATGCATTTGAAGGAGTAACAATAAAGACAACAGGTAAAGAAACTATAATATCTGGTTTGCGATTAGTAACAGTCCATGTTATTACTTCAATTTAATATGTAGATTAGTACATTGTATATAATATAACCATATCATTAAGTCATAATACAACGTTCATAAATACCATGAATAGTGATGCATTATAGTGATGAATTTCTTATAAATCCACTGAGTGCTTAACTTTAAATACTTACAACTACTTAAACTTACTTGTGATAAAATAATCTTGCAATTGCCATGCGCTGTTTTTCTCCGCCGGATAAAATATCTTTCCAATCCCTAATTCCATCAAAACTATCTCTGTTTTATATATATATTACATTAGTAATTTCATAATTTTTTAACATTAAATTACAAATACCTCTGTGCAATGTGTTCCAAATTAACCATTTTTAAAATTCTTTTAAGCTCATTTATTGTTATTCCTTTGTTCTTCATATCGTCTCTATTATCAGGATATATAATTTGATCACAAAGACTACCAATCGACATATAAGGCCTCTGAGGTATATAAAACATGCAGGGTTTTCCTTCAACAGGTCGGGGAATATGCAATTCACCCGAATATATAGGCCACATTCCGCTAAGTATACGAAAGAGGCTAGATTTTCCACATCCATTTGGCCCAGTTATTAATAAATGCATCCCTGGCTTAATACACAACGTTAGATTAGGTATAACAATATCACAGTTTGGTGTTACAACTGGAACCGAATGTAATGATATGCATGCTTCATTTTGTTCGTCAAAGTATATAATTTTTCCTTTTGCAATTGGGGTCCCATTACGAAATTCGATAATATTATTGGTAATCATTTTCTCATCCACTGTATTTCTTTTATATACACCTTGTGCAGTATCTTGTAAAACTTCAATCATTCCAGCTACTCTATGGGTATAACCAGCTAAGGCAACAATCTCTTTGTAAGAAGACATAAGACGTTCTATTGCATCAGCCGCTGATATAAGTAAATTACGGGCTGTAGTTAAGTATTGCGTTCGCTCGCTGATATTTGGATCTGTAACAGTTTTATCACCATTTTTTATATTTCCATTACTTGCATTATGTTGAAAGGAGGAGGTAAGAATCGGTAAAGATACCATAACCATGCCTGTTCCAGACCAAACATATTTCATAAAGAACTGTTCAAGCATTATAAACCAAAGTTTTTGTACAAATATATTATTCATTTGAATTGCAAGTCGATTATATGCTTGTCGAAGTTGTTGAAGTTCCACCTAGGTCAAAAATACACGGAACATAAATATTTTGCATATCAATATATTAGTGTAAAGAGTATAATTAAAACTAACAATATTTTAATACAAATAAAACACTATATATATGCGTTTATCATATATACATAAATAATTAGTCTAAATCCCACAGTGTCAATTTTAGTCTGTTAATACAACGTTTACATTAGGCCTTTTCTTTTGTAAGCATGTCGTAAAAGCACAAATAAAATAAGCACTACTTTCGATGGCAACTCTGGACAAAACGGAAAATTTGTTAGGCTTACATATGCAAAACGCGTAGCAAAATTTAAAGTTAAAATTTCAAAAATGAATAATAATTCTTTCCAATTATGAACTGGAAATTTCATATGTACTTCCAAAAATCGTTCACAATAAACAAGTTTTTAGTCTTGGCAACCATGCAATTTGAGCTGCTTATTAGTTAAGCGGTTTCAAAAAGGTTAGACTAAATAACGGAGCAGTGTTGTTGTTTCATATGTTATTTTTAAAATAAGCCGTTGTTCTTTTGTGATTTGCTTACAAAAGAAAACGCCTATTGTGTGATTAAAATTAGATCAGAGCAAATATCGTTAATATTTTTAATCTTTAAAGTTAATCTTTTTTTCGTCTGTGCAACTTTACAAATGGCTTAATATCGTATTTTTTTTTTGCGACCTTAAAAAATGTCTTAATATCGTAGATTTTTTTACGATCTTAAAGAAATATGTCAAAATCTATTCAAAACAAGCATTGAAAATTTGAAAATTCCGAACTGAGTGAAATTTCTATTAAATTCGTTTAATAATATTTTTATACATAATTATAACTAAAATTTATTAAATTATTGTTCTAAAACTATTTATTGAATATGTATTACAATTTTTTTTATACAAAATTGTAATTAAATGCTTTATTTACAGAAATTTATCAAACGCACGAACCAAAACACAACAAGAGGAACGTCAAAATTAATCTCCAATATATAATGTAAACGGTGGAGATTAAATATGCAAATTAACTTAATCTCGTTCTCTTAATCTCACAATGTAAACGTAATATAAGATGTATATTAGATTTTTAATTATTGTTTGATTGACGCTAAAGATTTTTCAGAATGGATTGAATTGGTTTTATTGATATAAATTATGATCTAGGACGATTAAATTAATACTGTTTATATAAATTTTTATTGCGTACATTCTAACAGGAAACGACATGAAACATTCTGGCCAAGCTCAGGTGAATTGCAATCCGATGACAAAACTATATATTTCTCAGGCAATGATACTAACAGGCATAATAAAGAAGTCAGAATCATTCTTTCAAAAAACAAACAGAACAATGCTTTTGAAGGTTGACACAAAACTCTTTGTAACTCTTTGCAAGAAAGCAACGAGTAATCTCCGAACTACTGAAACATACGAAGTCCCATGAATTGAATCTCATCATTGAAGACTTTAGTTCCAAATTAGGATCAGGTGCGGTGGAAGGAATAGTTGGATGCTCACCAACTTGGTTTGGTGCTTCAAAATGCCACTGGTCTGTCTGCAACATTCTCATTCGCAGAAACCAAACAACTGTTGGGTGCAGCAGTTGTAAAAACAGTTGTAATAACCATACTGATTGGAACTCTGCCTTTACAGGAGCCTATTGTCCAACTACTCCTCCATTTAGACTATCTCTATCGTAATCAACCACTGACAATCAGCTTTCAATCAATGCCACCCAACCTCTCTCCATGGCATTTCCATCTTTTATCAATTGGGTATGCACAGTCTGCAATCGAGCAATTTCTGCTATTTTAGACCTTGCTCTGGATTAAACTCGCACCATGGCCTGAATTTAAATTTCGTCGGCAATTGTTGCCAACTTCCACCCATAATTCCATTCTTAAAATTCTGCACATTAACTGTAATGCCCTTAGAAGGAAGCTTTCTGAAATTGCAGCATTTATGACCTCTCACAACATCGCAGTTGCACAACATCGTCAGATTTCACCATTATACGTACGGACCACCTCAGGGGAGCCGGAAGTGAAGTTGCCTTTTTCCTGCGGGATTCAATATCACATAGTGAGCTGACATTACCCCAGTCGAATGACGAATATTTAGAAGTAATAGGGTTAAAAATTTTTATTGGAAGGATATATAAAGTCATTGAAGTTATAAACATCTACCTGCCACCCAATTCTAGCTGCCCACTGCAGCATTCCCCTGATATTTTTCATCCTCTCGAAGGGGACTCACGTTTTGTGTTGGATGATTTGAATGCCCACCAACCTTATGTGGTTTTCTAACCTACCAACCGATCAGAGGGGTTATAATTGATAATTCTTCTTTTCATCAATTAGGGTAACACCAACTTCCTTTGGCTTTCCTGATGCCAGTTTCGCCAGCCCCAGGCTGCTTGCTGTCTCGAATCGGAGTGTGCAAATAGCTTAAAGCTCAGATCTCACTCCCATTACCATCTCAATTCCGTCGTTCGAGGTTTATTACGAAGCTGACAAGAAAACCTTCAAAAATTTTAAAAAGGCGAACTGGGCTCTATTTAAAGACGTCTCCGAAGGCGACTTTGGCAATATTTCCCTGTCCTGTGATTTAAATAAGGTAGAGGAACAATTTCGCAGTATTATCATCAAATCCGCTGCCACAGCTGTTCCTACTGGTAGGATCAAAGTATTAAGGCCGAACGTGATAATTTTCGTAGACTTGACTCAGCAAATCTACGAATAGTTACCCTGAACAGTAACATACGCAAAATGGTAGATAAACATCATTTAAATAAGTGGAAGGATCACTTAGACAGTTGCGATTCTCAAAATAGTAAATTGTGGACTACCATTACAGCACTATCTAACCCTTCACGCCCCAACAACAAATCGATAACTTTTAATGGGATCACCTTCTCCAATCCCAAGCATTGCTCCCAAAAATTTTGTCATCTTTTCGTGCCCCCAATGATGTAAATAATGTGATCAGACAAGTCACAGCCTCGAAAGCTCGATGCTCATGCTCAAGCATCTCGGGTCTATTGGCCTTTCAGTTCTGACTCATATTCTGAACACCTCTATCAGTTCCCACATCATCCTGATAGGATTATCCCTCTGCTGAAACCGGCCTAGGGGAACCATATGGACCGATCCCATTATTATCTCCAGTAGCCAAAGTTCTGGAGTCTTTAGTCTTAAAACAGATATCTTCATATATTCACTTAGCTCCCCATTCGCATGGATTTAGAAAACGACATAGCACCACCTCTGCTCTTTGCGAGATCACTCTTTGTGAGATATCCATGACTCTGCCCATTAATATTGGTGAATTCACGATCCCCACTACCACGAAACCCAAAATCCTGGGTGTCGTTCTCGACAGCATGTTGACCTTTTCCGCACATGCTTCAACCTTGTAAACGATTGAAATCCCGTAATAATGTGTTAAGAGCCCTCGCCGGATGCTCTTGGGGTAAAGATAAAAAACCCTGCTGAGCACATACAAAGCAATAGGTCGCCCTATTGCTGCCTATGCAACTCCAGTATGGACCCAGCAACTCTGCGAGATGCAGTGGAATAACATCCAAACATGTCAAAACACAGCTTTACGAATTGCAACCGGCTGCCATCGCATGTCGCATTCTGACCTCCTTCATGCGCAATCGAAACTATTTCTAGTAAAGGAACACAACCAACCGCTGTCCAAGCAATTTCTACTTTCGTGTCACACAGATGGACATCCTAATGGCGCCATGGCTAGTAGAGCCCTCTCTCCACGATGCATTCGTCGATCCCTTACCACCTTCTATAATCATATCGACCAATATTCAGAGATCGCATACAAACGTGAACTAATATCACTCCATACCGATGCAGTATCTTCTTCGAGACCTAGACTGACTTCAAACAAGGTCCTCAATGGGCATCCGCCTAATATCGTCCAGGATAAACGTAGTCTTTTCCGTGCAGCAAAAATTGCCCTAGCTCAATTGAGATCAGGATACAGCCTTGTGCTAAACAGTTACTTGTCACGCATAAACACGTCCGTTCCTAATGTGTGCCCAAACTGCAGCTCTGCCTCATGACGCCGCCCATTTGTTTTCTTGCCCCAATGCACACAGTGATTTAAGGCCAATCGACATTTAGACTCATCCCCTAGAGGTAGCTAGGTTTATTCGGCTGGACCCTGGTTAATTTCTATTATAACATCTCCCTCTTTCTTTATCCCCTTAACTCTAACCCCACCTATCCACTCCCTTACCCATTTATTCGTTTTGTAATCCTTACATGTTATCTGCTTTCAGATCCCAGCGGGCTACAACAACAACAACAGAAAAAGTGTACGATTTTTTATCTGTACTTTTAAGTAAATACTAAAAAGAGTAAAACTTTACTAAAAAGAGTAAAAAAGAGTAAAAACACTAAAACTTAATTATTTAAATAAAAGAAAACAAAATGAATATTAGAACGGTAATAGTTAGCATTTTTTTATTATATATTTAAATAAATTAATTAATTTATATATGTATTTAAATTTATGGGTGAATGAAATGTTCATATAATTTTAACCTAACTCTGAATGTTTTAAGAGCAGTGTTGTTGCTTCACATGTTTTCTTTCGTAAGTTGTGAGTATTTTTTTGCTACATTCATTTGTTGCAAATTCGAATAAATTGTTAACTAGTCACAATAAAAAATAACTCAAACATCAATAACAAAATACGGTTTGGAAAGAAATACTGAAGATGCTTTATGCTATTCAACAAAATCGATTCGCTTATTTTTTGTTTAAATGTTCTTTACCGTTAATTATTAGTACAATAACAGTGACTTAATCACGAAATACATTATTTAATTATTTATTTATAGCATTACGTTCCTAGATTAGGTTCTATACATAAGAAAGAACAAATCATACAACAAATAATGCCTCCACGAACAAAATAGTATTGAAATTTAACAATTGAAAATAAAATTATAATTAATTAATTAATTCAATTATTCTACAGCTGGTTTATGATTTCGTTCTAATATGAACACAGCAAGTAAAATTGTTAATAAAAACTTTCATAGTAATAGTAACAAAACTCCAGAAAAATATGCGAACAAAAAAAAAAAAAGTCAAGTACGGCTTTGGACCAGTTGGTTAAGGTGCGCTGATTCTGAGCTTCATATTTGACAGGACCCGAGTTCGATTCCTGGTACTTGCAGTCTCAAAAAATAATTATTTACGAATAATTAAATACAAGAATTATTTCCAAGACCACTGATGATGGGTATTTGGCAATACTCGAAACAGCTGTATGGTCAGCGAAAAATTCAATTAATTAAAATAATATAAAAAATAAATTTTTGTTGTTGTATTTCACTACTGTTCGAAAAAATCTCATTATTTATTTAAATATTATTTAATTATTTAATTTAATTAATCATGTTACGAATAACAAAATGTAAATATACAATTGACGTAACGAAAATTTTGATGTGACTTATGTTAACGTGAAATACGAATAATTGTATACATATATAGTTTACAATCTTAATATAGAAGTTGGATTTTTGAAACAGTTTAAGTAGATATTCTGACGACATATGATCACCTGATCGAACTATGTTTTAACAAAATGGTTATGTTCGTTGATATCATATTGGACTTGTTAGGCCCTCATTCAATTTTGTAAGTACATCGTAAACTCTACATCATGATATGTTGATACTGCCAGAATATTCCGTCATATCTCTAAAAAAAGTAATAATAATTACCTTATGTCCTCCATAAAAAGCTATTTCTTCAGCATTCGTGATTATCCGAGAGTGTATATGCCTCAGATATGCATAACGATTTGCTTCTTCTGATACAAGTTGTCCAAATTTTGGCGACACAATTCGCATAATGTATGCAGTAAGCGATATAACACATACAGCTAAAGTAGGTCCTACGTTAACACAATAAATATCAATTGTTATTTTTAAGCTAAAGTAGTATAGGTTTAAATGAAATTTATTTTTTAAATATAAAGGGCTAAATGTTAATAAAAAACTTACCAAATTTTTACTTAATAGTTAAATTTGCAGTTTCGGGTACTGCTAATTACTCTTCATCAATTATCTTTGAATATATTTGTTTTAAATTTGACAGATTAAAAGTTTCAAACTTGACACTTACAGTCAAAAAAAACCTATTAATGCATTTATAGAAGCAACAAACGATTCGATTAGGTAAATTTTGGATTATAATGTATAATAAAGGGTATTTTTTAGCAGGTGATATTTTTGACGTACAAAAATCGAATAGTTTATCCTTTATTGGAAAGCGGTGTACATATTTATATTGTAGTGGCATATTAACCTTGACCACACACAATACGTTGTGTGCGGTATTTAATGTGTCTCACTAACCCGAAACACTCAAATATCAAGCATGACAAATTATCATCAAGATTACCAGGGAATTGTAAATATTACTTTTCGCAATCATTGCTCAATAAAAAAATGTAAAATAATCACTTCGTTAATTTTAGCAGTAACTTTAAAAATTGACTTTTTACTTAAGTCAAATAGGAGTACATACATTTAGCACATACATTTATCGAACGTATAATTTTTTGCGTTTACGTACACAGTTATATGAACGCACTTAGTGAAATATTTGTGCGTTACAAATTTTTTCTATTTTTTCTTTTTTTTAAATAACATGTGAAATTGTGTGTTGTTCGCAAACTAAAATTTTCAAAGTCATGAAGTACGCAAGCACCCAAACACTCAAGAACTTAAGTTCAGTCAAGAATTCAAGGTTAGTTAATTATTACCCTGGATTAGGTAACATTGTCCAGTATTTGATTGGCAATTGTGGTGTACGGTCACTGACTGCGTTACTCCGCAAAGTCAAATAGCAAATTATTAAGGTTACCAAGTACTTAAGCACTCAAGGTCTATCAAACACTCAAAAAAACCAAGGGCCCTCCAAGTGGGCGGTACAGTTTGCCAAACATTGGACCGGTGAAACAGTTGGACAGATACTGGGTCGGAGCAAAAGTTTGAGAAGCGGTCACTAAGCACCATAGCAGAAGTGGTTAATGAAGCGGGTGTGTCAGAACCCCCTGACATCCCGTAACAGGTTAATTATGAAACCTCAACTGAAATGGTGAACATCAGTGTGAAAGGCCTCATTGAACTTAAAAAATTCAATGAAATTCTACAAGCCAACTACACCAAGCTAAGGCAGCAATATCAAACCCAGTAGCTGCTGGGAAACAATTAAACAATAATAAAAGGAAGAAGATCTCATTGCATTCCCCAGTCAGTTCCCCCGTAACTCCGCAGGCTCCAGCGAGGAAGACATGGAGATGGTAATCTCTGTAGACGAGGTTAACCCTTCCGAGATTCAGGCAACCGAACTTGATTTTCGAAATATGATTCAAAAATCAAATCAACCAAGCAGGTGAAATCTGTAGTAAAGAAAAGACTCCCCAAAACAGCACCACGTCCAGCGGCTAATGCAGCAGTCAAGTCGCCTGCCGTCCTCTCTTTAGAAACCCAAATGAAAATATCATATCACTACTGCCATAATAGACCATCACCGCAAGATAACAAGATATCTGAATGAGATCAGTGAGCCATTCCACACCCACTTTCTTCCCGATGAAAAACACCTCAATATTATAATTAACGATTTGGAGGGGCAGAACAATGAAAAAATAAAGATCTTGTAGGTCAAGGATTTAGCATCTTCGAATGCCACTTTTTGAAAACTAGGCAATTAACCAGCAATCTAGTCAAAATCCGACTGCCAGTAGACCAGAAGAACATCTATAATGTCTCCAGCATTTGTCAATTGAAGATGATAATCAAGCACAGCGCCCTCTAAAAGGTCCCCCACAATGTCATAATTGTCAGCAGTTCGAGCATGTCGCCACTAACTGCAGAGCCACACCAAAGTGTGCTAAGTGCGAGGGCTCGCACCGTCACCAACAATGCACAACACCGCGCGATACTGCCCCGATTTGTGGCGGCCACCCAGCCAACTACAGAAGTTGCCGCTGCGCTCCGCAAATCCTGAAGAAAAATAATTTCTCCACACTAATCTCAAAAGTCAGCTCCAAAGTGCAACCATCAATATCTTATGCCGATGCTGTGAAAAAAGCAACTACAGTCCAGCAACTTTAGTCCAATTCCCACTTGAAGAAACTTTTGGATAATATGCAAGCACAACTCAATACAATGATGAAAACTCTGATGCAGACCATGTTACAAAATTTAGTGCCAACCCTAGCTTCTAAATGAGTACATCACCACATCGCCTGAAAATTGTTACGTGAAATTCCAATCCCATTATTTACAAGATACATGAGGTCATCCAATTCCTGCATGATTTCGAAATAGACATCATGTTGATCCAAGAAACGTTTCTGAAACCAACTATCCAACTTAAAATCCCCAACTATGTCGTCTACAGGTCAGATAGAGTTTAAAGAAGAGGTGGAGGCACAGCCATCCAGATTAAATATAGCATTAAGCACCATGCTACAACCAACAACCCACAAACGTTCGAAGCAACATCCGTAACGGTCGAAAGCCAGCTTGGAAATATAAATTTCGTATCAGCATATAGGTCGCCGAGCTTGCAAATTTTCGCAAATAACCTTGAGGCTCTCCTCAAAAACGACATACCAATTTTTCTAGCGGGCGACATGAACGCATACCATAGCAGCTGGGGTGACAGAAGTTTAAACAGAACTGGCAGGGATATTGACGGGCTCGTCACAGAACACTTATGGCAAAATCATGCGCAAGGCGAACCGACACATTATGGCAGCACTACAGGCCATGTAATTGATTTCGACATATCGAACAACCTGGAGCTGAACGTTCACATAGAGGTCCTTGATGAACTGGATTTGAATCACAAACCAGTCCTTTTTATTCTTGAAAACTGCCCAGTAAACAACATGAATCACACGTACGTAACCACCGATTGGGACGCATTTAAGTACCAGGTTGATGTTGCAAGTATAAACAATTGTCACGCTCAAGATTAAGGAGGCCTTGGACAATAGCTTCATTACTATAATCAGAAAACCAAGTAGTTACTTCTATCTGCCGCAGGCCATCAAACAAATCATCAAGCGGCGTAATGCGATTCGAAAATTTGCCCAAATAGCCGCTGCGACAATTCTGTTGACGCATGGCATAAGTGATAGCACATTTAAGTCATCATATTTGTGAAACAAGTGGGTATATGGCTAAATACATATACCAGTTTGCTGATTGCATCAAATAGTATAAGTTTAGGTAATGCACATATTTCCCATGAATGCTCTTGGTCTTGAATGTTCAAACTCCATCGGATAACAAATCGTGGGAACTAGGTGCATTTCCTCATTTACCATAAGCTCAGTATTAAGAATTTTGTTTAAAAGCAGAACATTCTTTAATAAACATTCAATTCAATTTCAAAACCTGAATTCAACCAAGCATTTTCTTTGGTTTAAGTGCCTAAAGGAACCTTGATCAAAGTCGGTTTATGTGCCGAATTTGA
The DNA here is from genome assembly GCF_002237135.1 of Teleopsis dalmanni. Lineage (NCBI taxonomy): Eukaryota > Metazoa > Arthropoda > Insecta > Diptera > Diopsidae > Teleopsis > Teleopsis dalmanni. The sequence goes on along the minus strand of NC_051847.1, from coordinate 99,622,389 downwards.
TAACTAATAACACCAAACAAATAAATAAATAATTAATTAAATAAACACATATATATATATAAATATACATATCTGTTTATAAAATACGTAACTGGTTCATGTGCCGGATTGCGTAAGTGAATACTAAGCTGGTTAATGTGCCGGATTAGTTAAATCCGTATCAGACTAGATACGCATGAAAACATACGTGTAAAAGCTAAGCTGGTTTACTTGCCGGATTAGCTAAAAGCTGTATCAAATTAGGTATAGTCCATAACAATAGTAATGAAAAATGGTGCGAAGTTCTGTCAGGTATTGATACAGGTGATAAAACTTTCTGAGCTTTGAATAAGTACTTCAGACTTAAAAGTAAACCGACAGTGCCGCTTATTAATGGAGCAGCATGGCTCTCACAGACATAGTCAAAGCCGAGGCATTTACAGATTCTCTGGAGCTGCAATCTCAACCCAATGCTGATAGTGACTATGATACTCAGGAGGAAGAAATTATTAAACAAGAGGCTGCTATTCTTAGGGACCAGGTACCCGATGAAAATATCAGCAACAAATGCCTGTGTAATCTTACAGAAGACGCAATCCAATGCATCGTTAACATCATCAACTGCATGTTTAGGCTTGATAAGTTCCCAAAGGCCTGGAAGATGGCCTCGGTAGGATATGTAGTGTTTCCTAAACCGGACAAGAATCCCTTATTTCCAGAGAACTGGCGTCCCATTAGCGCAACAGTAGTGAACGCCATAAATATCCTTCCGGACGAACAAATGGAGAACAGTGCAGCTGATATAAACCGCTATAAGTAAACGGGAATCAACCGGGATGATAATATTCGACATAGCCAAAGCCTTTGATAAGGTCTGGCATGATAGTTTTGTAGTCAAAATGGCCCATTTTGGGGTCCCCAGCGGACTGATTAAAATCATCGGTAGTTTCCTGCAAGAAAGGTCTTTCCGAACTAAAATCAACAGCACTTTTTCGTCCGCACGAACAATAGAAGCAAATGTAACTCAAGGGTCGCCACTGTCACCCACATTGTTTAATATATATACGGCAGACATCCCCACCTTAAGCCCGTGTCAATAGTTCCAGAAATGGAAGATTAAAATAAACAATGGCCACCAAACCACAAAAGAGTAAAAGTGCGCAACAACACTAACTCAAACCACAACAACAACAACTTTTTTTCATACAAAATTTGACACTTCATTTACCAAGAAGATAAATTTATACGTTTATAAGGTTTATAAGGCATTCATCAGTTTAGATAATACACAACAAGTTAATTCTAATATAGGTCAATAGAATGTAACTAAATTATACATACCTGATAATATGTTTGCCTTCATTTTCTGTGACGAACGCATCAACGTTAACCCAATTAACATCAAATCAAAGCAAGGCTTAGTTAAACTGCTATATAAATGAGCAATTGAACTTGAGAAAACAGAAATGTCCTCAGTTAATCTAAAAAACAATATTTGAATTTAATTAATTTAAATGTTATCAAATTTTAAATGAAGTATCAAAATAGATGATATTAGTAAAGTGATAATATTTTGATAGACAGACATATTTTGACAAATCAGAGATAACGTTCAGATAATAAAAAAAACTTAGTACTACAATATTTTAATCTATTTCAAATCCTCTAAAGATAAAAAACCCATTAGACATTTTAATTGTGATTTAAAATATTTAAAAAAAATATTCAAATGAAACTTTAACTTTAATCAAAACTACCTCTCTCTCAATTAATATTTCGTTCCCATAAATTCTTTTTTAATTAGAACCAAAATATTGGGTGTAGTAAAAAGAAATCCATTATTTTCCTAATAAATGGCCTTAGTTATCTGTATCTCGCGTTGTATAAATTCGATCGGATTACGCTAAATGGTGTTAGAAAAATGAATTTCGTACTAAAAAACAGTTCATTAATTGGTTGACTCAGTTATGTTTGAGTCAAAGTGCGTCAAAGATAGACACTAACAAAAAGAAAATACGCCACATTTACAGTTTTTCTTTAATAAAGTTTAAAACGCAAGCCAGGCGGCTGAAAATCTAAATAGTATCAACTGTAACAGCCAATCACGCTAAGTTTTGGTTTCGTCAATTCCGTTCTGGTGATTTCGATGTCAAAGATGCATCACCTACTGGAAGCCAACTGTCGTAAATGTCGATAAAATAAAATTGAAATTGCACAAGAGCTAAAGATTGCATAAAAGCTAGTTCGATGTATGGTATAAATGACATACAAGTTAACGCAAAAAAATCTCATGTACCGAAATTATATCTGCACATCGCTGCTGAACGGGAACAAAATCGACCCATTTCTGAAATGGCTGGTAAGTGGTGATGAAAAATGAATCACTTACGACTAGTTTTACGGTCATGACCAGAAAAAGAAAAAAACAAAGGCATGAGCCTTAACGTAAATTATTTGTAGAAATACATAAAGAAGAGCGTTTGCCTTCGAAAATACGATTTTCGAGTACGAAGCAAATACAAATACAACTTTGTTGTAAATGTAAATGTTATGACTTTATTATTAAGAACCTAAAATATTAATATTTATAATAATTATTTGTTTTTACTATAAACGTAGTTTTGTGATCGAAATTTTTTGATTTGATAAAGCAGAACAACTTTACAGTTCATTGAATACGTTAAAAAGGGTTATAATAAGGGTTGTGTTAGTACTTTGAACAGCGTTACCAACACCAAATTTTGTAAATGCATCAGATATCACAAAGATATAAGTAATCCACGTGCAAACGGATATAGGTTCCAGTACATTGCAATGAAAAGTACCTTAAATTTGTCCGTCCTTTATCTTATAACAGCATTCGGTCTACGCAGCAATGTAATCTTTAATGGCCTTTCCTATGCGGGGGAACCAAAACGTTTGTTAATCTCTCCTAAAAATTTTACTTCCTTTCAGGCCGAAAAATCTAGTAATCTGTGTTCCCTATTCCCTATTCCGATTGTAAAATAGCCATGTCCGGGTATAGGTAATCTCTGTCCGAATCGACTTTCCCTTATCCGCAACTTGTGGGTTAAAAATTATGAACCAAATATAAATATAACGAAAATAAGCTCGTTAAAACCGAGTTCTACTTTTTCGGACACTACATGTCCTAATAAGGTACCCACCGCGACTTCTGGCGGTAATAAAAGAGTACCTTTTAACAACTCTGCTAATTCCACGCATTCTGTTTCGTCTACGAGATCTGATCCTCCTTCAAGGAGAATTTATAAAAAGTGCGAGCGGCGACCAGACTGTTTAAAAGGTACAAAAATATTTCGGTTACACCCCAATCATTAAGTTTTAGATTAACTTGGCTTAAGCAGGTCCTTAATGCTCCTAAGAATAACAAAAAGAAACCGGTATCGAAGCGTCAGCACTAATTGGATAATCAGCTTCGAAATCAACCGTTAAATACGTGAAATAACGTGGCAACGCCACCTCAACAAAGCGCTCTACATGTTACAGTGGTGGAGAGGACTGAATCCACACAATACCAACATGAGGGTCGAATAAATTAATCTGCATCACTGGAAGGTTGCATCCGCCAGCCTACAGTAGCGCCTTCACAATAACGTGCTTGACATGGTCCTGGTACAAGAAACATTTGTTTACAAGAATCTTGTATGCGAAATCAGGACAAAAAATAATTGTATGCGATAAACAAGGGTAAGCCGTGATCCTGCATACTAATTAATAAAAAAAAAGAATAATCTCTTACTCTTGCAGTTTAATGACGGAAATCAAACCGCAATAAGTATTGAGAGCTCCTGGGGCGAAATATGGACAGTATCCGCATGTCTGGCACATAACAACGCTCCACTACCATCGGATATCCTAATACAGCTAACAAGCGGCGCCAGAGACTTGGTGTGGAGCTGATTATAGACTGTGATGCCAATGCTCATCATGAGGTTTGTGGCAGCTCAAATACAAATAAAATAAGTGAGTTACTTTTTGATTTTATTTTTAGTTGCAATCATTTTATATGCAATGATGGCAAAAGACCAACTTTTATTACTAAAAACAGGCAGGAAGTATTAGGCATTACCTTCGCTACTGCCAAGCTTCATGTTATTCACGAATTAAAAAGTAAATCGTTCTTAGACCATATGATCATAGAATTTAACTTAATCCTAGATGAATTAAGTGTCTGCAGTCAAAAATAGTTCAAAAATGTTGAGAATACTAACTGGAAAAATTACAAATCAGTTGTAACTGAGCTGATGTTAAGTATGTCCTTCGATCCCCCAGGGAATACTGATGACAAACAAAATTTGATGTGAAATCTTTCCTCAAGAAAATCAGATCGCTAAATTAACTTTGGGATGTTCACAAACCACATGCGTAACTATTAAACAAATGCAGATATTGATATAAAATCTGATATAGATGTTATTGATAGTAATACTAACCAGAAAAAAATTGCTAGACTTAAAAAGTCAGCATATATTAAATGAAAAATTTTATTTTATTTTTTGATCATTGGTATTTCCAAGAGTCTTACACATTTAAGTTCTATACAATAAACCAAATCCAAGATCTCACTTTAATGCTCAATAAAGCTTTTAATCATGCCTGTCTCCCTACTCGACCTAGTAGGAAATGCAATCCATCTTGGTGAAATAAAGACTAAGGTCTTTTGCAAAAAAGGGTGTACGAGACTGTTCAATACGGGGAAACTAAATAAAGGTGAGTGATTGATTAGAATACAAGATATCTCTGCAAAAATATAAGAAGAATCTTAAAACGTCTAAAATGAATAGCTGGCATTCATACTGCTAGAAAATAAACAGGAATTCTGAAATCTTTAGACTGGGTAAAATTCTATTCAAGAACTCATCTATCCCTGAGTTACTCAAAAAACCTGATGGGATATGGTCTAGCAATAGTAATAATTTACTGGACTTACTACTAGATACTCACTTACCGGAACTTCCTCTGCTTCAACAATTGCATTCACGGAGTGCCTAAATTTCTCACCGGTTAACTCTGTCAAGGTAAACCTGAAGACAGGACCAGATGGAAAACATCCAATTGGGCTCCAAAATCAGTTGCCAACTAGCAAATTTATTGAAGTAATGATGGACTCATCAACAGCAATAGCTATTTACAATTTTTTCTGAAAAGTGATCGCTCCGCAATTTCTATTGTTTTTAATCCGAAAAGTTAAATTTCAAAGTTATAAACACTTGATCCGTTGATCATAAATAAAATAAAATTGATCAAAACGGTGCCCGATTTTAAAAGGTGAAGTTCAGTTTTGTATATTTAAAAATTTTTTATTCTAAAAAATTAAACTTTAATTTGCAAATTAAACAAAGGCAAAAAAAAACAAAAATAAAATTTTATTTGCTCAACAGCTGATAGAGACAGCATATGCTTTTCTTAACGAAAGTAAGAAATTGCAAATGTGGCGTTGCCACAGTGTAAGTTATAAATACCTTTAAAAACTTAAATAAAAATAAATTTTTATTTATTTATAAACCTAAAATATTTTAAATAACTAAATAAACGAACTGTAAATATATTGTGACACTCTTATATTTTGTTCAATTCTTTCAATTATTTATAATTGTTTTCGTAATTTTGGTTTACTTCGTGAAAACTGTGCGTTACAGGATAACTACAACACTTAAACAACCAGACATTTTTCAAATCTGTCATCGACATAAACTTTATTTTAGGCTTTGAACTATGATCAGCGAATAGCTCAGCCTAAAAGGATGCAAGATGCCATGAGGAATATTCCATCCCCTTCATGTAGAAATGAAAGGCCTTTGGATCAGACTCAAGATAACATGCTAATTGAGTTAAAACGTAACATTAAATTTTTAACAGAAAAAATAAATCTATTAGAAATCAGTTGTGAAAGTCTTAAAAAAGAAAATCAAAAACTAAAGGCAGAAAAGAATAGTACACTATCACAAAAGAAAGAAGCTGAAAAGAATGCTGTTGATGCAAAATTAGATAGCACGAGTGTTCAGTACCACACTGATGAAGAAGAATTGGCGTTAGAAACTGACTGGATATTGAAACAAAAACGTCCGAATAAAAAACGAAAAGCTGAATCTTCTCCAGAGCTTCATGTTTCATATGATAAAAATACAAATCCCAATCCGAAACCGGAAATTCTATTAAATACTAAAGGCCCCAAAGTGCATTCTCCCCCTCCAATAATGATATCAGGAGTTACTGATTACATAAAGATTTACGAAGACATTAAAAACACTGCGAAAACTGATTTTTCATTCAAGCTTATAAATAACGGGAAGTATAAGCTCAATACCAGGGAAGCAGATGACTACAGAAGCATAACAAAGCTGCTGTCTAATACTAAGATAGATTGGTACTCATATGAAGATAAACAAACAAGACCTATTCGTGTTATTGTTAAAAACCTGCATCACTCCTGTGAACCTAAACTTATTGTCGAGGACTTACAGAGACAAAGGCTCAAAGCCATAAGTGCAGATCGCAAATTTAAATGGAAAACAAAGGAGCCGTTAGATATGTTTCTGCTCACCTTTGAGTCTATTGAAGACATTAAAAAGGTTAACGGAATAAATAATATATTAGCTACTATTGTCTCTATTGAAGCAGTAAAAAGACCAAACCAAATACCTCAGTGTAAAAATTGTCAAACTTTTGGTCACACAAGGAACTACTGTTCAAAAATGGCAAGATGTGTCAAATGTACGGAAAAGCATCCAACAACAAGCTGTACAAAACCAACAGAAACCAAAATGCTGCAATTGTGGCGAATCTCATCCAGCTAACTATCACGGATGTATTGTAGCCAAAGAGCTACAAAAGATGCGAAACAAAACTGTTCAGAAAGATATCCAAAGTAGTAAGCCAGATAAACCCAACTCTGCTGCCACTGAATATATGAAAAATTTGCCAGTTTCTAAACTAACACAAAATTATGAAACACCTTCATATGCCCAAGCACTAAAATCAAATAATAACTCTCAAAACCCTGGAGAAATTTCTTCAACCTTGCAGTTGGTACTTCAACTGCTACAAAACCAGGAAAAATTTAATAAAGTTTTAGATGAAAGGATAAGTAAACTAGAACAGATCCTTCCCAAACACCGTATGTAATGCAGTCTTCAATAAAAGTTATGCTCTGGAACGCAAATGGGCTGCTACATCAACAAAACGAACTACAGACTATTCTTTACAAAAAGTCCATCGATATATGTCTAATAGCAGAAACGCACTTTACGAGGGAATCACATATAAAATTTAAAGGTTATGAAACCTTTAACCTTTTATTTAAAGGTTATGAATAAAGGAAACCATCAGTCACTATGAAGAGGAAAATATCAGCTGTAGCGAGTTTCAAGCCACAACTGTTACAATAAAAGTACAAAATCAAAAATTATTAATTATTTCGGTCTACAGTACTCCAAGACATTCTATTAGTACAGATCAATATATAAACTTCCTTTCTAAATTTAAAAATAAATTCATTATTGGCGGCGATTTCAACGCTAAACATGTCCATTGGGGTTCGCGATTCACTACAACTAAGGGCCGAGAACTATTAAAAGCCATACAAGCCACAGAATGTGATGTCTTATCAACTGGAAGCCCAACATATTGGCCAACTGACCCAGCGAAAATACCGGATCTGATTGACTTTTTTATAACTTAAAAAATACCGAAAGAACTCTTACAAATAGAAAATGGATACGATCTCTCTTCTGATCATTCACCTGTGCACCTCTCTATTAATAAAAGTGTAGTCATAAATGAACCGAAGCCTTACCTAATAAATAGATCTACTGACTGGGATTACTTTAGGCTGCATCTTGAAAACACTCTTAATCTTAACTCTGATCTAAACTCAGCGACTAAAGTGGATAACGAAGTTCTTCTATTTACACAGCAGATTCAAAAATCAGCAAGGATGAGTACTTCACAGTTCTCTAAACACCAGATTAGACCAACTCTTCCAAAAGAAATAAATATGTAAACTATTATAGGAAAAAAGGAAATTGCGTAAAAAATGGCAACAAACACGATCACCAACTGATAAAACGGAATTAAATAGGAAAACTGCACAACTACGAAAACTTATCAATAATGTTAAAAACGATAAGATACAACAGAATCTTAGAAGCCTTTCCTATGAGAAACGCACAGATTACTCGCTGTGGAAAGCCGTGAAAGCAGTAAAACATCCTATAAAACATAATCCTCCTATTAAAGCAGATGGCATATCATGGGCCAAAAGTGACGAAGAAAAAGCAGATTTATTCGCAAAATTTCTTAAAGCAACATTTACACTAAATGATGATGGACATAATCTTCCTACGTCTAATTTAAATCCATTAAACCAAGCAATA
>NC_051847.1:99548846-99613914 GCF_002237135.1 Teleopsis dalmanni | reverse complement strand
AATAATAATATAATAATATAATATATAATATTATAATAATATATAATATAATATATAATATTATAATAATATATAATATAATATATAATATTATAATAATATATAATATAATATATAATATTATAATAATATATAATATAATATATAATATTATAATAATATATAATATAATATATAATATTATAATAATATATAATATAATATATAATATTATAATAATATATAATATAATATATAATATTATAATAATATATAATATAATATATAATATTATAATAATATATAATATAATATATAATATTATAATAATATATAATATAATATATAATATTATAATAATATATAATATAATATATAATATTATAATAATATATAATATAATATATAATATTTTAATAATAGATAACATTATATTATTATAATAATATTATAACATATATTATAATAATATAAAATATTATAATATTATTATAATATATAATATTATAATATATATAATTATGAATATAATAATTAATATAACTTAATATATATTAATATAATATAATATTATGTTAATATAATTGAATATAATATAATTATATATATAATTATTAATTAATATGATATAATATATATAATTATATAATATAATATAATATAATATAATATGAATTAATATATATATATAATTATATATATAATTATTATATAGTATAATATAATATAATATAATATAATATAATATAATATAATATAATATAATATAATATAATATAATATAATATATTGAAAAAATTTTTTGAAAATAGAATAGAGCTTGGTCGATAATATAGAGACTCTTCATTATGATATGGAATGAATTGAAAGTATTTTTCCTAGTATTTTGGCACATGTAGTAATAACTCCGGGCACGATGGATAAAAGGTGATTTCTGTACAGTAACAATATAAAATTAATACGATCACAATATTGTCAATATCAAAGCTTTTGAGATAGAGATATGTGTACGATGTGTATGAAGAAAATTTTTATCGTAAAAAGTCAACTTCAGGCCAATATTTAGTTGTTAATAAGTCAAAACCGTTTACTCTTATAAAAAAACGTTACTTTTGTGTGGGAGGTGGAGTTAATTTTAGAAAAAGAATTTGGTAAATCACTAGAAAACATTGTATTATAAAAACTAATTTCTATCAATCATAGATGTAAACCCCATTCAACCAAACGTTAACCCATTATCAACCAGGACATTTTATCGTTAATAGTTATTAAGACTTTTTAGTTATTTAAAAAATCCCGAATTATTGTTTGATATTTTAAATGCAATGCGTTATTTTCAATCGATTGAGTAACAATTCTAACAAAAAGAACTGAGTTGTGATACTTAATGGAACGAATGTTTATCCACGAAAGGAAATGTTCGGAATTGATGCCTGGCCATACGATCAAAATAAATTTTTCTACTTCTTCCCGCAATTATCGCAGGGAAAGCAAAAAATTGATGCAGTAATTGATCAAGATAAATTTTATGTTTCATATGCCATAATGCCATACTCATAATGCCATATTCTTTCCCTTAAATATTTATATTTTGTTGTATGAATTAATGATTCATATGGTTCAAACATGTTCAACTGAAAAGAAATAGCTGTGTAAAATTCTTCATCACCTCCAACAGCTATTTAGAAATGAAAATCTTAATGCTAAAAACAGGAAACTGATATATAACCAAATAATTCGTCCGCCACTTCTATATGGTTGTGTAGCGTTTAGCAAAGCTTCAAACACTACTATTCACCAGCTCGAAATTGCACAACGCCAGCCTCTGAGAAGACTTTTCAAAGCTCCATGGTACATTAGGACAAATGACATCCTTAGGAACATCAAGATTGATCCCAGCAAAAAATATATAAAGGATAGAGTTTTGAAATTATTTGCGAAAACTGACAGACTTACCAACACCGCGTTATCAAATCTCAGAATGGTTATGGGCTTTTTGGGGAGGTATGTAGATCTAAGGTCAATTATTGCTTAGACTGATGAAATTTTAAACAATAATACAGTCAAGGCGTAAAGAGGGGTTTTGAAAATACCTCGAGTTAAGAAAGAGTAAAAGTGCTCAAGTGTATTGGCTCAAATAGCTTCAACATAATAAATGATTTATAAAATATACATTCTTCTATACATTTTTTTATAATTTTTAATCTTTTTATTTAAATTACTGCTTATGACAATTATGATTATCGGTTATAACGATCGGATCAGAGACCTTATAACTTATTTATATATATCTAGTAGACCCAATATGTTTCTCTTGATGAAGTTTCTGTGACAAAAGAGCTTTATTCTAGTTTATGTTATATGTATAAATAATCATATTGCAGAAGCATATTGTTATAATATTATACAATGCTGACTTGATCCTAAACATATGAATATAGTGACATCTCAGCAGTGATAATAGATGCCTAAAGCGACATGCACTCATATAATAATTACATAAGCATTAGGTCTGTATACAAAGAAGTAAAGCAATGCAATTTTACGGCATCTAATTGGTGATAAATCCCATCATATAATAACATATTTTTTATTTCATTCTCATTTATAGGAGTTTGCATTTTAATGGGACTTATAAAGTAAGGGCTATTAAGCTTTGCAATGGAGAAAAAATTTTCGCAGATATTTTATGATATATTATTACATAAGTACGTTGCATAGAAATTTGTTTGTTCAATTTGTAAACCACTAAATTCACCTTTCTGCTTGAAACACCCTTCCGAACGAACGTGAACACGTGCACCTCATTCGCAATGTAAGAAGTTTGTTTTGCACACGTGCACTACATTTCAGATTATAAAAATCACGCACATGCAACATAACGAAATCAAGAGGAACGACGGCGGGTACTTGTGCTTTAATGTAAAATGATGCTTGGTCAGTCGAACCGACTTGACTAACCCCTTTGCACATGTCCCATTAAGTCATTGTATACATTATGTTGTGTTTCGGGCTCATTTTGACTTTCTTAAATTCAATAACGCTACCGTCTTACGTGTACGCTATGTGGGTCGTAAGGCACAGCATGTTAACATTTAATGAGCGTTATTTCTGCAGCGCTAACACGTACGGCCTTATTGGATAAACTGAATTTAACAATATCAGATATTTGGCTATAGTATTCCACTTAAACGTTCAAGACATGGAGTACTTTTCATATACAGATTTATTAAATTATACTAAAAATTTTTATTTAATATTTTCTTGTTTTTCTATCCAACTATTATAACATTTTATGATTTATTAACTTGGCCTTGAATGGACTGAAAAGAACTAACTTTCGAAATCTATTTTCTCAGGATTCACGCTTATGTTGATTGGATTAACCAATCAGTTTATAGCTTCTACACTACCTCAAAAATTCCCTGAATAGTTTTCGATTATACAATGAGATTAATCGTTTTAGATTTTATTCTATTTGGTGAAACGTCACGTAAGCGTCTTTGGTTTGGCATCTTTTCCAAGCTGACGAGTTAAATGTCCAATAGTATTTGGACAATAGTATATCAATGAAATATTTTAACAGAGACATTATATCTTTTCTGCAATATAGTTACAGCCCCAAGCATAGGATTCAAGCCTGAATTTCAAATACTTTGGAAACACTTAGATACTCTATAGCTACATAAATCGAGGAAGAACGCACATAGGCGTTCTTCATATTTTAAAGTTGAAAAGATTAGTTTGCAGGTCGGAGATGGAAAGTTTATAAGGAATGACAAAGTACCATTATAGTTGAGTTGGATATATAGACTTGCACACATATGCAAATAGTTTTTAAATAAATTTTAAACATATTCCATTTATAGGTTCATAATTTCGTTAGACATAATTATGAGACATGTAGGGATCCACGCAAATAAGTCATAAAAAAAATCTTTATTACAATTATAGGATCAAAACATTATTACTGTATAGGTGAAGAAAAATTAGAGGGTGTGATTATAAATTGAGAAAAATAAAATAATAAATCTGAACTTTTCATATACAGATTTATTAAATTATACTAAAATTTTTTATTTAATTATGCCCAAAGGCAAATCTGATTATTATAAGACTTACCTTTCAATGATTTTACAACAGCATGATTATAATGAATTATAAAAACGTACTCTTTTATTCCAGCGAGTTCAATTAAAATATATCCCCGATGCGTAGAAGCATCAACATAAGTAAATATTTTCTAATTAGTGCCAAAAATGATACATATGAGGAATTTTCTTTAAAGAATGTGAACCCAATAATATCCGATTTCTTATGCTATTCTCATTGACCACATTTATGTGACCACTATTCACCATCAATAACTTTCTTTAACCATTCCTAGTTATATAGTTAATAAAACAAGTTGCAGGGATTCAAATTATCCCTACAAAAAAAGAGTATTCATTATTTTGAATACTCTTTTTTTTTGCCATCGTTTGACGACTATTGTTTGATTAAAATTTATATGTACGAAAGATCCTATTATAGACTTTGAAAAACCGTTTTTTTTTAACATTTGTAGTACCAGTCAGCAAATACTTACAAATGGGAAAGTCAACAAAAAAATCATTAATAATGCCTCACTAATGATGAGAGATCCGCTCACCTTGTTGTGGCTTGGCATTCACAGTAATTTTTACTATATTACTCTTTTGAATACACAAACGCAAGGCGTTCTAGCCATTTCGTACCAACTCTGACAGAAAATCAGCCCACCGTCTTTGAAGTGCCTAATCTTATTCTCCAATTATACTGTTTCACTAGAGAAGCAATTGTGTCAGGAACATACAGTTCCTGATAATATTGTAATTTGCTGCCTAATTTGTAAGAATACAATATATTCCTTATTATTATTGAATGCATCTCTGATGAAACTGGATATATTAGGGAAATTAGATCCATGGAACTTATTTGTTGGAATAATTTTTTTTTGCGAGAATGGTTAATCAAAGTTATTGGTGGAAAATAGTGATCAAATGATTGACAATAAGATGAATTAACTTACATTTTACTTACTGTGGTGTTATATATATTTGAAGGGTAATCGTGAAGTTGCGACTGTAACAGATAATTTGGCACCTACCAAATTATCTGCCACAACAAATAGCAATAATAATAGTAAAACAATGAAACAATAAAAAAACAAAAAATAACTAAAATAACAATCATATTAATAAAACAATAATAAAAATAATAGAACAAGAATTATATTAAACCACCATCAAAAATAACACAATTTGTAACAAAAACACCGTTGCAGTTACAAAAACAAAACAACTGTAGGCATCACACTTCTTGAGTTGGGTGCGTTAGAAATTAACATTTCTACGCCAAATCCATTTCACGGGGAAGAAATTTACATTTTTCCAACAAAGCAAGTTTCAAGTGCGTTAGAAATTCACATTACTAACCCAAGATCAATTATACTGCGAAGAAAGTCACATTTCTTCAGCAGTCATTCTCAGGACAGTCAGCAAGGTAACGAGGTAGAAAACAGATCGCTCCAAACATACATGCTGAAGCATTACGAATAGAAATTTACATTGCTATTTCCATGTCTTTTTATTAAATAATACAACAAAAACACACGACTGTTGCTTATTTATTTAGATCAAGTGCTAAGGTGATAATTACACAGAGATATTATCACCCATACCAAATTCACGTTAGTGACCATTTCCAAGTGACAATTCCTATTTACGATCACCAATAAATCGTTCCTGGACAAACGAAATACACATTTCGTTAGTAACCGTACAAGGCGTGGCAGAAATTTACAATTCTACCACGAATCCATTGATTTCACAGCAGAGAAACCTACATTTCAGTAGCAAAATCACTGTAGGACTGGACCTGGAATCCGGCGTGTAAAACCTCGGCGAAAAGGTTTCGTTACAGCACCCCATAGTTTTTTTTGAATAATTTTGTAACCAAAACTACATAGTTAATCAAAGTTATTCCTTGTGAATAGTCAGCAAAGTATAATCAATGTATAGGTACGTAAATACGTATATTGTGCAGAGAATGGTTCAGAGCTTTTTGATAGAATAACTTCTTAACTAAGAATGGTAGAACAAATAGACTGATGGTCAATTAAAAAAAAGTTGTTAATTGAATGCCGGGATTTTATTTTTTTGCTGTTTGGGTGGACTATAAAAATATGTTTTCTAACGTTACATCTGGTGAACATATATATGTTTTAGAAGTTTTTAAGCATAATTTTAGTTCAGTTTAGTTCAGAGGTATTAATTTACTGACATCCAGAGAGACAAACAAGTAGACAGACAAGCAAAAAACTGACACCGATTAATCGATTCGTGTTACCGTACCGATCAGAAATATTATATGTGCAACTTACATGGTCTCTGGCATTCTTTTCACTGTGTTACAACCATTTCATGCGACTTCATGTACCCTTTATTCACAATAACATGAAGGGTGTAATAATCGTATTATATGTTAAACACAAAGTATCAAGCTACCACCCCATAAATTTTATTTTGACTAATGTCGTAAGCTTCAATGTCTTAATTGTTTGCGGGGGAAACACTAGAAAACAAAATATTCTTTAAAAACTGTGCGTACTCAGATATACAACTAAAGGGTCGACAAGTAGCATATGGTTTCGTAGCTAAATTACAATTTTTATCCAAGTTTGATTTATTAAGACTTTAAACTGAGCATCAGATTTAAGAGATATATTCAAAAATTCTACCAGTTTTTCACCCTAGCATATCGCAGTTAAGAAATAGTACATGCATAAGCGTTGTTAATTTGCAGATTAGATTTGCTTGTACAAATATTATATACTTTTTAATACCAATTTATTGTACAATATTATAAATATATTTGGAAATTAACTAATAAAATAAATCATCAGCAATAGTTTTTCAAAAACAAAAACTTGATCATTTAATGTGTAACCAAACCGTTACTCAATGATTAGCATTGATAGTTCAATATATTTACTTATGTGTCGTATATGGATAAAACTTGCAAATAGGTTCGTATAGTTTATACAAAAATGTTTTATTGAATTAAGTACTGAGATAAGTTCTTACATTTTATACTGCATATCATTTAAAACTATTTTGAAGAAAATATAATGATGAAGAGCTTAACCATCAGTCGATATATTTGGCATTTTACCATGTCCAAAACGAAGGTCATAATAGGTAACACAGAAAATATTAATCAGCTAAACAATAAAAAATCGATAATTTTTGAACCAGTAATAAAAATTTATGGAGCTTTCAGCTCACCGGAAACGTCTAAATATTGGCTTCAAACGTCGTTAACTTTTTTGCTCTTTTGATTACCTCAAAAAATATATAAGAGATAGAATATTGACACTCAAAATGAAAGTTAAGAAATTTCGTGAAATTCCACCCACAGGAACAGCCATCTCCAATGAGATATTTGCAATTTTAGCGAAGTTGAGTTTCGCAAAAATTGCATTAACTTCAAACCCATATTGCATTCTTATTACTTGTCAAAAAATGATGATTTTTTGTTTTTTTAAATGTTGAACTGTATTTTACTCATAAATAGTCAACTATTCACCAAAAAATTGATTCACAAAAAAAATTGATTCACAAAAAATTGTCTGTGCCTTTTTATATTTTACACCTAGGTATTACATGTCTCAGAAAAGTTAAAATTATGTAAAAATGAAGTTAACACTAGATATTTAAACAGCAGATCAAATAATTAATAAAAAACAACAATTTTATTTTAATTTTTATTGCAATTATGTAAACACCAACTAAGGATTCTTCCTAAAATTAATTTATCGGAAGCCTCATCAATCTAATTAATACTCAACGGACTTCATATATCCCATTTTTCTTTTATGCAATTACCGTAGTTTGAAATTAAAAATATTTGTTTGTACAATACTTTTACGAGTACATCAATAGTTAACTCGCAGAATGTAAGTAAAAAAAAAACTATCAATGAAATTTCATGAAATTATTGGTTAACCAACGAAAATTGTTCGGTTAAAGACAACCAAGTGTTAAAAAACTTGACTTAGTGTTGCTCACAACGAACATTAGTGAAAGTTGCGATGAAATAAAATTTGCAACTGCAAGCTTTAAAGAAATATGAAAGCAAACAACCATTACTAAATATATAAACCTTCGAAGAGTAAGTCCATAGTTTCCCATGCAGTCGAAATATAGACTATAAAAAATTAGACAGACAGAAGATCAAGTATATCAAAAAGCATTAAGTACTTTGTGGACTTACTCATCGGATGAACATCCCCGCCTTGAAAGAACTAAATGTAAAATTTAGGTTTATTGAAATAATTGTTATTGCCTGTCATACTGGTTGTAGACGAAAAAAAAACTGTAGTAAAACATGGGAAAAATTAAAAACTCGGCGGGTGTAAAGAACGATTAGTAAAGCAATATCCTTAACGTAAAATCAATCGGTTTGGCACACCACTGAAAAAACGCGACCCCGTCCGCACGAGACCTAATCGGATAACTGTTGATTGAAGAAAGTCTTTGCTAAAATTTACAAGAACGTAGAATTTGAGTCTGTAGTTAGTTCTTCTTTATTAATAATTTAAAAAAAACATACAATCATTATCCATACTTTATACATTTTTTACTTAAAGCTATGACTAATGTCGTCAGCTTTACCTAGCGATTGCCTACTTTTCTAATCCCTCTAATCTTGTAGTGAGTTTGATGTTATAATTAGTATATATTGTTGGTGTGCATACATAAGTGCGGTTAAAAGATCTCATCTATAATTTGTTGCCTATATTTTATCGCTTGATTAAGATATGCGCATAAATTTAGCCAGTTCATTCCATTAAGGATACCATGCAATTCTGTTTGGCTCAAAGTCGTTTTCCCAAAATACTTGTATCTTATTTCCTTTAAAATTGGGCAAATTGCGAGAAAGTGTTTAACGTTTTCCGTTTCCTGTTTATTACATAGGCTGCAAACAGATAGTGCACCACTTACGTAGGGTAAATAATTGAGTTTGATGAGTTCAGTACGAGATTTGAAAATTGAACGAATATTTTCCACAGTATATTTATCATTAAAATAATTCATTTTCCCCAGATTGTAAGTTAGTTCTCTGTATGTTTGTCTAGAGTAGCTTGTTTTGGCCTTATAAACAAATCGGTCTCTATCACTTTGATCCTGTTTTAGAAGAATGCGCTGCTGCCAGTCAATCCAACCATTCATGTCCTCTAAATTCAAATTTTCTTCATGTTCCTCGGCTAAATTTAACCATGCCGCAAAATACGAACTCCTTCTACCTAAAAAGTATGTCGCAAGCCGTTTGGTAAGTCTGCTATCTGTGTGTTTCATAACAGCGTTAATATATTGAAAGTGGGATTTTAAAGTGCCGATATGTAGTGTTGATAAGCCAGTTTCCAGGTAAATTGCGTAGTCTGGCGTGTTGACCGGTAGACGAAAAATACGTTTGATAAAATAAGTTAGCAGTTTTTCCACCTCATTATATTTTTCAAAACCCCAAACATGGGAAGCATAATTCATAATTGAGTTGACAGTAGCTTGGAAAACTTTGTATTTAACTGAAAGAGCTACCGTATCATTTCCTAATGCTCTTCTCCATGTGCTGTTTATTGCTAGTTTTGATTCTTTTAGCCTTTTATTAATGTGTGTTTCGAATGTTGCATTATATGTTATCCAAACGCCTAAATACTTATATGTCTTAACTACTTCCAATAATTTACCGTTAATGTACCACTTTTCATCGCATGCAAGACGCCTTGCAAATTTTTTCAATATTATTATTTTTGTCTTTGCTATATTGACTTCTAAATTCCAGGTATTACAGTAATCGTTCAGTCTATTTATCATTAGCTGCAAGGCTCTTGGTGACTCTGCAAACAGCACCACATCATCTGCATACATCAGAACCTTTATTTGCATGCCATCAATCATGATGCCACCGTTTAAAAAGTTAACCAGGTCATCTAAAAATAAAGTAAATAAAAGTAGACTTAAAACACAGCCTTGCTTAACCCCAGACTGTGTAAGAAACCAATCAGAAATAATATTTCCATCCCACACTGCTGCTTTACTACCACGATACAAGCTCCAAATAATCCGCATCATTTTTGTTGACAATCCTAAGTTCCTAAGCTTATAGAAGAGCGCATTTCTTAGTATTGAATCGAACGCCGCCTTGAAATCCACGAAAAAGACATAAAGTTTTTTGTTTTTGTCAATATACATTTTTGCAATATTAGTTAAAATAAAAATATTATCCACAGTTGAATACTTTTTCCTGAAACCTGATTGAAATTCACTTATCAGTGCATGGTTATCAACCCATTCTTGTAGCCTCTCGTTCAAAATAATTGCAAATACTTTCGCCATGGCATTGTTAAAAGATATACCCCTATAGTTTTCTGGATTCTTTGTGTCGCCTTTTTTGTACGATGGGAAGATAATCGACTTGCGAAAAGAATCAGGTACATTGCCGCTGTTGTAGATATAATTAAATGATGCTGTGATATTTTCAATAAATAGATCCGAAGCATATTTAAGGAATTCCATGGGTACTCGATTCTCTCCAGGAGCTTTATTATCCTTACACTTGTGCAATATTTTTTTGACTTCTGCTACTGTAATCGTTCTATCTAGTTCACTCATTTCAAGTATGGGCATCTCATAACTTAAACTCTCATTATGTATGCTGTTGTTTAGTATCCGCTCAAAGTGTTTACTCAGTTCCAGTGCGTCCAGCTTTGCATTTTTTATATGGCTAGTCCCATTCAGTTTTCGAACTTTGCCACAAAAGGATTTACTGTCCTTTGTTGTTGCTATTGAGATAGCTAGCTCATTATAGTGAGTCGCTCTTTTATGCTGTAGAAGTTCTTTAAATTTGAGTCTGTACATTCAGCATTTTTGAAGTTCTGCACAGTGTACAACCTATAATACACACTTCTATCAAATGCATTGTAGACTTACCTTGTGTTCTGAATAGTTCAGCATGCAATTATCAGGGATACCAGTGCACAATAGAACTCAAAGGTCTCGGTGGACCACTGATTTTAAGAAACTTCGAAAAATGAGTATATAGAGTTAGAGTTCATTATAATTAGAGAAGCATAGAACTAAACATATGAGGACCAGCATCTTAATATATAAATTATCGTTAAATTGTAATAGTAATAAATATTAGGTCTGTTTCACGAGCTACTCGTAGTAACTTTGAGTAACACTGTGTATACACAGGTGCGTTCCATCAGCAAATTTTCGTGTAAATTTTACTTGTGATTTACTTGAGTTTTACTATGAGTAGCTCGGGGAACAGACCTATTGTAATTGTAATAACAAAAAATAAAAAATGTTTTAATAACTATAGTATTAAATTTTGATTAAATCTTTTTCGAAAACTTTTAGAATTAAAAGCACAAATTAAAACTGGGGAACCAAAAAAAGTTTTAAAAATTATAAAAACAAGCAAAAAATAGAGAATTTATGAACATTGATTTTAACTTTTACTGTTTCAATAAAAATCATTTCAACTGGAAATCTCTTTAAGGAAATTTAGAATAATTGACGACATTTGTTAATTTAATGTTGTCCAGCAACAACTTTTCAACTTAAAAATAAAACAGATATTTTCTTTCTCTGTTTATTATAACTGGCAAGTCTTCAAGTCATTAAGTATATTATTGTAATATATTCAACGTAAATTAATGCTTTATTAATTGAAAGAAAAACAATTGCTTTTCAATTAGCCTTTATAAACCTTCCGCTCAAAAAGTACACGGATTTTGTACATAAAACACACAAATTTAAATTTTATTTCAAATTTATTTTATCTCCTTCAATATATGCTCCTTCTGAAGCGATACATATATGCCAACGATTAACCCAATCTGCCATACACTTTTCGTAGGCCTGTGAAGGTATGGCTTTTAGTTCCTTCAGCGAATTCTCTCTTACCGATTCAATCGACTCAAAACGCTTACCACGAAGGGGCAATTTGAGTTTCGAGAACAGGAAAAAGTCGCACGGATCCAGATTTGGTGAATATGGTGCCTGAGCGATGACAGTGGTGCCGTGTTTGGTCAAAAAATCGCATACAACAAGAATTTCCATAGTAAAAATCGCTAAATGCACTTGAGGTAGTCTCACATTAACAGCTGCTGTAAACAAACTAATTGACAGATGGCGCTCAAATTTGAACCATATGTCAAGAAAGGGTGTACCAACAACAAAAAAAAATTTTTGAAAAAGGTCTATTACTTAAGGAGTAGTTAACAAACAACAAAATTCGGATACTTTTTGAGCAGAAGGTCTTTTGTTCTTAGGCTTCGAAAATGTCTTTAATCAATTGTCTCTTATAGAGGGTTGAGTTTCCGATACATATAACTTTAAATATGTAAATAACTATTACTTCCAAGTAAAAGACTGTCTCTTCTTGTTGAATTTAGATAACATTTTTTATATTCATGGACATGCAATAAATACTGTTGCTATTCAGAATCCTTGCTTATGTGGGTATCGTAGTCGCAAATTTCCGTTATTGTAATATTATTTATATCTCTATTTGCATGAATTATAATTTAAAGATGAGACCCCATATTAAAACGTTTAAAAAGTGCCTTAGATGCTAAAGTAATGAATATTAGTCGAGCTTTTACCAATAAAAATCCCAATCTTTAAACTTTATTTGTAGCTTTTTCGTGGACATTAGTGTTATATCCATATCAGCTGCATACAATAGTTTAATTTTCATTTTATTTTTTATATCACTGCTAACATTTTAAATATCAAATGTTTCTTAAAATAGTTATAAATAAAAAGATCTACACTTAAGTGTCCTACTATCAAGGATATTGCGATACGTCTTTATTTCTATTATTTTTTAAAATTTTTTGACACATTTTTCTCTTCAGCTAAGGTACTAGAAAACAATATAACTTATCTGATCAGAAAAAAATGTACTTAGGGCCACCCTAATGTTAATATATATAACACAAATTAACTTTTTCGGCTTTACCTCAATTTTGTACAGCACGAAATATACCCTCACTCCCACAAACTCTTTTGTACTGGATTCACACGAGAGTTTTGTTTATAATTTTAACTGTCATGTTTGTAATTTCAGCCGTCAATTGTTGTTGCTTTCAATGCTAAATGAAAATTTTTGACAGCAAAACTAACAAACAAAACTCTCGTGTGAATCCAGTATTATTTCACTTAATTTAAGTAACGAGAGCAGAAAATAAAAAAAATTCAAGTAACTTGACTTATTAAAAAATTGAAGACTAAACTTCTAATTTCTTAGAATATTTCTAAATAAATTAAAACAAAATTCAAAATTTCAGGGTTTCAGAAAACATGAAATTCATAATTTGAATTTGTATTTTGCTTTGTACTTAATTGAGTAAAAATATAAAAAAAATCTGATAAATATTTTTACGGTCCACAGTGCGTGGTTTTTGGTTAAGAAACACTTCTCTGGGTAAACTTAAAGCAAATAAGAAAACTTGTAAAATCTTAAAACAATTAATGTGGCATACGTTTTTCACTTTTTTACTTTTTTTCATTTTTATTATTATTTATAAATTTACATGTTTTTATACATTCATTTAATGTCTCAATACAAGAAATAAATTATAAAATATTTCCGACTTCATTATATTCGTTCAACAGCTGATTACAATAGTTAAATAGAATATTAATTTGCTGTAAGCATTTTGGCGAAGTTATTAATAATAAATTCAGTTGTGCATGATTTTCAACATTTTTCATTTTTATTTCAATCTTATAATCTTATCTTAAAAAATTTTAAATAAAAGGCAACTACAAAAATAAGTTTCAGTAAATTTAAGTCAGATCCATAGCGGCCCAATAGATTCGGTAATAATATCAATTACATCTTGCCTGCCCATTTCCTTAAAAATAAGTAAAAGCTTTGTAATACTCTTCAATGCATTGTTTTCTTTACATTCCCACAAATTTAAAATTTGTTCGGTAGGTGAGGGCTTCGTTGCAAAGTAGGCAATATAATGATCGGTATTTAGTTTTTTTGCCAACATTCGCCAATCATTTTCGTCTGAACGTGGTGGATCCAGAGCTGTGCAAATCAAACGTTTTGCTGTGCGAGGTAATGGAGTTATGCTAGTTGCAACTGCATCATTCACAAAATTTCCTTGATGATCTAAGGATATCGTAGTTAGCCAACTCGTATGCGCATCATTTATATGCTCGTTTTTGGATAAGATAAAAGACTGTATGTTTTCGTGGCTATATGTGTCATCACTTTGTCCAAAGTCTACACAATATTCAGACGACATTTGTAGGAGTTCATCTTGTTTAAAATTAAACTCGCAATGTAAAATTGAGCAATTATTAAGAATATGGTTGTAAGGAATTGTATGTACGTGAATGGCTGAATTTATTTTTTCCTTATCTTGACTGCAAACTCTAATATTTAAACTACATTTATTTAAAAAGAAAGCGAATGTATCACTTTGTCCCATAAACGTTCCGCCTAATTGTAATTCAATATTTGTACAAAGGTCTTTATTATTAGGAAGATCTCTAACCACATATATACGTAAACTACTATTAGTGCTATTTGGTGCTAGTTGGCTAAATGCTAATAATTTCATTTTAATTGAAGGATTAGTACATAAGTCAGATTTTGGACGTGCAGTAACTGCGAATCGTCCCAACTGCTCTGTCATAATATATATATGTCTCTGCTCAACTTGCACGAAAACGGGAGTGTTAATTGTTTCCTCTCCCACAATAATAATTTTACGCCAAGTTATATTAATATCATCAAGTTCGTTATCGGCATGAAAGACATTCACACTCCAAAGGTCATAATTTAGGAGACAATGGGGAATTTTTAATATG
Source organism: Teleopsis dalmanni (assembly GCF_002237135.1). NCBI lineage: Eukaryota > Metazoa > Arthropoda > Insecta > Diptera > Diopsidae > Teleopsis > Teleopsis dalmanni. The sequence continues at coordinate 99,599,011 of NC_051847.1, read as the reverse complement.
ACAGGTTTCAAAAAATTAAAATTTTGTGGAGTGCAATGAACTATTGCGGAGCAAAGTAGAAAAGAGTCTGTAATTGGATTTGATACTCGAAAACTCTCATCACCAAGCAATGTAAGTGATATGAGCTTCTTTTCGGTTTTTCCTAAAGCGAGATCTGGTACATAGAGTATAATTTCTCCATTATATAATTTTAAATCACCACCATTCCTACCCAGTTCTTCATTTGTTTCGTTTTTAGCTACGGATGAAATAGTTTCCATTTTTTTTAAGTCGACGTTTGATTTCACTGCAAAATATATATTTAAAACGTAAACAAAATCAGTATTTAATCTAAAATAGAAAATATTTGAGCAGACACACTTACCTACTACTATATTTGTAGAGTCTACGCTTTCAGAGAGATTGCTGATATCTAGCTCATCAATTGGATTAGCGTAACTAAACCAAAACAAATGTTATATGCATGACTTTAAAAATAATAAAAATGCGATTTACTTTGTTAAATTTGGCACATCATAGTGATGCTCTGTCATTCTATACCCAGGATTTCCATTTATAATGAACCTTTGATCAGTGCTTATGTAATCGTAGCATTCGTTCACTGAATCATTATGAATTCGAACAGATTTTTTGTCTAAAATATCTTCTATTTATATTCAAAAATATTGAAATAAATAAGTTAATAATATAAATGTAAATTATATTTTACCAGTTTGAGTCATGTTGTAGTTATGGTGAAAATTTATATTTCTCCGACTGTAGCATATTATAATAATTCCAAACACAAAACACACAAGTAAAATAAAAGCAAATCCAATGTAGAAAGACCAATCAGAATCTGAAATTTAATATAAAAATATCAGGTATAAGAAAATAGAATAAAAAGTATTTATATATTTTACACCGTCATCCAAATTAATATTTGATAAATTTATTGGTACGTTCGAGGTATTCGTCTAGAAATACGAAGTGATTCCCTGGTCTAATAACTCGTATATTGGTATGAGGAAAGTGGAGTCTACTTTAAATATTTACTGAGATACAGGGTGACAAACAAAAATCTAGCCGAAGAAAACGTTAAGCCAAAAAACGATTATTTAAAAAAAAAAGTGCATAAATTATTCAGTGCGTATAAATGCCAATGAATAAATTTGTGCATATTGGTTGAAAAAAGCAGTACTTTGTTGCTTTTAAAGAAATTTGGAGCATTATATACCATAAAGCAATTTCTTACAAAAAAAATAAAAATGCAAAAGATTATATGGTATCAATATTCAAAAAATGAAGAAAAAAAAAACCTGAGGTTTTCCAAATAAAGTCAAACTTCCATAACGCGAACTTCTATAACTCGCATTTTCTATTAGTCGAACTAAATAGAGTGCGAGAGGGTTTAGTGAGCAAATTACATACAATTAAAAAAAAAATTCTTAAACTTGAAGTCACCATAAGTCGAACCTTATTTTGCAAAATAGTATTTCGAGTTATAGAAGTTTGTAATTAAAAATTTATAAAAAAAAACTTTGAACCACCATTAAAGTAACCTACCTAATTAGGAAATATATTGAGGAATATATTGATTATTGAAATATTGAGGGGTTTTTGATTAAAAGTTTCTTTGTATTGATATTTTTTTCACTCTGTATTTCGGTAAAACACAAATAATTTGGCAATCTTCCATCGCCACACAGAAATAAGGTTTTGTATATATACTTTAAGTGTATATCATGTGAATATAAGGGGTTATCTTCAAGAATGGTTTCCTGTCGCCAATGGTTTGGTACTGATATATATTGAAATGCAGTAATTCTATTTGATACAACTTGTTGATGGTTTCGGCCTGCACCGAAATTATTTAATGCAAAACAATTTCCAAATCTGTCTAATTATTGCTTCCACTTTAAAGTTTAAGTTACCTTTCACTCTATTAATTAGTGTTGCTCTAAAAAAAGCCGCACACAACTCTAAGCATGGAATACTTTGCTTTTTAATCGGTTGCAACGATTGATTTGGAACATGTACCAGACTATCAGAAGATGTCCGTCTTTCAATTTTGTTCGGATGTATACAAAAACCTTCTCAGAAGTGTCACAAAATTAATTAAGGTCCACCGATGTTGTCGTCTACTGTACAAATAAATGCTTTTCAATTAAATTAATGAAGTAACCTCAATTTGTCGTAAAATTTGATTCATTTACTGTTTGATTAACGGTTTCAAATATTTTAGCTATACTTGAAGTTATTGATGGTTAGTTACGTTTCGTTAGACGTAGATCTATTTTATAATGAACTTATTAATTGTCGATTGCACACTAACCACAATATTTAGATGGACGTTTGTTATTCACTGTTGAAATCTAAATCCTCTTAATCTTGTTTTGCTATATTTTCAAGCAACAAAGCAAATTTCATTATTACTTTTTGTAAGTTTTTATCGATATCTGAATATACACCGCAAGTCTATGTTTGCTAAGTTAATACATTGTCACTTATTTTTTCTATTATCATCTAAACTAGTAGAGTATTTTGTAAAGGCAGAAGATTGTTACCAATTCTTATTGATTAGATAACAGTTGATTAGATAATTCTGTACTTAATAATACATTTGCTTAGTCAATTTATTTGTACATCGGCTTAATTATTTATTCGTACTTTGTTCCTTATTACTTCGTATAATTATATGTGGCTGTTCCCAACATAACATAACCCCCTGTATAACTACTTCTTGTTTGGTTATTTCACTGTTTGTATCTTTTAAATAAAAAAGTGAATTGTGTTTTTTATTAAATTATTTACAATCATTCGAACTACAATTAATGCACAAATGCATCTGCTTAACTAAATGAAAAATCTTACGGGGAGATTCTGAAAGAAAAGAATTGTACAATCAAAGCTGTGAAGTAATGAATACTTTTGTAATTAGATTACCCTTAATTACTAATTACAGGGTAAAGTAATTGGTAATCAAGTTACTAGATTACAATTATAATTGAATAACCCCATTACTAATTACAAGTAATTTTCAAAAATAATTGATGGAAGAAAGAGCATCGGAACATCTGAGCAATTACAAATTTGTTGGATTTCATATATTTGGTTGTAAGTCGCATTCATAAGTTTGTTCTCTCATATATGTATGTATTCATAAATATGAATATCAGCGTTCGATCTACAAAATTAAACATATTCATAAATTAATTTTTCTAAAAATTCATTTAAAAATGCATGAACCTAAAGTTTATGAAATAAAACAATAATTAAATAAATTTGAATATTTCGTTGATATATAGTGCATACAGTGTACGTTTGCAATCTGTAGTACCTGCAGTCTCAAAAAATTATTTACTAATAATTAAATACTAATAGTTCCAAGACCACTGATGATGGGTATTTAGCAACACTCCAAAAAGCTGTATTGTCAGCCAAAAATTTAATTAATTAATATTATATAAAAAAAAATTTTGTTGTTGTAGTTCAATAATTTTCAAAAGCTCCTAAAAAAAATGAGCAATTCAAAATAAAAAGAATATAAACAAGCAATTTAATAACAGAAACAAATATATATATACTTGCGCACATATATTTATGAATTCGTGCGTCATAATAAAAATATCACACACAACCTAACAAAAGAAAGAATAATATTCACCACAGTTTCTGTTAAATTAATAAAAGTCGCTTTTCTCATAAAATATTATGAAAATTGCATAATCTACAATACCCGGTTGAACCCAAGTGTTTTTCTTATTTAGAAAATTATCAATAAAATGTTTTGCTAAAACGATGTACACATAATCTAGTAGTAATAATATATGAATAAAATAATCCGTACATAAATTTAATATTTACCCAAGTCGTAAGTTTTGCATTGATTTCCTCGGCATTCTGCTGTTTGAATATCCTTTCCCAGACAATACAGTTTATTAGCTTTAACAGCACTCAGTTCGTTATTGTTTAATCCCAAGTAAAATTCTTCGGATGTTGCTCTATCACCATTACTTATAATACATTTTCTTGTTCTATATTGTAAGCACTCAGCCGAACACAAGCTCCATTCCGTCCATGAAGACCATTTTCCTAAAAAAAAAAGTTTGCAAAATTATATCGTAAAATATTTAATACTTCTATATAAAACAATATTTTTTTATTATATATTTTTTATGTTAATCTACTTCCTTTCGATATCTGTCTGAAATGTACTGAAAAAAACTGACAAGTTATTTGAGTTTCTTTATTAAAAGTAAAGATTATAGCCGCCTAAAAAAATATTGTAAACAATCCGGAACAAAAAGTAATCTACCATAACTTTGTAACTACCGAACAATTTAATTTTTATGCTCGAGTTGTCTAAATCACCAGAAGTTTTAAATCACAAAGACCGATCAGGTGACTCTGCAGAATATGTTCCGCCGAATCGCAAAGCTTAACGACCATCCGGTGGCTAACATTAACTTAATGTTTATATTGTACGCTACGGGTACATAATATGATAAATATGTTTTCACCATACTCAAGTATTGACAATGTAATACAGCGTAAATATTTCAGCGATATTTTGATGAGGTGCATAGTAGTGCGATTTTGTTATTTGCTCAATAAACGAGATATACATTTAATCTTGGGAGAAATACGAAATCTTCAAGTTTATTTTTAAGGGCATTTAATCGACAAATTTCATTTTCAATTACTCACCAAGTTAATACGCTGTACTTCTTACCGATCATAGCCTAGAAACAGCGATCAGCGATTCTTGGTTATAGGTAACTTCTATACGTATTTTATTACGGGTATAGATATAACTCAAGGTAAGTTGCAGGAATTGATTAATAACAAGAAGATAAAATACAACGTAACTCCACGTAGATGCAAGCGATTCAGCAAAAAGCACTGCATTTCTGCATAGTGGTTGAAAACATTTGGTGGCTACTCAATGCAACTCATAAAAACTCAACAGAGTTACAACATATATGATAGGAATCTGGTCGCTATTTATCATAACCACAAATTTTAAACACATAGTAGAGAAGAAGGGCTACACATTCCTAGCTAATCAGAAAGCTATCAGTTTCATTGGATAATGTACCACAGACATAAGATATGTAGCTTTTAAAAACTACAGTGTGGCCAACTTCGCACTAAACCGATCCTAAGAAGTAAGCATTTAGACGTTGATTTAGAAGTCGTATACATTTTATCCAACAATGAAATATTAGTACAGTTAAAATAAGCAAATATCCTCAATGTCAACAATAGACTACAGACCACAGTTACAAACAGTACACCGTTTTAGAGTGTTTTAAGTTATTGCAAAGCAAATCCGTTATGAAAGTTATGCTTACTCTAAAGATTTGGAACGATTGTTCTCGGCACAACATATTGAGATCGCACAATCGTTGCTTGATGAATCCAGTTAATGCCTTACTGACAAATATCGTTTTACCAATTTGCTAGATACGTGTTAATTCTTTTTAATGAATTGATTTACTACGCTTAGAACATAAAATATTTTCTAATCAATAATAACAAATGCTTTAAAGTACTTAAACCGAATACGTTCAAGCGCTTCTAGAACAGTCATTCTAGATATCTTATAACACTTACCACGTTTGTTGAAATACAAATCAGGGTTCTCATTTTCCATAAACTTGAAATCATCTTTAAAAAAAAAGTATTGTAATGAATTTTTTATTATTGTTTTTTTTTTTGCGAATCATACATACCAGAACACGTAATACAATCTACAGATTTTTCAACTTGACGACCAGTACATTGTTCCCCACCATTTATTGGTTTTGGATTGTTACACGAACGAGATCTTTTCTTTCCTTTACCTATATTCGCACCACATTTACAATCACGCCAATGACTCCAAGCACTCCATCCACCATTTACTATAAGAACGATATTAGTTACACGGTTTATTATTTGGAACGAAACATTTTAATATAATTAATATAGTAAACTACAATAATATTAAAACTATATGCAAAACTACAAAAACTCAACTATGTTTAATACAGTATAATTCGCTTAGCTGCATCGATAAGATAGTTGCATTAAATTATATTTTTTCTGCACTTATGGTTTCATTTATATGAAAATAATTACATTTGCTGCATCCCAGTTAGTTGCACTTAAGCGCCTCGTATCGGCAGACACATATTCATAGAAAATGGCTATTTTCTATGAATATCGTCCAACTTAGTTGCGCCACCTAGGAAACGAATTTGCAAACAAAAAATATATGCGTTGCCAATAAAAAAAGATTCTTTTTATATTCGATGAATGTGGCAACGCATGCATTTTTTGTTTCTGCGCATGTCTGTTTTTATTTTGCTGTGATCATGTATTTCTATCAAGCACTAGAAAATCTATTATCGAAAATATTGATCAAATCATGGAAATTGTCGAGCCCGATCGTCATATAAGCACTATTTCATTTGCCCAAGAGCTAAACATTCCACAAAAACCAAAAACCGTATAGTTGGCAAAATTCTCATTATAAATCTTCCTCGTGGGCACCGATCGGATAATGGACACCATCTGTTCTTTGACCGGCCTAGTCATGAGATTCTCGGGTGTAACAACTGAGAAATATGATGCGATCTAAAAATAAGCAGAGATGAAGCTAACAAATCAGCAGAGCTTGTGTGTGTGTGTGCACGAAATGACAAGCTGCTGTAAAAATTTCTTCGTGGTTAGCCAAGCAACTATTAAAGCAATGAAATCATACTGGTCATAATTAAAAAATGTTCCTAGCTCAATCAATCTGGGACAAATTAAGTAAAGCGCCTGCTGTGTAACTGCCCGGCTCTCTTGAGAACTCTACAAAAATATTTGAGGGCTGTCAATTTTACAGGACTGGAGCACATGCTTGAGGTTGATGTTGTAATTCTATTCGGTAGTAACACATGCATCCTGAGTGATAATTATGGCTAGGTATAAGACACTGATCTGGTATCATAATGGACACTAATAGTCTACGCGTGGCATTTTTGAAACCATTTGAATAAGGCTGGATACGAAAAGAAAATCGATGTATAAGTCGCACACAAGCTAACACAAAAAGACCTTATGGACCAAATTTCCATCTGAGAATCGTTACTAAATCGGAACAAAATCAACCCATTTTTTAATTATTTGGTGACTGGTGATTAAAAGTTGATCACTTACGAAAGTAGAACGTCAACCGAAAACGGTTGAGGTCGAATCAGGGTGAGCTGATGGAAACGATGATCAAGGAAAGTTTTACAATATGTTTAGTGGGATTGGCAGGGAATTATCTACTATGAGCCGCTTCACTACGGTCAAACACTTAACTTGGCACTGTACCCGGACGGTCAACAATTGGACCGTTTGATGGAAGCAATCGTCCAGAAACGGTTAGCTTTGGGCATTAGGAAAAGAATTGTGTTCCATCAGGACAACGTCAGGTCAAACACATGGATATCGACATCGATGACTCACCAAAAGGAGTTTGATTTGGAAGTTCATATGTATTCACCTTATAGTCCAGACCTGTCACCAAGTGATTACCATCTATTTCTGTCCACTTCCCTCCTGATTTTTTTGGTGAAAAATTCGCTTCAAGAGAAGTTTGTGAAAATCGACTTTCTTAATTTTAAGCCAATAGTGACGAAGACTTCTATGAGAGAGGCATAATGAAATTACCTTCACGGTTTGTAACTGTGACTATATTTAATATTTTGTTCTTGACTAATGATATAATGTGTATAATGTTAGTGCATCTATAACAAAAAAAAAAAAAAAAAAAAAAAAAAAAAAAAGAATTGCGTGGCACAGTGAAAGATATTCCATGAAAGGAAGAGGTTATAAATAGTATTGGATTTTCTTCGGAGTGAAAGCGCGAGTTCTCTATTCGAAGAGGTACTCGTTGCAGCAGATAAAGAAAAACCATGAAATAATTCATTATTACTATTATTTTTATCAATATTCTCATTCTTTTATTCCTCTGGTGGTTTAAAATGGCTAGTTTGTATACGATTCTTTTTGACCTTGAACTCTATTTAATGCTTAGGTTTCTTTAATTAATAGCCCTGGAAAGCGGAGAAGTACATAACCTATTCATTTAAGCCAAAAGAAATATTTGGCTTGAGTGTAGAAACTGGACTACACTCGAGTACTAAGAAACAATAACAAATATTAAAAAAGCAAAGAGGGTATCATTTAAAAAATTCTGTAAGAAATCTCAACGACACCTTAAACATTAGATTATAAAAATTCGTTTCTAAAGAAAAATCGGTCACAATTGGTACTAGCGGATGCCAGTGGCAAAGTTTAACGGAATATCTTCTGTCCTTCTATAAAAAAAGCTATTCAACTCATACCCTTTAAAATGAAGATTGATTATTGAACTTTTACTCCAGGAAGCATTCTAAAAGGATGAAGAACAGTCTATGTAGTATATATTCCGAAAGCGGGTAATCAAAATATCTGACATTTGGTAATCTAACAAACTGTCAGAGTGGCAATCTCTTTACATTACTACACATATATTCCCAGATGGTATAATGCAACTGCTCAAAAATTTGGGTTATGAAGAACTCAAAAAAGATGGGAGATTTAAAATTCAAAGAAAAGATGGCCCAATTTCAACTAATTTTATACGAACAGCATTAACAATGGTGCAAAACTAATGCAAAAGACAGAGAATGTCAATAAAACTATCATTGCTCTCTTTATTAAGAAAAAGAAATACCATCTTAAACATGATCTACGGTAACATAAAATGAATTATTTCTGCAATGAAGCTAAATATCTAAATAATTCCAATCAGCAAACTGAACTGTAATGTTAACCTAAATCGCACAACAGTTCAACAAACTACAATTTTTTTTAACCTTTGAATTAATATAATCTTTATATACAATATAATATCAGATTGGTATTCATATAAATATATATTCATATAAAATAATACTTTCTTGTCAATAACTTACCATATACAATTAAAGTTGCAGCATCTGATATCCTTTTCCCAGCGATATTTTCAGCACCACAGCTATAATTGGCGTTATCCTGTTTAAGTAAACATATTTCAGTCAAGCTCTTGCACATTATAGATAATAAACATATATTTATATATTAATGTGTTGTACGTTTTTGCGCAATATCTTAATTTGCAATATTAGCAAGGTGTCAAAGAAAAGTCTTAGACAATGTTCGATCAAGTTTGATGTCTCAAAAATGATTTATGCAAATAATTTAATGATAGATAATTAAATAGTTTAATGGACTAAAATTGCTTAGCTTGTGGCGGTTGCATATTCACCACTTGAAATTGAAAATAAGATTAGTTGGCCATACAAGAAAATTTGTAAAAAGCTAAGGACATTTTTATTTAGTAAAAAATGATTGTCATTCTATTTGGGATTTGGAAACTAAGAATCAAAAACGAACACGTATAATTTTATCACACGAATTATTATTTTTTGTTTAAGTAAACAAAGAAACAATTAAATTAAGTAGGGTGAAGCCTAGAATTGGTGACCCCGACGTAATCAAAAATGTCGCAAGTCGAAACAAGCAACAATAACGTACCATATAGAAACAACACACCTGCAGATAGTAACATACCAATTGTTTACAGAAACGAACAACCTCGAGGTGACATTTGCCGTATCGGTATCAAGGCACCAGCATTCTGCAAGAGGGATCCAGATCTGTATTTTATCCTGATGGAATCCCAATTCCGAAATGCAGGAATCAAAACAGACCAAACCAAGTATGATCATGTAGTCGGCAATCTCGACAGCGCTACTTTAAGAAATATCGCAGACATCGTAAGAAGCGATTAATTCAAGAATTTGCAGACTCCGAAAATCGAAAAATGCGACGACTAGTACAGGAGTGCCAGTTAGGTGGCAGCAAGCCAACACATTTGTTGCGCACCATGCGAGATTTAGTCAGTGGTGCCATGAATGATGGAGCAATAAAACAATTGTGGCTGGATTGTTTGCCAGAGCAAGTCCGAGCAGTCGTTTCAATTTCGGAAGCTGACTTGGACAAATGTGTGCAACAGGCTAACCTGATGTTGGAAATGGGAAACTACAACTCTGTAGCTATCATGTCATGAAAGCCATAGACGCCTTGAGTAAGCAGGTTACGGATATAAAAACTGCACAAAGGTGATGTAGAACAAGATCTTAAACTCCAGATCGTCCGCTTTGTACTGATTCGCAAGTAAGACGTTATCCTATGTGTTACTTGCCGTGTAGTTTCAATCCGCAGGGAAACCAGTAGAGACTTGATCGATGGTGGCCGATACATCGCCGGAGGTGACAATGCCTGTTTCAAACAATTACAATAACGAACCTAAGACTACGGGTCGCCACCAGATTATCACCACTGTTCAGTCTGTTTTTTCACGTGTATTGCGGCTAAATCCGCAAAAACTGCAAGCAGCCAAGCAGAAGTTCGAGTATATTATGAAGCAAGGGATTTGTATACCATCCAAGAGTGAATGGGCGAGCCCACTAAATATGGTGCAAAAAGAAAATGGCTTATGGCGACCTTGTGGCAATTACCGCCGCCTTAATGCCTTAATAGTTCCTGACCGCTATCCCTTTCTACACATGCAATATTTTACGCATTCGCTAAATGGAAAACGCATTTTTACAACGTTGGATTTGGAGAAGGCGTACTTTAATATACCTGTTGCGAAAGAGAATAGAGAAAATATAGCAATAATTACATCTTTCGGCCTGTATGAATTTATTGTCATGACATTTGGACTTTGTAATGCACCACAATCATATCAAAGGTTCATGAACCAAGTTCTCTTTGGGTTTAATTTTGCCATATGTTATATTGATGATATTTGTATCGCATCCGATAACATAGACGAGCACATACAACATGTGCGCAGTGTGCTACAACGACTACAGGAACATGGCCTTAAAATAAACATTGCGAAATGTATGTTCGCACAGGAAGAAGTAACATTCCTTGGTCATCTCATTAATCATAAAGGAATCCGTCCACCAGGAAAAAAATTGAGACGATTGCACATTTTCCAAAATCAAGGGTAATGCATGAACTAAAAGGAAATTCATTACAATTATCAATTTTTTTCGACGGTTTATTCCAAAAGCGGCAGAGATCCAGGGACGGCTTCAAAACTTATTTATGGGTAACAAAAAACAGGACAAAACTGTTATTGAATGGACCGCGGATGCAGATAACGCATTTGCGGGATACAAAGAAGCCTTAATTAATGCAACAACAATGGTTCACCCAATCCCAGACGCAAAACCTCGTACTCCACGTGGATGCCAGTAACGTAGCTGTTGGCGCTGCATTAAATCAAATCAACAATGGACAACTCGAGCCTTTGGGGTTTTACTCAAAGCGATTGACGAACACCCAAGTCAAGTACGTATGACCGTGAGTTGCTCGCGATTTACCAATCGGTCAAATATTTCAAACATGCAATTGAAAGTAGACGTTTCACTATTTTCACCGATCATAAGCCGATAACGTATGCATTTCGACAGAAACCGGAAAAGGCATCGCCACGCCAGCTGAGACATTTAGATTACATCAGTCAATTCACAACTGACATTATGCATATAGTTGACAAGAATAATCCGGTAGCCGATTTTCTGTCACGCATCGAAGCTGTCAGCAACGAACACCTAGTTGACCTTGATCAATTACCAGCAAGCCAGAAAACCGACATTGAAACAAATGGTTTTCTATCTAATACGAATAAATCTGCACTTCAATTGCAATGGATAGTCAATCCAAATTGATCTAAGGAAGTTGCATGCGATGTATTATCAAATCGTGTTCGTCCTTTTGTAACTGAACAGTTTAGATAACGCGTCTTCAATTCAATATATAATTTGGCACATTCTGGTAGGCGAGCCACTATTAAACAAATAGCAGAGCGTTTCGTATGGCCAGACATGGCTAAAGACATTGCGATGCGAGTTAAATTATGTCTTCCGTGCCAACAAGCAAAACTCACATAACAGATCAGCGATTTTCAATTTGGACATTCCAAGTGAGCGGTTCGCTGTAATCCACATTGACCTCATTGAGGCTCTACCATCGTCAAACGGTTACCGATATTGCCATACATGTATCGATCGGTTTACCAAATGGCCAGCAGTAGTCCCTATCGAGGATGTACATGCCAGCACCGTGGCCACAGCACTCATCAATGGATCATGCACTTTGACGTCCCGAAGCAGATCATAACAGATCAAGGAAGACAGTTCGAATCAGAACCGTTCAATGAACTGGCAAAACTCATTGATGCCAAACATATCCGAACTAGTCCACGTCATCCTCAAACCAATGGGTTGATTGAACAATTTTACCGGACTCTGAAAATCGCAATGAAATGTAGGCATAGGCATCAATGAAATATTTTTAAACAAGACCTCAAAGCAGCTCCAGCAGAAATGGTATATTGGACATCTTTGCGGTTGCCGAGCGATTTCCTGTAGCAAGGTAATAATGACAAGTTCCAGAACATGAATTCGTGGAAAACATGATGTCCCAAATACGATCAGTTCCCACATCAAACCACTCAAAAGATAAGGTAATCTTATAGAAGGAACTGTAACATGCTATTTACGTATTTTTGAGGGATGATAGTGTCCGCTCACCATTAAAAACACCGTATGACGGGCCATTTAGGGTTGTGAGGCGTTCAGACAAGACGAATGACCTTCTAATCGAAGGACAACCGGTGCGGGTGAGCGTGAATCGGGCAAAGACAGCATTTTTATCAAGCGACTACGAAGACGTAAGCCCATCACGTACGTACAGAAACTATGGCAGATATTCGAAAGGATACCAAACCCAGTAACGTAACAGGAAGGGGACGATTAATGCAGGTTCCAAGAAGATACGTTAAATTTGACTTAACATGACATCGCGCCTGACTCAGTCACTGCCAGTGGAGTGGTGTGGCGGTTGCATATTCATCACCTAATATTGAAAATGATATGAATTGGCCATGCAAACATGAACAAGTAAAATATTGAAAAGAAGATGAGTTGCCCATACAAGAAAATTTGTAAAAAGGTAAGGATAATTTTATTTAGTAAAAAATGATTGATTCTATTTGGGTTTCGGAAACTAAGAATCAAAAACGAACACGTATAATTCATTCACACGAATTATTATTTCTTGTTTATGTAACCAAACAAACAATTAAATTAAGTAGCGTAAAGCCTATAAGTTATTTGACTTAAAATTTTTTCATGTTAATTAATCATTAATTATTCTTGAAAATAGAAACACCTTCCAATTGTGGTCCAATTAAACTTGTAACGATGCGTTTTGTTCGCTGATAAGTTCTGATGTATGCGTAGTCCGAGGGTTGTTGCAATTTATTTTTTTTTTACTTTTTGAAGTCAAAGACAACTTGATGGATTTAATTTATTATTTATTAAAAACAAAATTTAAAAATCTAATATAATTAAAATATACTGTTAGTTTAATAATTCGTTTTTTCTGATTATTTCTTGGATGTTAATCGTGTTTTGGTAACTGGTCTGGACGTTGTATGTATGTTCTCGATCAGACGACACTACTCTTGATCAGACGACACTAGTCTTGGTGTTAGGAGAAAATATCATTAGCTGGGGTTTAGAATCTTATGCGGAGTTATTCAATCCTAAATTCACAATCGACTGGTCAAGATGTGTGATGACTACCTTGACACGATTTACATACAATATCTACTGGTCAAGATATATGATGACTACCTTGACACGATTTACATACAAGATGTAGTGATCCAGATGTATGATGACAACTCTGCCTTGATGACTATAATCTTTACTGTCTTGTTTTACAAAGATGTATTGAGTTTTTTGTGAGTTCTTGTGAGTTTTTTTTTTAATATAAAATATATATTATATATATTAAAAAACTAATCTATTTTATTTTAGATTATATTGAAATTTCACAAACTGAGTAAAATTAAATTGAGTGTTGAGCGTTAAATACAATGTACTGTGATATGTAACAAAAACGTCTTTTGTAGTTATTAGTGTCGAGTTGTTATTGTTTATGTTTATATTGAATTTATGTAGATTAGAAATATGTAAAAATATCCGTCCTTACAAACTGTAATTTTTTGAAACACAGTATTTCTATATGTAAAAGTGGATCTGAATATAACAACAAATATGAACATATGCAATCTTTATCTATTCATGAAGATGAATAGGATTTTTTCAAAACTTTGGTATATTTTTGTGTATGATCGTGAAGGTAACTGTACGCTCAAAATAATGTGTCAAATTTTGTCTCAGTTATTATTTTTGGGTCAAAAGTTTTTTTAATACGAAATCTTATCTTTCTAACGTCATTTGAACTTATACAACGTGGGATACAGATAACTAAGTCAATCTATTGGGGAAATAATGGATTTCTTTTTACTAGACCTAATAACAATATATATACTATTTATACTAGCCAAAGATACATATATTAAGGATCAAATTAAAACAACTAACAGAAAAACCTTTATAAGGCTTTTACGACTTGAGAAAGCACCCCTAAATAATAAATAATTCGCATTTACGAACATTTCATACAAAAGCATTGAAACACAAATGATAAATATTTTACCTACTCTAACATTTCTCGCTTCTAAAATTACACGGAAATATAATCATTACAGTAAGCAAGATATCTTATAAATCTTGAAAAAGTGGGGATTTTTTTAAATCAGTTTACAATTTAACCACTATAATCACAATTATTAATCTATTGTTGATCACATAGTATAAACATAGCATCCAATATTATACGACTACAACTCAACAATGTAATTGTACCTCTTGTATATAACATATAATTAATTTTTATATAGCAAAATTAAGATTCATGAATCAAAATACCTGTAAGGAACCTTGTTGAATTGCTAGTGTACCCGACAGCGAAATTAAAAATCCTTTGTCACTTGCATTGCTAATAGGTACATTATTTTTATACCACGTAATCTTTGGTGTCGGCAAACCAGGTGGAGGTTCGCAGTAAAATTCAACTCGAGAGCCAATTTCCACTTTTAAAGAAGTTGGTGAAGTCAAGAACTGTTTACGAATATCTTAAAAAATAAATAAAATAGTTCATGGTTAATTAATAACATACAAGCTAAACAGGAATTTTTTAATCTTTATAATAAATTTATGAATATATATTTAATGAAATAAATGGTAATAACAGAGTTTTATATAACATAATAGGGGTATTCAATTCCTCTTGTTAACTCACTCATTGCAAGGTGCACGAAATGCAAGAATGCTATACAAAAACTGTAAGAGTGCGACAACACATCTTTTGCAGAATTGCATCATCAAAATGAAACAGCAGCCGCATCACATTGAACAAAGAAAAATAAAAGTATAAGAATACCGCGAACAAGGGAAATACGAAAATTTATAGATGTTTAAATTGAAAAATGAGCTTTTAATATTCTGACTAAAGGTTTTAACAAATTGTTAATGTAGTTTGTTTTCAATAATGTATACTTTCTATTTGTAAGGTGTCCGCCATACTATCACTAATAAGCATTAGCGCGAAGTTTAATAATTTAAATTCAATTTAACAATACCCGCTCGATATTCAACTAACTATTGTTTCATATCGTTTGGGTTCATCAGGCAAAAATGTGACTTTTCGCAAAATGGCTACATTATTTTGTGTTGGAGATAGGGAACAATTTATAAGATTACCCGGTCTTTCACTCCATATTGGAACTATAAACCAAATTGATAACGTGGCCATGCAGCTGAAAGATAAGATATAGTAGAGAAAACTTATCATGAGCTTTCACATTGCATTGGATATATTAACGACACTGAATTAAAATTTGCCGAAGCACCAGTGATTAACTGAAAAAGTATATTCAATAAAAGTACAAGTCGTAACTATCAGCTAAAGATTCGACAAGTTGCAGTCGGCCACTTTGGAAGTCCACATGATGGTCGCATGTTTCATACAAGCACTGTCTGTATCCAAAAAAAAAACTTTATTTTCTTCAGAACAATGATTAGCAGCCGATGTTGCTTATTTATTACATAAAACTCTTATAACTCCTTTTCAATCAAATTCCTAACAGCTTGACTACTCCAAACGTAAAACTCTTAACTTACGTCGCAGCAGGTTTCGTGTAAGATTTCTGAAAGAACGCTTTGGTAATCTTAAGGAGTTAAGAATATCGGACTGATACGGGTCATAATCTTTGTTCAAATTGGTTCCTTGTTTGTTACATATTGCACAACATTTTACGAACCTCATGGGATGATACGGAACATGTGGATTACGTACATGACAACGAGGGAGCATCAAATGAGCTTATGCAGAATGAAACTAGTTAGATAATTAATGAAGGAGAGTCGAATTGCAAATTTTAGTATATATTTTAATGTTCGCCAATCAATAATATACGAATATAAATATACAATAAACACATACGTATATTTATATTTAATATACGAGGGCGGTTTGATAAGTCAGTGACTTTTTGAATTTCCCGCGCAGTTACTCCAAATGTAACAATGCTGCCGTCAATTGAAATCTACCAGTGGACAAGTTTTTAATTTAGAGCAAGCTACGTCGTTCAGTTGGTGTTTGATAGCCGTTCAGAGCAGACAACCTCGTGAATTTTTACGAAAATGGAAAATAGTGAACTTCGTGCTGATTAAGCATTACTTTTTACGTAAAAATACCATCACTGAAAGCTAGGAAAGACTTAATAAATACTACGGGGACTGGACATCATCAATTTCAATGGTTAAGAAGTGGTTTACAGAGTTCCGTTGTGGTCGTACCAGCAGTAGTGACGCCAAACGTTCAGGTCGCCCAAAAGAAGTGATCACGTCGGAAATCGTCAATAAAATCCATGAATATCAATATGATCCAATATCAGGATGATCGAAGAATGAAAGTGTGTGAGTTGGCTCATGCTGTAGGTATCTCAACTGAACGGGTATATCATATTTTACACAAATATTTATACATGAAAAAACTCTCCGCGAAATGGGTACCGCGATTGTTCACACTCGACCATAAGCGCAATCGTGTGACCACTACAAAAGAGTGTTTAGTGATGTTCAGCCGTAATCCGAACGAATTTTTGCGCCGTTTTATTACTGTGGACGAAACAATCGAAACAGGATTGCTAGGGGTGAACGTGGACCAAAGAAGGCCAAACAGAGTCTGTCAGCCAACAAGGTCATGGCCACAGTTAACAGATTCGACGTTAATTTAAAGCAAAAACGGCCCCATTTGGCGAAGAAGAAAGTGATTGTTAAGTTTTATATTAACTTTATTATAAAAATCAATTGTATCAATTATTGTAATTGCATTATTATTATTATATTAATTATATGTATACATAAGTACTTTAAATTAGCTTCTTATGTTGTTTTTGTTGTTGGTTTTATTTGTGTTATCAAATATTTTTAGCAATGTTGCTGGCTCTCACAACTAAATATTCGCACGCTAGCAGCGTGCCAGACGTAACATGATCATCTTCACACGCCACTGTGCAAGGTTGATAAGCATTATGTTCATTTTCTTTTATCGTGTGTTCGTTGTGAGTTGCAGCAATAGGCAAGCCGCTGCGACAGTTCTGTTGTTCCCACAGGTGCAATATGAGTTGGCGCATGGCTTCAGTGATAACACATTTAAGTCACCAAATTTGTGAAGCAGGTTGATATATGGCAAAATACATATATCAGCTTGCTGGTTGCATTAAATAGTATAAGCATAGGTAATGCACATATTTCCCACGAATGCCCTTGGCCTTGAATGTTCAAAGTCCATCGGATAACAAATCGAGGGAACTAGGTGCATTTCCTCCTTTACCATAAGCTTAGTGTTACGAATTTTGTATAAAAGCACAACATTTTTAATAAACATCTAATTCAATTTCAAAACCTGAATTCAACCAAGTGTTTTCTTTTGGTTTAAGTGCCTAAAAGAACCTTGAGCAAAGTCGGTTTATGTGCCGAATTTGAAAATCAATAAATAATAAAATAAATAAAAAAATACCTATATATATATTCACATATATATATAGCTATTTATAAATTACGTAACTGGTTCATGTGCCGGATTGCGTAAATGAATTACTAAGCTGGTTAAAGTGCCGGATTAGTGAATCCGTATCAGACTAGGTACGGAGGATAACATAAAGAGTAAAGCTAAGCTGGTTCAAGTGCCGGATTAGCTAAAATCTGTATCAGACTAGATATAGATCATAACAGTGATGTTCCATCAAGACAATTCACATGTGCACACTTGTCTAGTCACGATGGCCAAAATCCACGAATTGGATAACGAACTGCTACCCCATCCAACATATTCTCTAGATTTAGCCCCCTGTGACTATTTTCTGTTTCCAAACCTAAAGAAACGGCTGGACAGTAAGAGATTTGAGTCGAATGAAGAAGTCATTACCGAAACAAACGAGGATTTTGAGAGCTTTGAGAAAACCTATTATTTGGAGGGAATAAGAAAATTAGAAAAACGCTGGACTAAATGTATCGAGCTAAAAGGTGATTATGTAGAAAAATAAAATGTTTATTTGCCGAAAAAAATTTGTTTTATTCAAAAAGTCACTGACTTCGCAAACCGCCCTCGTATAATTAAATTTTATCTGACGATTATTAGAAAATTTTAAACAATCAAAATTTTAACAAACAAATATTTCAACAAACTTCGCCACCAAATTCGAATTCAAAAATGAGAAGCAACAGGTGCCAAAACACCTGATGTTTTTCATTTTTGTTTTGTTGTAGCATACATATATACGTGGGTTTAGGTAAAGAAAGAATACAAACAATTGCAAGAAACTGTGCGTGTATTTTGATGTTGGTAATTGCAAGCTGGTTCAATCTGTGTATTTCGCGCACGGTGCAATGAGTTTATAAGAGAGTGAATACCTATAATGTTAAAATTTTTTAGCTTTTTCGTGTCTTACAAAGGCTATATACAACCGAGAACAGATGATATCAATTGAAAGATGGACTTATTTAACTACAATGTTCTCACCTTTATTCCACCTTTTTTAAGTTGTTCCCTTTAATATTATGCACTTGATATTTTAAATGCATACATGTATTTTTACTCGTCTGATAAAGTAACAGCTTTAATTCCAACAACAGTTGGAATTGCAAAGCCAAATAAGTTTGTATCGTTAAGTATATTCGAACGAAATAAAAGTGTCAGCATGAACACCACAATGTTTTTATCCTTCATGAACTGCTAAATAAGCAAAAAGATTTCAGAATAATTTTTACTGCCACTCATATTATGCTTAGAACATTCGTAAAAATCGGTTTAAATTGTCAATTCTTTAGAACTATTCTAATAGTAGTTCTCCATTCTCAAACCGAATTTTCGACGTGGTATGTGATGCAACGTGGTATGTGGCTTGTGGTATAATTTTATTGAAACCGCATTCCTTCTACATCAGAGAACTGCAGCGAGTTATAATTTTAACACTCAGACCACACGCATAATAACCAAGTATAAATGCGTATAAATGTTTTTCTCATATACTACTTATACGCATCCATATTTGCCACAGATATGATTTATTAGTATTTTCGTTAACGAGTGCCAGTACTAATGAATCAAGGTCACAAGAGTTGGTACACATTTTTAAATAAAAGCATATACTCGAGTGGTGGGAATCAATGAATGTACTTCTCTAAAATGAATGATCTCCATTTGATCAGTATTGGTATTCGTAGAAATTTTGAATAATTGCATGATTTATAAATCACTTGCATCATTTTTGTGTCGAGTGTCGGTGCATTTTTCTTCGTAAAACTGAAAGAGCCAAAACAGCTAAAGCATTGTTCCAATAAATTTTTAAGAAAAGACAGTGTTTATCAATGTTTTTGAGTTTATTTATTAATGCTTGTTTTTTTCGTTTAACATTTACTATTAGTGATTATAAAAAGAAAATTTGAAACTCGATCATCAGCTGGATATTCGTTTCTCATCCGTGCGGTGTACAGCCCTTATATTCTGAAATTTGGTTTGAAAGTGGGTACACGGGTTATACGGGTTAACGTACACACCTCTGGTATAGATGTTGTAAATGTATGATTTTATGTAAATTATTATGAGGACATATGCCCGTCTGATGTGAATGGAGTAAATATACGATTGTACTTAAAACATATGAGGATGTGTCTACCTTTATTTAAGTATGAATTAAAGAAATGTGTTTGATATTTGTGAATAATACTTATCATTATATGTTCTTTGCTCGACTGACTTACTCCGTCTTCCACTATATAAGTGATTTGTTCTGCGGTTTGTCTTCAAATGGCATGTCTATGGTGTGATACACTTTGATATGCATCAGCCCAAATTGTATTTTATTACAGCTGATTCTTTTTTTCGATGCCGTTCATTCACATTTTTTTAATAAATCTTGCTCAGATCTTGCTACTCTTCTTTTACTTTGACATTTCAATAAACGCGAGTGTTGTTTACCTTTTATTATTTTAGGTAATTAAATTATTTAAATATTTTACATTTAAATAAAATATATTTAATTACAATATTGATCGTGTGATGGTGTGTGATGATTCTAATTAAGTCTTAAAAATTTCCGTTCTTACATCTTCCTCCTTTTTTCGATTACGACACGATGCGTACTGTATTTTGCCTTGAGTCATTCGCACATCGTATAGCGTTCCGTCTATTGTATAAAACGCTATCTGCTTGCCACTCAATAATTTACTACATGCATCGTTTATTGCAGTTTCCAATTTTGGCGCCTAGTTTGAATGGATTGTCATTGTTTTCGTTGGAATTACAATGTGTCAGTAGTCGGCTATGCTCTTGATGTTATGTACCTGCTCTGGTATTTGGTACCTGTTCTGTAACTCTGTCCAACTCTAGTAGCTCATCTGCTTTTGACGTCGTGCGAGTTTCTATCCTTTCTAACAAATGAGTTAATCAACTAACTCCGGCTTTTCTACAAGCATCACACCGTCGCCTTTGACTGCTGACAGTTGTTCGTGTACCTTTGCTTCTGGAGGTATAAGCTGTGACTTCACGCTCATTACGATCAGCCGGTATTATAACGGGAATTGGCCTATTGCAATTGGAATTTTTTATCTGGCATTTGTTTGTATCACTGCGATTAGTATTAGCTATTCATTTTTTGTTTTTGTTGCTCAGCCGTTATGCTTTTTACATTTTTTTGGTGAATGATCCGGAATTGGCATCGTGTTTGAGCTTCTTTTAATACTTGGATTTGCTACCAGCACTTATAAGCAGACAGTTTAAGTTTATTTTGGAAGTCGGACATTTTGATCTTATGAAAACTGAACTTGGATTAGGATTCTGTGGCAAGTTTTTTGCTTTATATACACAAATAATTAACAGATGGCTCCCTGTTTTCTTTGACTTACCGCCTAATCCTATTAAGTGCGTCAATGGCCTTTGTTACTAACTTCAATGCGTAAGCAACGAAGGGTGGAATAATATGCGTCTTTACCAATTCCTGATACGAAACATCTAGTTTCTTTGCCTTTTTGTTATAATAACACATCACTCAATAAGTCGTGTGACTAAGAAAAACAAATTTTTTCTGCCAAAAATCGATTTTACTCATAAATATAATCTTTTTCAAGGGCAATACAATCATTCCAACGCTTCTCTAACTTCTCGATGCCGTGCTTGTAGAATTTGTCTTTTATCTCAAAATACGTTTCAGTTTCAGTTCATTTGACATGAATTTCTTACCGGTGAGCATTTTTTGAGATCAGCGAACAGCCACTAGTCGCTGGGGTCAGATCTGGACTATACAGTGGATGAGGAAGCAATTCGAAGTGTAATTCGTGCAATTTTGCCATGTTTTCGTTTTTATTGACTGGTGACATGGTGCATTGTCTTGGTGAAACAAAATTTTTTTCTTCGCCATATGCGGTCGGTTTTTCACAATTTCTGCTTTCAAACGATCCAGTAATGCCGTGTGGTAGTTACTATTGATGGTTTTTCCCTTTTCGAGATAGTCAATGAAGATTATACCATGTGCATCTCAAAATACTGAAGCCATACCCTTCCCAGTTGACTGTTGGGCCTTTGGCCGGTTCGGACGTGCTTCACCGGCTGCAATCTACTCAGATGATGATTGTTTTGATTCCGGAGTGAAGTGATGGATTTATGTTTTATCCATTATCACATATCGACGCCAAAAATCTGATTTATTACGTGTAAACATGACCAAACACTGCTCTGAATTATCAACACGTTGTTGTTTTTGATCGACTGTGAGTAAACGCGGCACCCACTTTGAAAGGAGCTTTCTCATGGTCAAATGTTCATGCATAATTGTAAACACACTGCCTTCTGATATCTTTACGATCTCAGCTATCTTATGCAATTTCAATTTACGATCAGATATAACCAATTTCTGGACTTTTTTGATGTTTTCTGGAGTAACCACCTCAATGGGACGTCCAGAACATTCACCATATTTCTGTAAACGGTGTCTATACGACCATGTTTAAATTTAGTAAACCAATAACAAATGGTTCTTTTCGATGGAACAGAGTCCGGATATTACTTGTACAGTATTTTTTTTCATCAAAAAGCAATAATAAATTAACACACGAAATTGTTTTGAATCCATTGTTTGGAAAATAACAAAAGTAGCATTACTTAAATGACTGTCACTTTTTTTCTGACTAATCGAAATGTCATGGAATTTTACACATAGTCTTTTGAAAGTTAGTTCTTCATAAAGATCATATGTATTTGACAATGGCAGCGCTATCTGTGTGTCAGTCACACGACTTATTGAATGATGTAATATATCGCATATTATTACTGTATTGAGTATAATTTCATGTAATATTCAGAGACACTTGTTACAATTTATCTGCTTAGCTGACGAAGTAATTATTGAAGTTTCCGTTTCTGGTGTACACTCATCAAAAAGGAATGCATGCAAACTCGGTTCACGACCTTGTACTAAGTAAGATTTTTGTAGAATCTGATGAAAAGGTGTTAATAGGTAACGTCATTTCCAGAAATCATATAACTTATGATTTTAGTATATTATTATGACATTTAATATATTGTGGTATTAATGGTCCGGTTTGTTCTTTCCCTCATACTCTCCGCGAGTTGGCGTTTAATGGCCATTTTGTCCAACTCCGTTTTGGTTAGACCATTCCTTTTCGAAATTCCTTAATAGTATTATCACTAGCGGCTCTCCTCTCTCCTCTCTCCTGGTGTTAGTTTCACCAATTTCGAAAGCTTATCAAGTGTTATCAGCAGTATTGTTATTATTTTTAAAACGCGTTAATGGACCAACAAAGTTGATGGAGATAGCAGCGAATCGCTCTTCAGGCAACGACGTAAGCATTATCCTCGCTGGTTAGCCGATGGTAGGCTTATATCGGAGACATGCCTTGCATCTTTGAACATGTTTAGCGATATCCCTCGACATACCAGTTATAACTCCTTTGAGCTCTTGGTATGGTTTTTCGTGTTCTAAAATTGCCATGTCTACATTGTTATGATTCTCAGTTATCATCCGTTGGTAGTGATCTTCAGAAACACACAATTTTTATTCATTTTGATCAGTTTAAACTGTTACACAACTGATGATTTTTAATAGTAGTCTGGATTTTCTTCTAATTGGTTTAGGTGTTTCTGAAATTCATTTGGTACCATGTTTCTTGGCTCTTGAGATATAAAAGTATTACTATTTGGTTTATTTTCTCCATTGGTTACCTTGACAGTGTATCTGCGACTACGTTTTGTTTTCATCGTCGATATTCTATATCGAATTGATACTGTTGTAATTCTAATGCCCATCGAGCAACCTGTAGAATTTCCAATAGAATTGAGCCATTTCAGTGCCAAGTCATCCGTAACAATATTAGAATTGTATCCTTCTATATATATATATATATGTATATAATTGTCAACCATTTATTTTTTGTGGTTAAGTTATTCATTCTGGTGGTAGTCAAGTGTCTTCGGATTTCTGCGGGGGTACCACGCCCAGACCAACATTGGTGGCATCCGATTGTATACGTCTTTTGCTGAAATCTGGGCAAGTATGGGAGTTTCAGTTTCTTTTTTATTTCTTGAAAAGCTTTATGTTGGGGGTATACCACTTCCAGTATTTTCCTTTATTTAATATGCTACTCAACTGGTGCATGATATGCAAAAAATCATGTATAAAGCAACGACACCAGGATAATGCCCCAATGAATTCCCAAAGCTGTGTAATAATCATGGGTGTTTGAAGATTTCGCATCGTGGCCACTTTGTCTAGATCTGTTTGTTTTCGTTTTAATTTTGCAGTACACATTTTTCTCTATATTGATTCTGAGGTTTGCTTTCTTTAAACAACGACTTTTTCGAATTTTTCAATATGATATTAAAACGAGGTGTTAGTGACAGTTATGTCATCTAGGTAAGCAGAGGCATATAATTAAATTTTGTCTTGGCCAAATACTTGGTCTAAAGCTGGCCGAATGGCATAATAGACTGAATGGCAGTATACATCATTGAAAAAGGCCCATTAATTACCACACTAGGATACTTGGATACAGCGTTGCTTTATGGGCCTCTTGACTTTCACCATCTTGTAGGTAGTGATGTTGGATGGTGCAGTATTTGTTTCCAATATTTTCATTTCTTAAGACACAAATTCATTCATTAAGACAATTTCTTACTCTTTCGTTGAGCACAGTTATATTAAAGATGTTTGACTTGACGTTTAATATAATGTTGTGTTTTTCAATCTTGATTGTCGTCCATTAGTTTTTAGAAAACCAAATACTGGTACTACCTTATCTATGCTATTTGGGAGAACTCTCTTGGTATGTTCCATTGCTTTAGTTGTTACTAAAACATGACATTTCGTGTATATTTGTCTGCCTTTCTGACACGTATGGATAATTTCTTTATTTATGTTAAATCCGCGCTCAGTATCAAGTGTTGTTTCGAATTTGTGGCCGTCAAGTTAGTATACTTAATCGACTTTTATTTATTAGTAATAGATCGAAGTTTCTTGTACAAGATTCATATTTTAATCGATAGGATTTCCTACTACTAAACGAGCCCTGTAGTCGTTACGTAGATGTTGTCTACAGCATTTTTTGTCCGGATGTTCTTTTTGCCACATTTCACAGAATAGTGATTTTTGACTTTGACACTACCGCGTTATGTGTCCCTGCTTTTCGAATTTTCAACACGCTTGTTTAGAGTTTAGAATTTTTGTTCCATTAGTTTTCACTGTGTAGTTCCTTTCTTTAAGTGATTGATTCTGGGTTGCTTTGGCATGCTCATTTCGAAATGGTTTGGCCAGGGCGATCAACTCATCTAAATATTCAAAATCGCGACGTTTCATGCTTATTTGGTAATCCGTATTGGATTTGCGGTAGACTCGGTCCATTTGCAGAGTAGCATGTGTCTTAGTATGCCTTCGTGCAAATTCCCATAGCTTTGACCTACGCGCCATTGATCTTCACTAATCTTCTTCATTGATGTAATTCGCTTGTCTGCAGAGTAAGTACTACTCCACTGAATCATTTGTCTCTATTTTCATTTCTATTAGGTACTGTCTCATTTCGTCCTTACAAAGATTAATACAGCCATGATTTACTTGGAGTGGTTGACCTCCATTATTCTAGTTTATTAGCATCGAGATCCAATTTTTCATTGACATGGTAGGTTATTACCTTATTGTCTTCTGTTGAATCTTGTCTCTGTTTGGGCACTAAATATAATGACAAAATTGTTCACTCTCATTTGCTGAGGTATATTCAGCAGCTGATTCTGGGTTCTTCCAATAAATTTTTAAGAAAAGACAGTGTTTAATAGTTTCTGAGTTTATTCATAAATGCGAGATTTATTCGAATATTAATTATAAGTAGTTACAAAAAATATATGTAACTCGATCTTCACATGGCCTGGGATATTCGTTTTTCGTAACTGTGATTAAGTACAGCCCTTCTTATACTCTGAAAATGGACACATGATGGGTTGTACAGGTTAACGTATACACCCCTGTTATAGACGTGTATGATTTTACTTAAAATATATGAGCACCATCATACCCTTAATTATAAATGAAAGGATGTGTTTGTTATTTGTGAATAATACTTATCATTACAATTTTTTGCTAGAGTGATTTCTTCCATCTTCTAATAACAAATCTATGGTAATTGTGTCCACTTTGATACGCACCAGCCCAAACTGTATTGTAGCGCAACTTATTTTATTACAGCTGGTTCGTTTTTTCGTTGCCGTTGATGTTTACATTTTTCTAATTGAATGCACGCGCATCAATATTTCTATTCAGCTCTCTTGTCTTTGAGCCGACGATATTTTATTTTATATTTCGCAATTTTTCTTTTATTTTGGCATTTGTTTGAACTATTCAGTGAAATCAAACTTAACAATTTTTTTTAGCATAATAAAATAATAAAATAAAACCAATAGGAGCGATGTGATTGCAGGTTGCAATTTATTTACTTCACCCAACACCCCTATATAGTCCCTCAAAAAAAAAAAACGAAGGTAAGATTATAAGATAATAATTAAACTACTGAATGTTAAATTTCATTTGTTCAATATATTCGTTTGTATTAACAAAACTTTTAATTTAAGAAATGGGCAATGCAACAAATCCTTCGTTTAATTGGTTATCTACTGTGTATGAAACTGATAATAATACCAAATTCGCAATAACGTCTAAAATTGTTAAATTGCTAAATGGACTCATAGTGAGACTGCATTTTAGACAAAATTTATATCGTTTAAAGCAGAATCTAAAATTATTTTGCTCTGTGGTGTATTAATTTGGTGTAGTGTAAAATTTAAACATTGAGTAGAAATTATTAAGCACTAATATGACACTTTAACATTTTATCTAATTAGCACGAGTTTACCCTGTTAAATAAAAATTATGAAGAGTCCTATTATACTTACTTTACTATACTGTTCTACTTTATAATAAAAATAAATAAAATATATTATGCTTGTAAAATATTATTACCTTCTACTTTTATAAATATACTCACATGCTATAGTTATGGTAGCTGTTTGACTTTTAAGAACACCTCTGGATGACCATGCTAGACAATCACATTTGAATGGTCCTTTTCCAAAGAATTCATCAACTAAATCGCGACCGATAGTGGCTGTTACTTCCTCTAAATGAACACCAGTGTGAGGGTCGACATGTTTTTCATGTACGGAAGGTGGCGGCTGAGAGCTCCCACTACACTTAAAATGAACCTGTTCAATAAATAAGTTATTAATAATTTTATCTATACTTATAGATCGTATCGTATACAATAGATAGATTACTACTATTTTTATGTTTACGTTTGGGCTATTACATATGTATATTAAAGACATTGTTTAGAATTAAGATAAGATAATGTACATTGTATGTAGCCTTTGCAGTGATTGTCTTATTTTTGTAATGTTGAGATGCATTGTGTAGTCCCCTTTTTTGTACTCGGGACTTTCGTTTTTGTGTATTTAATAAATTAGTCTATTTGTGTTTAAAATTAAAGGCAAGAAAGAAGCAAGAAAGAAAATAACGTGACTAAACAGACATCTTACAAGACAAATTATGAAAAATAAATTAAAAGATGAATCAATTATCGCGATCACAAAACTTTTACACAAGGTGTTTTCAACGCATATTTTAAGAACGCCTTAACTTTATATACATTCTTATGAGATTATTCACACTACAAGTGTTGAGAAGTGTTGAGACAGAAATCTAAATGATTACATTTAGTTTAGTTAAAGTACGTTTGATTTAGTTCGTTTGATAAATTTTAATTTGTAAATTTAATTTAGAGTTTTTTTATATTTTTTTTTCGTTCATCAATAAATAAAGAGTATTTAATGAGTAACGTAATGTTATGAAGAGATCTTCTTCAGGTGAAATAAATGCCCATAAAATATTATAAGACTTAAATATTTTTTTTAAACATATCTGCTAATTTTGAAAATGTCCAATATTTTATTTTCTGATTTAGCTGATTATTGCACTAAACGCAATAATTATACACAACCAAATAGTTGTTTTTATTTTATTATTGACACCAAAAAATACCTTTTAAAGAACGGAAACTTTATCTAATTGGAGCGTAAAGAATAAAGATTGCTAAAGGAAAATTAGTTTTGATAATACTTTAGCAGATTTATTAAATGTATGTGATTTTACTACGATATCTTTAAATTATTCTCTTTTGGGGCTACAGTACAATAATTTGTTACTACTTTGTAATCATATATTTACCCTTAAGTAAAGTAAAATACTTGTGCGTATCTTATTTTATTAATAATATTACATCACGTAAACAAAATATATTAGGTTAGGTGATACCGGCGATCCCAGTAGGATCCTCTTAAGGCTATAAGCCTACTGTACTACTGTATTATTATAAACCCAAGGGTTAAAATCATCTAGAACCTTTCTAGAAGGTCCTGAAATTTGCTAAGATCCTCAAAAAAGAAAGCCCCTAAAATGTTAGGTTGCGCCGTGCATGTGCCGGACAGAACCAAAGCAGGTGGGAGGCACTTTCATCATCCTCACCACAACTGCAGCAGATGTGGTTGAAAGGGCGATTTAGTCCCCTAGCAAGGTTACCTAGAATACAATGACCTGTAGGTAAACCTACTGCAAGACTGTTATCTCTGCGGGGCATCTCTACGGGATCGATTTTCTTCTATTGGTATGTGGCCAAATTGCGAACAAATGTTTGCATATCGTAGAGTCTTCCCATCTTTTATTAAAAAGTTCAGCACAGGAAGAACTCAATACCAATGCATGATGTCAACGATATGCCCTGGTGTTAAGGTGTTCCGAGTGGTTTCCTAAAGCACCCCGTTTGGCTAGCTCGTCTGCTTTGCAATTACCGAAAATATCCCTGTGACCGAGAACCCAGATTAGAGAAATATTGAACTACGTTGACATCTCATGTGATGTGTAGCAGTCAAAGACTGTCCTAGATGTAAATTGGACTGAACTCAAGGGCTTTCAAGCCATATATATATACTATCCGATTGTATATATATATTCCTTTCAAATATATTATCTATTTCTAGACAAGCCAAAGCTTCCTTTATGGCAATGACTTCTGCCTGAAAAACACTATATTGATCTGGAAGCCCATAATAAGAGAATATATTCAAACCTTCTAAAACAACTTCACTTCCTACGCCACTCCCAGTTTTCGAACCATCGGTAAAAATGGGTACACCCTCACCTAGGTAGGGGTGATTTTCCACCAAATCTCTCTGGATGGGAATTTAACAATGAATTTCCTATCAAAATCGAGAATGGGTGGTGTAGTAAATGTTATTTAGAGTGAGACTGAAAAATTTTAGAATGAAACCGTGTCAATGGTCACTAGCCCTCCATTGTGAAGTAGCTTTGAGTCTTAAAGCAGGTGATGCTGCCAAATGTGTACTGAAGATGTCAAGTGGCATTAAGTGAACCATTAGATCTAATGCAATAGATGGTGTTGTACACAGAGCACCACTAATGCAGAGTTCAACCCTGCGCTGAATCCTGTTAAGTACAGTAAACTACTAAAATTTATCAAGGGCCGTCAATCATACAGTTATGCCACATAAAAGTATTGGTCTAATGACAACCGTGTATAGCCATTGAGCAATACGTGGTTGTAATCCCCACTTTTACCAAAAACTTTCTGATATAAGAGCAGCGCAATGTTTGCTTTCCTAGCGCGCTCTGAAATATTTTCTTTCCAACTGAGTTTTCTATCGAAAACAATACTTAAACATTTTGCTTTCTCAGTAAATTGTATCGCAGATTGCATCTTAAATTTTTGGAGTTAACCCCAATGCCACAATTTAGTTTCCATTTGTTAAGGATATTAAGGCCATTCTGCAAAATATCCCTTAAGGTGATAGCATATTTTCCAGTAACTGTTAACGCAATGTCATCCGAATATGTGCGCATTCGCTGTAAATGAATGTGGTGAATGATGCGTTTTATTAGTTTACATATGTACATTTCTGTATAATCAGTAGCAATAAATTTATTTATGAAGGATGGATCAATGCGCATTCATTGGTTTTATTTGAGTAGAAATAATTTTAAATAAAATATAATAAAAAAAAGCATTTCAATTGAATGTTTTATGCAAAAGTATTGAAAAATAATAATACGTATGGGACATAAAATAGATATATTTTTTTCCCAAAAAATATGTATTCATTTAGGTAGATTATCTATTTTTCATTTAAAACATGAAACATTAGGAATATATTTTCTTGAAAAAGTAGCAGGATGTATTGCTTTGCTAATGTGAACTCAAAAAACTTTAAAAAGAATTGAAATTTTTAACTCTTTTGGTAGCACACAAAATTCTTAAATAGAAAGCAATTAGTCTCCACAGAAATATATGAATGAATACTTATAATATATTAAATAAAAACACTATTAACTCACATTGTAAAGTAAGAAAATTAACAAAACAAGACTTAGTCGTGTTATATTAATCACTTACAACTTAAAGAACAAAGGCAATATTCTATAGTGTTTATTTTATTTTTTATATTTAAAAAAAACTGTTTAACAATGAAGAGGTATGTTAAATTTAACAGCGACTTAAATAATTCTGTTTGTAAATTTTATATTAAAAAATATGCACAAAATAGACTTTACGAATGAAAACTTAAAAAATTCAAATGAAAACTCAAAGCAATCGAATTTGAAAACAAATTTAAATAAACAACACATTATAAAATGATATACTATGTTCCGACAGCCAAATTTCCTTAATTTCGTAAAAATGAAAATATGTTAATTTCGAAAGTGTTCATACTGCTCCAAATTAAGGAAATCATATGTTTTATTAATAATGACGTTTTTTGTTTACAAATCGAATGTTAAAAATTACATGCTCCAACCACCGTTTGTATCTGGGAAATTTTAAAAGCTGATTATTATAACTATATAGGATGGTATTCAGTAGTTTTTTATTAGCTGTAGCAGATTTCAGGTATGTGAAGCATTACTTTTCACTCTATTTTAAATGAATAACAGTTACATTAAGGTCATTTTCCTTAATTTCGTTCTAACCTCAAAACTAAATTTTGTGCGGAAAAAAAACTTAATTTCGCTGAAACGAAGATGAAATTAAGATTTTTGCGAAATTAAGGTGTGTCTGAACATAGTATTACGTTTGTTTAGTGGAAGTTAAAAATATACCCTTTTGGTTATTTGATGACGAACAATATTTTGATCCTCTAATGTAACCGTTTAAAGTGTTTTCATGTAAAAATGAACTCAAAAAATTTATTTGAATATGTGGAAACATATAGTGAATCAGTGAAACAAGCACTAATTTAATTTAATTACAACGAATGCACATGTACTGATCATACTGAAATGTATGTAAACTAATAAAACACATTATACCATAAATATTATATCAATATGAAATAAGCATAACGTCTCACAACATCAATGCAACTTTTTTGAAACAAAAGAGTCTGTACTCAAAACCATACATGTTATACAGTAATCAAATAAACTCAAACGCACTTGCGACGTATTAATGTGCGGCCAACTACTACGCACACTTAGCGACAGAAATTCGTGGTTGCTACTGATAAAAGGGGAGAGACGAAACCTAATACAAATGTACGGTGATCTAAACCGCAAATTTTACCGCACATTTAACCGCTTCGGCAAATTAATACGTTGGGTTCATATGTATGCAGTTCATATTCGAATAAAACAAATTAATTACTCTTATATACTTCCCAATATATAAAACTCTATTTCTCATATTATAAGCAAGAGCACACGCACATTATTTTGTTCATTCTACTGTTGCAGGCACCTAACGACAGAAATTTGTAAATGCAATTGCTTAAAGGAAAAAATCAAAATATAAAGAAATGTTCTGCAATTTGAGCTGCAAACTTATGAACACACAAAACATGTATAGCAGCTAAAAGAAAAAAATTTATTGAGTTTTCATAGACAATTCTATTTAATGTTTTTGCTAAAACTTTAATTTTTAAATATATACCTATATATATATATTTATATATATATGTATATAGTATATAATATATATATGTATATGTAATAAATAATATTAATTCTCGATGTAAAGATATTTGAAAGAATTTATATATTTTAGTTGACTTCGTGAAAATTATGGCAAGATATGCGCCGCACATATCCACACCTCAGAGCAGTCGTCTCTGATCAGTGGTCATTGGAAACATTCTATTAGAAAGTTCTCTAAAATAATATGTAAAATGCACTATAAACATTACACTAGAAACCTGATCTTACAAGATCTTTAAAAGGATTAAAACTATAGAAATAACCAATATAGTAGAGCAAATAAACAACAAGCACATAGTTTTCTTTATATTTATATTAGTTGACATAGGTCAAGACCATATGTAAATTAATCAACGTCAATCGCTTAGAGGCATATTATGCAGACGAAATTATTGTCGATCACCACATTTTTTGTTGCTATCATGTAAGTTAAAAATTTTAAAGCATTAAATGCAATAACAATGTGCTGATCGACGATCATTTAATTGCCTGCATTATATGGCTTTTAGTGACCGTCCAATTTTATAAAATTTAGGTGAAATCAAGTATTTTAATAATGTATGTAGTAAAAAGTAATCCATTAATCCATTAAGCATGAAATTAAAAACTTATTTAGCATTGTTAGAATGATCCGATTTAGGCCAAATATGCGCCGTTTAGTTCGACAACTTGTTTCCATTTTGAACGTCATTATGTCTCTTTTATAGAAGTCTTCGTCTCTATTGACATAAATTTAAGTCAGTCGATTTTCACAAACCTTTCTTGAACCGCATTTTTTTACCAGAAAAATAAAGTAAAAATCAGAAAATAGACAGGACCCTAATCATTTCGTGCCAGGTCTGGACTATAAGGTGGATACATTAGAACTTTCCATTCAAGCTTTCGGACATCAATATGTGTGGCTTTGCGTTATCCTGATAGACCAGAATTCCCTCCTATAGCACAAATATGACCGTTCCAGGATAATTACTTTCTTCAGACGGTCCAATTATTGACAGTACAGTTCTTAGTTAAGAGTTTTGCCATAATGAAGCAGCTCATAGTAGATGATCCCTACTAATCCCATCAAACAAACAGCAAAACCTTTCTTGCCGTCAATCTTGGCATGGCCACCGTTCCAGTCAGTTCTCCACGATTCGACCACGATCTTTTTCGCTAGAATCCACTTTCGTAAGTGACCCACTTTTCATTACCAGTCACTAACCGCTTTAGAAATGGGTCGATTTTGTTGCGATTTAGCAGCGATTCGCGATCCTTCCACTGCGAAGATGTGGTCTAAGGTGACCGGATGATAAGATGCGACGACGAGTATTCGAGAAATTTCGTTAGTAAGACGATCACTAAGATTAGTGAGAACTGGGACGGTCTAAAGCTTAAACTTGTCCCTGCTGCGGAAATTCAATCAAGGCATCGAGTGCTTATTTGGTTGCCTAAAACCCTTGGCCCTCCGGACCTTATTCTGCAGCAACTGATGTTGCAAAAACCAAAGAACCACAAAAGCACAGCCAAAGCAACGAAGAATGAGTGCCAGTGATTAAAGATAATGATTGCAAAGTCCGATACGGCATTCGGAAGGCCAAAATCAAGTTTTTTAAAAATGCACCACCTTCTATGTGCATGTGTACACGACCGCTTCTATATGTGCAAAAAGATGTATGGTAAGATCTGGGGATTGCAGCCTAAATTGATTCTCTGGCTATACACAGCTGTCGTTCGGCCAATTTTTGAATACGGATCTCTGATGTGGTAGCCCTCGCTAAATAAACAATGCATTGTTCAAAGGTTTACCAGACCTCAAAGATCTACTTGTGTGGGCGCAACGGGGCATTGAGATCGTGTTGTTGCTTGATTGCTTTGGGACATGGTAACATTCCATCAATTTATCCGATTGATGGGAATAGTGGATAGAATTACTTATATCCTCGCTAACACTTTGACAATAACTTTGTTATCAGAACTCCTTCAAAAACAGAATAAGAGACAGGGCTGCTTACAACGCTAGGTAAGATGGCGATGTATACCGAAGAGTCTAAAATGGACGAAGACATTGGAACCGCAATCTTTTTCACAGACCTACGTATTAGTAAATCCTAAGAGCATGTTCTCTTACTTTAAAGATGGACTTTTGCGGAAATGAAGTCTATACTCTTACAGACAGTCAGGCAGCTATTAAAGCTTTATCAACGGTCTGTATTTCATTAGTGCAAGAATAGCTGCGTTTCAGCAAACATGATCCGCTCAATTTTACATGCAAAACAAAAACAATGGGGTGAACCAGCAATTGATCTGGTTCACTTTCTGGTTCAATGTGGAATGTATGTAAAAGATAAAAGTGGGACGTATTTTAATGCATATGAGGATGGCAATGCGATGCAACGGTGTAGTAAAATTATAAACAAATCTACATTTATATTTGTTTATTATTGATTTTATTTATTTATTATTTATTTTATGTATTTATTTATTTAATATGTCATTATTATTTATTTCTTTGTTTGAAGTAATGTTTTAATTATTACTATTACTATAAATTAAAATTAATTAAAATTATTACTTTAATTATTTACGTTTTATTATTATTAAAAATGTGTTGTTTGATAATTTATGAAAATCAATTAATTTGAAATGAATATATAAACATTAAGTTGAATACATTTATTTAATTAAAACAGAACAATACATAAGGAAACAGGCTCTCCAACATACACGTTTATAAAAAAACCATTGCAATCTGCTTGCAAGTTTAAGCTATATTCATGCTTCCTTTTGAAATAAGCCTAATTGCTAAGGTGAGGTGCATTTATTTTAACATGTGTGCTGCCAATCACGAACGGAAATTTTGCAATTGATATAAGCTAAACACTAGTTCTTTCAATTATTCTCCATACAGAAGCTTTTGTTATGCCAAAACAAATACCAAATTTGCGAAAAGTATTTATATTTGCCATATACCACAAAAATATGTAAATTTCCTTCATTGTTCTCGTTCAATTGTGACCACCACGGTTATTTTGTATTTGCTGATTGGATTTTATTAACAAATCTATTAATATATAAAACATAATTAATATATAGCAATTGTATTTTTTATGCGCAAATACCAATCAAATAATCTTTAACGGAAGAATTATTGATCGTTTCCATAAAATTTCCACTATATCTATGCTGATGCACTTCATCCCTTGAACTTAATATACTTGGACTAGTGTTTAAAAAGAAAATGGAGGAGTCAGTTTTGCTCGATAATTCTAATAAAATCTGCAATTTTCATTTATTTACTATAGAATTAAATTTATGTTTTTAAGTAAATACTAAATAAAAACTTACATTTCATACTTCAGACATTTCAACAGATTTTATTTATTTTCCATTTTTCAGATTTTTTGTATTCAAAATTTTCTCACTTATTTTTTTAGCGCCAAAATTATTCACTTAAATCAAAAAATTTTGTACACAAACCCAACTGGCATATTTCATGCGTTGCCAATTATTTTCAAACGTGATCCGTATCGTTTCAGCAAAGATGATTCAGATCATTGAGCGGATCATGTTTGCTGAAACGCAGCTAATGTAAACCATTTATTATCGCATTAACTGAGAGCTCTAAGGAAACTCTAGTTTGGGTTTCTGGGCACAATATCCGGCAAGAAATGAGAGCGCAGATGAGCTTGCTAGACTGAGTGCCTCTTTCATTCCCTGCCCCTGCCAGCTACAGTCGATGGTTGATTTATCACCATTTTTTGCGACA
Source organism: Teleopsis dalmanni (assembly GCF_002237135.1). Lineage (NCBI taxonomy): Eukaryota > Metazoa > Arthropoda > Insecta > Diptera > Diopsidae > Teleopsis > Teleopsis dalmanni. Next base: position 99,563,144 of record NC_051847.1, on the reverse strand, counting down.
GATAAATAGTGAGGTGGCCCATACTGCCTTAGCAGTCGTGTTAAGGGCTACATAGTCTATTTATTCCAAATATAGAACATCTGACTAAATACACAGAAGCAAATTTAGGTTAATATCTGTCTTTACAGCTCACTGGACCATAGGACGGCATGGAGCTAGATTCGGCATACTCTGCACGTGTAACGCGTGTCCATCAACTTTTGAGGAAAGAACACGTGTTGTGTCTATGTCCAGGCCTGACCAGAACTCGGCTTAAGTTTTTAGGAGCCCCCTGCAACACATTCAGTGATATCTTCAGCACTAGCATTGGCGAGACTCTCGCCTTCATAAATATTTTTGACTAGTTCTAGCTTGACCACCTATTATCTTCCACCCATTATAACTGGGATTTGTAGATTTAAAACGGCTTTTTTAACTAGTTGAGGAATATTCGTTCCTCCCTCAACTTTAAATAACTAATTACCCTACGAGTATCTTATAGCAAGCTTGGGCGTCAACAAAGTAATTTGACAAACCTTATTGCTTTAAAATGACATTTAATTTGACATTTGATACGTTTTTATCAGATGTAATATAAATATAATATCACAGTAGTTCTACTATTATTATCACTCGTGGTGTTCGTACTCATATGTCTGGCAACACGAATATTATTATGTTAAACGAACATGTGTTTAAAAGGTGACATTTTTTTTTGTGAAGACAGTAAGAATGCTTCGGTTGAACACTGGGCCTTGGTGCGATATGCTAGATTTCGTTACAGAAATTTTAATGTTCAACATGCACCTGGCTCTGGTCGGCCACTTGAATGAGTTTGGAATCATTCAATAAAAACAGCCTACGCAAAGATGCTCGATGTTAATTACAATTAGTAAAACGCTGTTAAAATGGAATAATTTTTAAAGCAAATCATATGATAAAAAATGGATTCAATATGAGAATATCCAACACAAAAGATCTTGGTAAAAGGTTGATAAATTTCCACAAGCAACTTCAAAGCCTGAATTAATAGCAAACAAGGTTATGATGAGTGTTTGTGAATATTTAAAGAACATTGTCTATTATGACCAATTCCAGCCTGGTTAACGGTTAATTCGATCCTATCTTACACTCAACCGGGCTGAATTGACCAACAGAAAAAAGAGTTGTGCTTCAATTTTTGATGATACGGAACAAATTGACTGTCCTTGGTTGAAAAGTTTTGATGTGCCGGACCTTGCACCATTTAGCTACCACTGGAGTTCTACATCGATGGAATTATAAAACTACTCAAAAAATTAGCAGATGTTGTAAATAATAGTCAATACAAACATTTTTAAAATTAATTTTTAGCAAATAAATTTTTGTTCAAAATTATACCAAAAAAGGCGGGTACTTTTTATATCAGCCAATATAATATGAAATTAAATAAATATGAATACTTAGCAGGATTTTAAAAGACTTAATTTAATAATTATTAAATTATAATTAACCAAATTTTATTACTTTTCTATGGAGGGTGAAATTATTTTAAATAAAATAAAAAGTATTAACTACTAACAATTCATTTTAATTTATGAAACAAAATTAAGATAATAAAAAAAAATAATAAATATTATTAAACATACCTGTAATGCATGAGCTGCTTTACATTTAAGAATTGCTGGGCGATTTTTTACCACGAAGCTACTTTGAGGTTCTACCAAAAATATTGGAAAAATGTTACTCGCTTCAGCATCAAAACTTCCTGTGACAAAGTCGTCCAATGAGCTGTCAAAAACTTTTTCATTACTTTTTTTCATTTTAAACGTATCGTCATCCTCCACATTTGAAAATACGAGTTTTACAGTTTTATTTATTTTATCAGTTTCTTCTTCTATGATGAATGAATTGTTCAATGTAGTGGAAGGTTTCGTATATTGAACGCTTTTGTTTCTTGATTCTATATAAAAGTCACTTTCATTCTCATTGTTTTTATCTTTCGCTGACAGCACAGAAAAATATTTCTGAGCATTATTAAAACTAGTAGTGCTCTTATTTGACATTAAGGCATATTCTATAGTGACATTTGATAAATTCATTTCAACTAATGAGGGAAGTCCAATCAAAAGGATTTTGAAAAATACTTTTAAGAATACAAGTACTAAAATTCCTTTCTTTGTCGCCATGGTTAAATGAACAAATATATTCAGTTTCCTACGATGTTAAGAAATTATATTATTAACAATATAAATATAGTTTATTATATTTAAATATATATAAAAGTATACCTTTTAGTAAATTTATAATATTAAAAAATTGTACATAAATTATAATAAAAACATGCATATACCAACATAAATCTTTATTTTAAAATTGCAATTAAATATTATTTTACATTTTAATGTCAATTATGACGGCAGTAACTATTTTACTTAATAGAAACTACTGTATTTAATAGAGTAGTTTCGAGTAGTAGTGAACTACACCAAAATATTTTATTATTTTTAGTAATTTTGGCTGAGAACTACAGAGAAATCAATTTGGGGAACAGTGTTGCTAAGATTCTGATAGGAATTTTAAAGGAAAGTCCATCAAAAAGGGTTGGACATTATAACAAATTAAATAAATTTCAATCTGAAGTTGATAGGAAGCTTTTCGCGACTGTTAACATTTAAATCTTAATAATAATAGTACCACAAATTTAATAAATAAAAATAAAAGATCACTTTGGGTTATTAAAGTTCGAAACGACCTTCTATGGCTTATTGGAATTCAACAGCTAAGAGAAACTCTATCTTCTGTTCACTATGCAATTCAAATGATCTATAGCATTTAATGAGATGATGCTCAGTACTAAAAGAGTTTCGATGTGGATATTTTCAAAACCATACTGTGTGAATTAGTATTAAATGACTTAATAAACGATATATACACATAGGAAAGAAAAGGAAAAGATATTTAATTTTTTAGAAAAGGCAATAAGGTACAAAAGCTTTCATCTGAAGGAATTTATTTATACTAAAAATTTGGCAGACGAAACAATTTTTTGTTTTTAATTATTTAATAGGTACGCAAAAAGGACAGAATAATTCAGAATAAAATTGTTTAATTGTAAAGGAACAAATAAAATTGAAGGAGTTTGAGTAAACATATGTATACCTGGCAGTTGCTATTAGCTAGCACATTTCTAAGAGCCAGGAAATGATGTCACGTCTTTGATAATCCTTTATCGATAATAACTGACGATCGGATTATCAAATGAAATGCCATTAGCGAACAAGAAAAAAACATCGAGTCAAAAATTTAATTTTAATTGTTCGGCTAACGCTAAAATAAAGTACAAACTTTGTATCACAAGGTTCTAGCTGTAACCTTGAAACCCTTGTACTCTCTTAATCGCCATTAGATCACAGGCGCTGCACCTGCTTTCCTATTCATGTTTAGTATGAAGCTGTTTTTATATGTGTTTGGCGTTGTAAAAGAACGCTTTAACTTTAAATCTCAGTCTCTTACTTACATATTTCTAAGAACGCTAACTGCAATTTTTTATTTCGATTTTTAAAACTTTAGTCAGGTTTTTTTTACTTTTGAAAAAGGAATATTTCATATAACGGATAAAGTTCAGATTTCTGAATCCTTCAGCAGATATAGAGAACCAAGACATGACCGGTTCACCGCCATATTTTATAGATCAATGTTTTAGCCTTTCTTAGCTTTTAACTTCCGGCAAATCCATGTTGTTGTTTGATCGTATGTACTATTACAACTTAGAGGTTGAGATACTTCGTGAAGTAAGGAAATCATTTAATTACTCTCCTGCGTTACTATCCATAGTTTTCTGTTATTCTTATTTTCGAAGTTTGTTAAAATATATTAAATATATTTGTAGTTATCGGTTCCTAAAATTGTAAGGGAAAATAAAAAAAAATCCTTCACATTTATCAATAAAAAATGGACATTACGGCATTTAAAGAAATTTGAAAACATTTTATACATTTAAATAGCAACATGGTTTATAGTTTATCATTCAAACGTTTACTACTTCTTACACATAACTAATCAAGATATAATACAAAATCCGATTCTAAGCAGAGTACATTATACGTAAGCACAGTATATTGTTTGTCAGCCTGTATCACTCCAATTGTAGAGGCGACCATTTCACCAAATATCGTCGATATTTTAATTTTTTTTCAACTATTAAGTATTAAATTAATTTTTGTTGCCTATAATCATGTGTATAGACTACAACAAATGACATATTTATACACAAACAGAAATCAAAACAATATAAAAATATTAGTTATGAATGGCTCAGGTGTATATAAACACACATTAGCCCGCATACATAATATTAAACTTTATTCATATTTGGTACATCACAGCATGCAAAATTGACAAAACTTTTCAAATTCATTAATTAACTTACACATTCCATGTAAAAAAAATTTTATTTAATACTTTTGTTTTAACATTATTTTAGTACATACAAAACTATTCATTAATGAAATGCTGCATTTCGCTCATTCTAAACATTCTACAACGCTAATATTCAGATTCTCTCAGAAATATTTTGACACTAAATAAAGTTGCCAGAAAATCATGAAAGCATGTTTGAGTTTTTATAAGTTAAATGATATTTGCGACATATAAGAAATATACTAATTAGTTCATTTTCACCTAATATATATCATATTTTTATATCAATGTTGAAGTTATACTTAAATATTTCTGCAAAATCATTTCTTTTAAAAATTAAATAGAATTTTTGACTAGTTAATGAGTACAAGGTAAGTTATGTGTGTTCACCCCACATATCTCACATGTAGGGTGTAAACAAGTTGAATAAATGAGCCTAAATTAAATTAAAATTGCAAAGAATATTATAGAAGAAAAACTAAAAGTTATGCTATTAATAGATATATTTATATATGTGTATATATATTTATATTTATATGTATTTATATTTAAATAAAACAGTTCAAAAGCCGTAAGCTTTTAATGCTCTTAAAATCAGCTTCATGTACCAATAAATTCAGTACAAAAATAAATTAATTAATTCAGATACATATGATTAAAATTAATTTCGTCTTATTGTATTTAAATTAATTAATTCTTAGTACTTACAATTTTTATATTACATATTGTATATAACACAGCAAAAAACATATGTCAAAAATAAACATTTTTGATGGTATATTGAAAGAAATAAATTATTTTGGTATGACAGCAAATGTTGGTGTTAGGCAATAGGCAATGAATAAAATTGAATATTAAGTTATTTATTTGTTTATAATTCGATTTAAATTACATAGTTCTGTTTAAAATTCGGTTTTATATAATTATTATATATTGAAAAATTCTATTGTATCTGTATGTGTTATGTGTACGTTGGCGCGTATATTTGGAATATGTTAAAAAGTTGGTGTCACTACGGCGGCACAGTGTAGATAACTGACTACTGCTTGACAGTTGTTTAACTGTCATCACAAATTTGCCCTAAACGCAGGGTTGCATTTATTAATAATTTTCTTGAGTTACTAACAGTTGGTATTTACCAGAAGTGCAAAAAATTGCTAGGAAATTTCAATTTACTTTACCTCAATTTACTCGAACTCGCATACGGCCTTTATACAAATTAGTAGTGATGCCAATTTGTTTCAACCAGACTTGATGCTGTTTTTTTCAACTCTGAAAGAGTTCGGCTAAACTTCAAAAGCATCGACAATTTTGGTGGATAATAAATCGTTGACTCGTAACAAGGAAAGAAATAAATACATTGTAGCACGTTACTTAGTTTTTTTTCGCAGTTTTACGGTTTTACGGTTAAATTTTTCATATATATGAGCCCATTATCAATAAATCAGGTCATTTAAGACATAAAATGTCGAATGCAAATCTCCCACAAGGGAAATCACCAAAATTAAAATATGTTTTATATGTTTTATATGGAAAATGTAAACAAACAACAAGTGAGCTGTTAACAAAGGCACTGAGTAATTATTTAATCAAATCTTTGTTTCTATTAATTCAATATATAATTGATATATATAATGTATATAAGTGATTTAATATATCAATTACATACATAATTTTTTTGTGCTATATGTTAGGAAGTTGTTTATAAAAGTTGTGTCAGCTGCATAAATGAGCTCATTGTAATGTAAACGTTGGCTTATTAATATAAATGCCTAAATGAAACAGTGTGAATGTACTATAAGCAGCAAAGCCTGTCATTTCCCCCAGGTATTTTGAGTTCTTTCAATATTTTGCTCAAGTTAAAAATATCACCTATAAAAAGGTAGAAAAATAATTTAGCTAGAAATAACTTTTGAATGTTGATGCGTAAAAGCCAAAACTACTTTTAATATACAAACACATTTATTTTTATTTGTATGTTATAAATAATGTATTATATATGAAATTTATGAGATATATAATATAAAAATGTATATAATTTACAATTTTATAAATCTAAAAATATTATCAGGTCTATTCTTTTTGTAAGCACATAGCAAAAAAGAAACCTTATTTTTAAGAACTTATTTTAAAAATAACATCAACACTGTTGGGCCATATAATTCAACTTATTGGACACCGCTCAACTAATAAGGAGCTCAAATCGTATGATTGCCAAGAATAAAAATTCGTCTATTGTGAATGATTGTTGGAAGCACGTACAGAATTTCCAGTTAACTGTGAACATGTGTTTATGTTAAATTATTATTATTATCGTGTAGTTATTATTCGTGCAACTGCCATCCGATTCATACAGCAGTCCTGCGCCAGTTGCGGCAAGCCAGTCGTTCGCTTTTTGGAACTGCGGCTTTAGATGCCGTACCTTCCATAGTACAAGGTCTCACGTTGCATTCACTGTGGGTTTTCCAAAAATTTCTTATAAAAAAATTCAAAATTAAACAAATGAAAACATGCTAAGTGAATAAACCTCAAATTCTGTTTCCTCTTGCAAAAATTTTATTATTTGGAGCACTTCCCACTCCATTAACTTCCTGTGCGGTGAGAACTTAATGGTGGTTTCAGCCATTAATGTCAGGCATTTAGTGAGTGGCTTAGAAAGGCTAAAGAAGCAACTACGAAAGAACAGAGTATTTCAACAGCAATTCCGTTTACAAAGCAGATCGAGTTCGTAAACTCATCCGGCAATCCTAGTAGTCAAGTATCCAGTGTGTTACTATCATCATCGTTGTGGTGCAAGTACACGGAAGTGTGTCAATCCCTGTAGCACTTGACTCAACTCAAATTCCTTGTCAATCGCAGATATCTTCATCCTATCCGTTTCAATCATCGGCAGCATTTTCAAAACTTTTGTATGCAGCAAACGGATCCACAATACAAATACAAATATAACCTTTTCGGAAATAGGTTGATGATGTTAAATCAAGGTCTGCGACGGAAACTCTAGTGGGAGTTCGACATAGCTGGTGTCACCAAACCCATATTAAGAGACAACTTCTTAAAATATTACGGTCTAGTGGTAGACTTGTAGCGTAAACTCTCTAATCGGTCCATGTGTGCACCAGGCGACTTAACCAGCAAAGACTGCAAAGAGCGAACCGTGAGTTTCAATACATGTTAGACCAATGCGGATGCACACGTTCTAAAATCGAATGGGCCAGCCCATTAAATATGGCGGAAAAGAAAAACGGAACTTTAAAACGACACGTTTTCGTTCGTGGAAAATGCTGAGGTATACTCAGCCGTTGTCCAGGGGTCGTTGCAATATAATTTTTATTTTTTGAAATCAAAGACAATTTGGTGTAGTAATTCAATTCAATTAAATAGAAGAATTTTAAAAAAATGGGGTTTTACAATCTAATATAATTTTAATATAATTCTGGTTTACTAATTTGATGTCTATGTCATGTCATGTTTTGATCGTTGTATCCACGTGCCTGAAATATCGCTGTCAGACTACACTACTCGTGCTAATCTTGGTGTTTTGTCAGAAGACGTCGTTATGACTACCTTCATGACTACCTTGGCTTGATTTACATATAAGACTACTGGTCAAGATGTATGGTGACAACTTTGACACGATTTATATGTATAATCTACTAGTGAAGATGTATGCTACCTACCTTGACGTAATATATGACTACTAGTCAAGATGTATGTAACTACCTTAACTACGGTTCTATTGACTTGTTTCACAAAGATGTATACTACCTTTGAGAATTTCCCATCAAGTGATTTTGCTTGTACACTTCATGTTTATTTATACTCAAACGACCGAAGCTTTTGTGTAGCGCATCGGTATATTTACCATTGGTATTTTTGGTACTTGTTGTTTTTTGTTGCTGTCGTTATCCTGGATGTAATTTCTGTGCTTCCGTGCTTTGTATTATGTTCAATAACAGCTTTCATGCTTTGACGTTTCTTGTATTGTTTACAAAAGTGTTTTTTTTTTTAGTTAGTGTTGGTAGTGGTTGTTTTTTAATATTTATATTTATTTATTACTAAGTAATAAAAAATAATAGAGGGTTTTCGAATGGCAAAGAAAGGACAAACACAACAATTTATTTAATTTTATTGAAATTTGGCTGACCATACAACCCTTTAAATTTTAAATATAGCTTCGTTGTTACCATATAAAGAAAGCGCAGCTTTTTCAACAACTTCAATAAAAAATAATAAAATAAATATTGAACAATAATTGTGTACAGAAGCTGGTAACAGAAAATCAAAATGACAAAACGCCAATTAGTTGGACAGAAGAACCTGAATATGCACTCATCGGTTTTAAAAAAGCAGTTGCCGACACCTGTTGAGTCGCAAACCCTACAGCAGGGGCGAATCTTATACTACACGTCGACGCAAGCAATACCGCGATGGGAGATGCATTGCATCACATCCTCGAAAGACAACTCGAACTACTAGGGTTCTAGTAGTAGTACACTACTAGAACACACAACGGCGGTACAGCAGCTACGATAGAGAGCTGCTCGCAATATATCAATCAATAAAGTATTTCAAACATATGGTGAAAGACAGAAACTGTACGTTGGTAACCGATCATAAAACCATCATTTTCGCATTTCAACAAAATTCCGAAAAAGCATCGCCCAGACAACTTCGACATCTGGACTACTACAGACATCAGACACTTTCCTAGAAAAGACAACAGCGTAGCCGATTTTCTATCACGTGGCCACTATAGCTAAAATGGGTACACATACCTGATTTATCGAATCTCATTTCGTACGATTTCTCAACAAAACATGTGCGTCCTTAGATCACAAATGAGTACAGTAGACAAGTTTTTCTTACCATCCATAATATGGGTCATCTAGGCAGCAAGGCCACGGCAAAATTGATAAGTGAACGATTTATCTGACCAAACATAAAAATGGACGCAGGAAAAATTGCCTGCTGGTGGGCTGTCGCTATTCCCATTACAGTGTAGTATATCTACATATTAACAAACAAAATAATTATTTGTTAATGGTAATATGATGACATACGTTACTGGCACATGCCAAAAGCAAAGACATTGATCACACACTTACCATGTGAAAAAGCGCAAAAGAAAAGTAATTTGATTCTTTTGTTTTGCGCCAATGAAATTCGTAAAGTGCATTAACTTGCATTGGAATTTCATTATTTAGTATTTCAGGTAATTATTAAATAATAATAATAAATTCATATTTTTAAATTAATTGAAATGCATATTAAGCATTTTTATATGAAAATTACTAGGCGAACATAATATTCAGGTAGGTTAGTGTTTAAGTTAGAATAAGTATATATACTGTACAAATTTAATAAAGAATTCAGATTCAAACAGAACATTGAGTCTCGCTTATTATGTTATTCAAGTTGCCTAGTTGCAACCTAGTTTTATTCGCCTCGTTGCGAACAAGAAAGGCGCCTCGCTGCGCTAGGAAAAACCAAACATAACCATATCTACCCAAATCTCTTTACAACAGACATGCTTGCAGACACAGTTGCTGTGGCTATCATCACGGAATGGGTTTCACATTATAGTGTTCCTTCAGAGATTACCACATATCAGGGCAAGCAATTCGAATCTAAGCTATTCACAGATTTCATACAGTCTGTCGGCACGAAATATTTACGTAGAAGTGAGCGACATCCTCAATCCAACGGAATTCTAGAACGATTCCACTGAATATTGAAAGCGGCAATTAGTCTAATCAAAGATAGACGGACCAATTTGATAATGATAGAACAACGAGCACAACTCAAAAATGAAATAAATGCCACGAAGAAGCCTAATGATCGAAAGAGAGCGCAAACGGAGTACACACATCTGGACAAATGTGTCAAAAGGGCAATTCGGGACGATAAGAAAGAATTCTCTAACAAAATGGCAAATGAAGCGGAAAATGCAGCGCCATCAAATAATATGAAAAATCTCTTTGATATAACAAAACAACTAACAGGCGAGAGCGTCAAAAGAACCCTACCTGTCAAGAATCTCTCTGGTGAGTTATTGACAAACGTAAATGATCAGCTAAGCCGATGGCGTCAACATTTTATTCAAATATTGAACCTAGAACGCGAAGTGACAACGTAAATAAGTTACGAATTAGGGTTGATCATCCCTCAAAAAGAGAAATAACCAATGCAATAAAACTGCTGAAAAACGGAAAAGCTGCAGGTCTTGACAATATTCCGGCCGAAGCGTTGAAAGTTGATTTGCAACTAACAACGGATATCTTATACCCGCTCTTTAAAACCATTTGGTAAACAGAAACTTGTCCTTCTGACTGGCTTCATGGCATTGTAATCAAAATACCCAAGAAAAGAGACCTAAGTAACTGTAACAACTGGCGCGGCATCACGGTTCTAAGTTCTGTGATGAAAATATTTATGAAAATTATTCTAGAAAGAATGGTAAAAGTTGTTGAAGTACTATTACGACAAGAGCAAGCGAGTTTCAGAAGCGGAAGATCCTGTGTTGACCACATTAACTGTCTTAGAATTATCATAGAACAATCTATAGAGATGCGATCCCCTCTTTATTTGCTTTTCATTGATTCGTTAAATCGAAATTACATATGGGCAGAGTTGAAAAATATTAGTGTCCCAGCTAAAATAGTCTCAGTAATTGCAAAAAGCTATGATCAATTTAAGTGCTCAGTTTTACACGACAACAAAATGTCTGAGCCCGTTTGTACAATTTCTGGCGTACGTCAAGGATGCGTCCTTTCCCCACTGCTGTTTCTAATTGTGCTTGACGCAGTGGCCAAGAGAGCAAATAAAGGAAAGGTACGAGGTATTGTATGGAACCCGCTGTCACCGTACACTAGGTTAGAGTGTTTGGACTATGCTGACGACAAATGCGAGTTGTCACATCGGCTTGATGATATTCAATAGAAACTTAATGACCTATCTTTAGAGTCGTGCAAAGTCGGACTAAAAATCAATGCACAGAAAACAAAAGAAGACCATTGAGCGCGTAAATGAATTCCAGTATCTAGGGAGTATTGTGTCTGAAAATGGAGGTATAGCGCAAGATGTGATAAGTAGAATAAAGAAAGCCCTTGATTATTTTACAAGGTTTCGTAAAGTGTGGAGCTCCAATACTTATAGTTTAAGCACAAAGATAAAAATCTTTAAAGAATGCGTTCTTTCAGTTCTCCTGTATGGTTGCGAAACCTGGTTTGTTACAGAAAACATACAAAGCAAGCTGAGAGTATTTGTTAACCGCTGTCAAATCACGATCTTTGGACCAGAACAAATGTTAGAGATGTCAATCTTGAAATTCGTAAAAGAAAATTTGGATGGATCGGGCATACACTTCGAAAAGCTCCCACCGAAATTTGTCAACAGGCGTTGGTATACAACCCGCAAGGTAATAGAGGAAGAGGCCGTCTAAAAACAACATGGAGAAGGTCAACGTTGAATGAAATAAACACCATTTTGGACGTTACGGTGCGAAAGGTGAAAGCGGCTTATAGACAGCCTATGCTCAGTATAAGAGGCTGCTCGAAATCATAGACGTCGAGCAAGGCGCATTATTATTATTATTATTGCTGGCCTTACGGAATGCGTACAAATACGACATCAAACATAGTCAAAAACGTTCATACAATGAAATCTGCAAACGTGTTTACATATTTGAAGGCACCTTCAGACAGACAATTCAAAGTTATACGGCGAGATCGGAAGTGGCAGCAACGTTGTGATACATTTTTATACATTCATTTTTGTGAAATATAATAAATAAAAAGGCAATAAAGACACAATATTTTGACTTATAATTTATTTAACTTGTGGCAAATCCAGTTAAAATTAAAAAGATTTGTGTGAAAATATTAATATCTGATATTTATATTGAATCGTAATATGAACAAAATCAAGTTGATATCAACTTGGACAATTCAAGAACAGTTCGTATTTGGCTTTATGATCAATTATTGCTTCTATAATATTTGATGTCACTTAATGTTTGATGACTCATATTAAAAGTTTAAAGTCCATCGTTTGTAAATCGCGTTTTTACTAATGTGTGAAAGTTTTTTTTGATTTTAACTCATTTTAAGTTTTGGTGTACTTACTAAAACATTATAATATTACTAGAACATAATAATATAAATGTGTTGTAGGGATATATTATCTGCGTTTCAGCAAACGATCTGTGTTTTCCTTGCTGAAACTATACGGATCACATGTGAAAATAAATGGCAACGCATCAATCATGTCAGCTGTGTTTTTTTACAAAATTTTGTTTTGACTTGTATGAATAATTTTGGTGATAAAAGAAAAATTGAAAACAACTTATATATAAAAAATCTGAAAAATATGAAAATACATAAAATCTGTTGAAATGTCTGAATTATTATGATACGTTTTCGTTTATTATTTACTTTAAAACTTAACTTTAATTCTATAGTAAATAAATGAAAATTGCAGCTTATAATAAAATTATCGAGCGACAGTGAAACTGACCTTTCCATTCCCTTTCTAATCACTCGTTCAAGTGTATTAAGCTCAGGGGATAAAGTACATCAGCATGGAAGCATGGAAATATTGGGAATTTTATGGAAACTCTTAATAATTTTTACGATGAAGATTTCAGAAACAATTTTAAATTCAACGTTAAAATTGTCAAAATTGCTCTTTATTTATTATATACTAGTAGATGACCCGGCGAACTCTGTTCCGCCTTAAAGGCAATAAATAAGCAGTTTTTTTTTAATTGGAAAAAATACAAAAAAAAAAAATACCTACATTAATCATTCATAATTTATTTGTGTATTTTAGTACACATCGCAAATTATCTATTTGTTGACCTCTGTTGTTCGCTCGACCTTCAGTCCTTAAATTTGCAGTATTTCGTATTCTTCTTGCATTACGGCTTTGTCGGGAAAGATTCGATCGTCTTGGTCGCGGCATTATTAAAAAACTAAAAACTCAAATTTTCAACCATACCATACATTATAATTGTTAATTATTTATTTTGTTGAGTTTGCAACAACCAGGAAGTTTTATTGATTAAAAACGATATTTATTGCAACACAAACTTATATTGATCTAATACAACTTTTAAAAACACATTAACTAAGTTATATTTACTGTTAAATTTTAATAAAATATTTTCTTATATCAAAAATTTGATAATTTCAAAACCTACTTTGTCGTGAACGGGATAAACAGGTATCCTATGTCCTTCTCCTGGCCTTAAACTACCTCCCTGCCAATTTTCAGCTAAATCGGTTCAGCCGTTCTTGAGTTATAAGTGGTGTAACAATAACACATCTTTCTTTTATATATATAGATATTATATTTCAATGAATTTGTTTATAAATTCCAATCAAAAAATACAAAATAACCTTGGTGGTCACAATTGTATAAGTGCAGAGACGGAGATTATCATATTTTTGTGGTGTATAGCAAATACAAATACGTTTCGCGAAATTGAAATTTTTTTCAGCATATTAAAAATTTTTTGTGGAGAATAATTAAAAGAGCTAGAGATAGATTACATAAAAAATTATCAATACTAGAAGTGGATAATAAAAATAAAGCGCTGTTTTTAAGTGCAACGATTCATATGTTCAAATTGCATTGCCAACGACATGTTGCATAAAATACGTTCCATTTTCGTTTGTACATACATTCCACATTAAACCAGAATGTGAACCAGTTCAATAGCTGGTTCACCCTATTATTGTTTTGTATGTAAATTGAGCGGATCATTCTTTGCTGAAATGCAGCTATTGTTAGAGATTGGTACTTTTAATACCTTGAGGGAAAATGAAAAGCAGTTATTTTATAAAAACACTTTGAAGTTTGTTTGCTGTAAGAAAAATAAATTGGTTATAAAAAACTAAAAGAGAGAAAAGATAC
>NC_051847.1:99537640-99548746 GCF_002237135.1 Teleopsis dalmanni | reverse complement strand
TGTGTGTTTATATACACCTGAGCCATTCATAACTAATATTTTTATATTGTTTTGATTTCTGTTTGTGTATGAATATGTCATTTGTTGTAGTCTATACACATGATTATAGGCAACAAAAATTAATTTAATACTTAATAGTTGAAAAAAAATTAAAATATCGACGATATTTGGTGAAATGGTCGCCTCTACAATTGGAGTGATACAGGCTGACAAACAATATACTGTGCTTACGCATAATGTACTCTGCTTAGAATCGGATTTTGTATTGTATCTTGATTAGTTATGTGTTAGAAGTAGTAAACGTTTAAATGATAAACTATAAACCATGTTGATATTAAAATGTATAAAATGTTTTTAAATTTTTTTAATACCGTAATGTCCATTTTTTTTGATAAATGTGAAGGATTTTTTTTTATTTTCCCTTACAATTTTAGGAACCGATAACTACAAATATATTTAATATATTTTAACAAACTTCGAAAATAAGAATAACAGAAAATTATGGGTAGTAGCGCAGGAGAGTAATTTAATGATTTCCTTACTTCACGAAGTATCTCAACCTCTAAGTTGTAATAGTACATACGATCAAACAACAACATGGATTTGCCGGAAGTTAAATGCTAAGAAAGGCTAAAACATTGATCTATAAAATATGGCGGTGAACCGGTCATGTCTTGGTTCTCTATATCTGCTGAAGGACTCAGAAATCTGAACTTTATCCGTTATATGAAATATTCCTTTTTCAAAAGTAAAAAAAAACCTGACTTAAGTTTTAAAAATCGAAATAAAAAATTGCAGTTAGCGTTCTTAGAAATATGTAAGTAAGGTGAGGCCACAATGGCAACTACATGTCTGTAACTTAGTTCTTGGTGATAATTGTTTGTATCAAAGTTTTCAAAACACCTTTTACAATTCACGGTGTTCTAATCAATTTTTTAAATTTATAGATCTGGCCGAATATATATGGTGGCGAACTAAACGAATTGGATCATGTTTTCAAGAAGTCAACGATAATATCGGTCATTTGTTGTTATGGTACATCTAGGAAATTCTAGATACAATGTGGTGTGCACATTGTAGATGAATTCGTAAAAAACTTGATTTTGTCTGAAAGTGTCGTAAATTGGTGGCAAATGAGCGGTCAACATAAAAAATTAATGGACATTTTTTTTATGGTACTTGACTGAGATTTAAAGTTAAAGCGTTCTTTTACAACGCCAAACACATATAAAAACAGCTTCATACTAAACATGAACAGGAAAGCAGGTGCAGCTTCTGTGATCTAATGGCGATTAAGAGAGTACAAGGGTTTCAAGGTTACAGCTAGAACCTTGTGATACAAAGTTTGTACTTTATTTTAGCGTTAGCCGAACAATTAAAATTAAATTTTTGACTCGATGTTTTTTTCTTGTTCGCTAATGGCATTTCATTTGATAATCCGATCGTCAGTTATTATCGATAAAGGATTATCAAAGACGTGACATCATTTCCTGGCTCTTAGAAATGTGCTAGCTAATAGCAACTGCCAGGTATACATATGTTTACTCAAACTTCTTCAATTTTATTTGTTCCTTTACAATTAAACAATTTTATTCTGAATTATTCTGTCCTTTTTCCGTACCTATTAAATAATTAAAAACAAAAAATTGTTTCGTCTGCCAAATTTTTAGTATAAATAAATTCCTTCAGATGAAAGCTTTTGTACCTTATTGCCTTTTCTAAAAAATTAAATATCTTTTCCTTTTCTTTCCTATGTGTATATATCGTTTATTAAGTCATTTAATACTAATTCACACAGTATGGTTTTGAAAATATCCACATCGAAACTCTTTTAGTACTGAGCATCATCTCATTAAATGCTATAGATCATTTAAATTGCATAGTGAACAGAAGATAGAGTTTCTCTTAGCTGTTGAATTCCAATAAGCCATAGAAGGTCGTTTCGAACTTTAATAACCCAAAGTGATCTTTTATTTTTATTTATTAAATTTGTGGTACTATTATTATTAAGATTTAAATGTTAACAGTCGCGAAAAGCTTCCTATCAACTTCAGATTGAAATTTATTTAATTTGTTATAATGTCCAACCCTTTCGATGGACCTTCCAAATCCCCTATCAGAATCTTAGCACCGTCCCCAAATGATTCTCGAGTCTCTCAGCCAAATACAAAAATAATAAATATTGGTGATTCACTACACCTAAACTACTCTATAATACGGTATCTATTAAAAGTAAAAATTACTGCCTCAAATGCCATAAAATGTAAAACTAAATTAATTGCAATTAAAAGATTTAGTGAATAGCATTTATATAATTTGACAATTTAATATTATAAATTACTAAATAATACTTTATATAATAAATATAAACATATTATATGTAATAAGTAAATTCTAACACGAGAAAACGTGAAATGTTCATTTAATCATGGCGACAAAGAAAGGAATTTTAGTACTTGTATTCTTAAAAGTATTTTTCAAAATCCTTTTGATTGGACTTCCCTCATTAGTTGAAATGAATTTATCAAATGTCACTATAGAATATGCCTTAATGTCAAATAAGAGCACTACTAGTTTTAATAATGCTCAGAAATATTTTTCTGTGCTGTCAGCGAAAGATAAAAACAATGAGAATGAAAGTGACTTTTATATAGAATCAAGAAACAAAAGCGTTCAATATACGAAACCTTCCACTACATTGAACAATTCATTCATCATAGAAGAAGAAACTGATAAAATTAATAAAACTGTAAAACTCGTATTTTCAAATGTGGAGGATGATGATACGTTTAAAATGAAAAAAAGTAATGAAAAAGTTTTTGACAGCTCATTGGACGACTTTGTCACAGGAAGTTTTGATGCTGAAGCGAGTAATATTTTTCCAATATTTTTGGTAGAACCTCAAAGTAGCTTCGTGGTAAAAAATCGCCCAGCAATACTTAAATGCAAAGCAGCTCATGCATTACAGGTATGTTTAATAATATTTATTATTTTTTTTTATTATCTTTATTTTGTCTCATAAATTAAAATGAATTGTTAATAGTTAAAACTTTTTATTTTATTTAAAATAATTTCTCCCTCAATAGAAAAGTAATAAAATTTGGTTAATTATAATTTAATAATTATTAAATTAAGTCTTTTAAAATACTGCTAAGTATTCATATTCATTTAATTTTATATTATATTGGCTGATATAAAAAGTATCCGCCTTTTTTGGTATAATTTTGAACAAAAATTTATTTGCTAAAAATTTATTTTAAAAATGTTTGTATTGACCATTATTTACAACCTCTGGTAATTTTTTGAGTAGTTTTATAATTCCATCGATGTAGAACTCCAGTTGTAGCTAAATGGTGCAAGGTCCGACCTACACGTCGGACACTCAAAACTTTTCAACCAAGGACAATCAATTTGACCCGTGATATCAAAAATGTGTCTGGTCTGCAATTGTCAAATTGAAGCACAACTCTTTTTTCTGTTGGTTAATTCAGCCCGGTTGAGTGTAGGATAGGATCGAATTAACCGTTAACCAGGCTGGAATTGGTTATAAAAGACAATGTCCTTTAAATATTCACAAACACTCATCATTACCTTGTTTGCTGTTACTCCAGGCTTTGAAGTTGCTTGTGGAAATTTATCAACCTTTTACCAGGATCTTTTGTATTGGATATTCTCATAATGAATCCATTTTTCATCATATGATTTGCTTTAAAAATTATTCCATTTTAACAGCGAGCCAGCTGCTTGTTGAACATTAAAATTTCTGTAACGGAATCTAGCATATCGCACCCAGGCCCAGTGTTCAACCGAAACATCCTTACCGTAAACTGTGAAATTTTTCGGCTTATTTTTGCAGAAGTTTCGCTTATTTTTAAATCAATATAATATTTCACACAAGTAACGAATTACACAACTGTCTTCACAAAAAAATGTCACCTTTCAAACACATGTTCGTTTAACATAATAATATTCGTGTTGCCAGATATATGAGTACGAACACCACGAGTGATAATAATAGTAGAACTACTGTGATATTATATATATATATTACATCTGATAAAAACCTTTTTCAGAAATGTCATTTTGAAGCAATAAGGTCTGTCAAATTACTTTGTTGACGCCCAGGCTTGCTATAAGATACTCGTAGGGTAATTAGTTATTTAAAGTTAAGGGAGGAACGAATATTCCTCAACTAGTTAAAAAAGCCGTTTTGAATTCACAAATCCCAGTTATAATAGGTGGAAGAAGGTCAAGCTAGAACCAGTCAAAAATATTTATGAAGGCGAGAGTCTCGCCAATGCTAGTGCTGGAGATATCGCTGAATGTGTTGCAGGGGGCTCCTAAAAATTTAAGCCGAGTTCTGGTCAAGCCTGGACATAAACACAACACGTGTTCTTTCCTCAAAAGTTGGTGGACACGTGTTACACGTGCAGAGTATGCCGAATCTAGCTCCATGCCGTCCTATGGTCCAGTGCGCTGTAAAGACAGATATTAACCTAAATTTGATTCTGTGTATTAAGTCAAATGTTCTACGTTTGGAATAAATAGACTATGTATCCCTTAACACGACTGCTAAGGCAGTATGGGCCAATAGGGTGGCTCAGAAAAACTAAAATGCGATTTTTAATGAGCGCACCCCCTAGGAATATGCCATTGACCAAAAAAATGATATTCCCAAAGTTTTGGAGCAATAGGATTAAAAATGACGTTGCGCCACTCGAGCAAAGTTGGGCTTTCAGGACAAAAAACAGTAATTTTTCAATTCAAGGTCATTTTTTATCCTTGTTACTTGTTTCAACACTTATTAATATATACTCATTTGATAGATAATTAAAATATCTTTTTAATAAGATACTGATGAGCAAAATCGGTTAAAAACTATGCGCAAAACACAATAATTAGTTCAGCGACTGTGCTCTGTTTTCTATTTCATACCTTTTAGATGGCATGCACAATGCAATCGAAAATATTTACAAGAAACGGAAGAAACATAAATAAAAAATAAAAATAATACATTTCTACTTAATAATTTATATAGATATTTAAGTAGAATTGAAAATGTAGTCAAAACTAGAATTTTTCGAAAACAAAGAGAAAATGGTCGTACAGGGAGTATGACTGAAGCTAATATCCTTTTAGCAAACGAAGCAAAAGCGGCTAAAAATTGCATTGATTTTAATTTGAATAAATTCGATGAAGAAATTTGTCTCAAAATGGAAGCTGAATCTTTAGACACAGTTCAACAAAATTGGGATAACGCAGACAGAACGATTCAATTTATCACTCCTAGTTTAGTTTCCGCCCTTGACAAATGCAAGGTTTCGGATCGCTACGCTATACATATTTTGTAGTTGTAGGTATGGCGCCCAGGTGCCATCTAAGATTCTCGATGGATGGCGAAAATCATGTACTTATTAAAAATATTTCTTTTAAGAGATCAATTTACATATAACTCGGATGATTTGTACGAGATATATACATTTTTATAGTGAGCATATGTGTGAACATTTTAACCCACACTAGGTTAGGTTATGTTCGGAAGGCACGTGCTAACAGTTGTCAGCAATTCTACTCGGAGACATATATTGCCCATTGGGATGCCCTTAAAAAATTTTACCAGGAGATGCGAGTTGCTAACCTAAGTTATCCTTGTAAAACCATTTGGTTTTCCAGATGAAGTTGAGGAGATTCGATAAGTTTGCTTTCGTTATCTCTTCCAAGCCAGTAAAATAAGGATCCCCAAGACATTAAAGTAGGCTTGTTTGAAGTCCTGGACAGAGACCCAGGAAGTGGTTGATAGATTTTACCTCCTCCTCATCTTGGCAACTCCTGTATAATCCACTTGTTGGAACTCGCCACCGTTGGAGCATAGGCGCAATGGCACAGTGCCCCTGCACACGAACTGCAGGTTTGCTCAAACCTTGAAGGCTTTTCGTTTTATTTTTGTCCAACTTTGGCCATAAGATTCTAGCGACCTTACAGTCTTCGCGGTTAGTTTATAAATTGTTAGTCACCGTATTGATTCCCTCTATTATCCTAAACAGTTTACATATCGGTGTATGTATTGAGAGGTCGGCCTCTCCTGTATGCAATTCAGAACCTCTTCTGGCCATCTCATCTGCTAGGCCATCTCATCTGCTAGTTCATTCCCTTCAATATTGCTATGTTCAAGTATTCGAAATGTACTATGTCCAACAAAGAGAGACCTTATGATGTTGGATGCTCATCATTGATGCGAGTATCTTGAAATTTAGATTCAATTGTTTTCAGTGCGGCCTATCTACAAAAATCGTGATATTCGAAGGACGAATTGTACTTTGTTGTTTAATGTTGACATCTTTCTCGATAGCATATATCTCGCCGTGAAAGACGCTGTAAGTAGCAGGGATTCGGTAGCACTGTCTTATCTGCATATCTTTCGAGAAGATACCTGCTCCCGTACCGCCTTCCATCTTTGAGCCATCTGCGTAGATAGTAACTGTAGAGTTACCGGTCACAGATCCAAGCTTCCAGCTATCTATCTCTGGTTAGATAAAGAGTGGGAACCCACTAATGTAGTTATTTTCCTCAAAGAACCTTATTGATTTCGTGACCGAAGAGATAACAAATTTTTTTGATCGTTTTTGCCTATCTAATAGTTTTATCAGTTTCGATCCATCGCCATGGATGGAGACGCAAGATTATAGAGATGCACTTGAATTCTGTGCCAGACTTTATATGATAAATGATTGAAAGAAGAATTAGGCTTATAATGGATTATAATTCGATTTTGACAAAATATGAAGAGGAAAAACAATATGTTCTGCAAGTAGTCGAACATTATCATAAAAATTATCCTTCACATAGTCAGATTTATGTCATAAAACATAATAAACACAATTACTGAAAAAAAAAGTTTTATTGAAATTATAATTTATAAATAATTAACTAAATCGTAGCATATACCTATTACGTAATTGTGCATGCCAGCTAAAAGATATGAAATAGAAAACAGAGCACAGTCGCTGAACTAATTATTGTGTTTTGCGCATAGTTTTTAACCGATTTTGCTCATCAGTATCTTATTAAAAAGATATTTTAATTATCTATCAAATGAATATATATTAATAAGTGTTGAAACAAGTAACAAGGATAAAAAATGACCTTGAATTGAAAAATTACTGTTTTTTGTCCTGAAAACCCAACTTTGCTCGAGTGGCGCAATGTCATTTTTAATCCTATTGCTCCAAAACTTTGGGAATATCATTTTTTTGGTCAATGGCATATTTCTAGGGGGTGCGCTCATTCAAAACTTCATTTTTAATTTTCCCCCTTATAACGTGAGCCACCCTAATGGGCCAACTCACTATTTATCTGTCGCAAAAAATGGTGATAAATCAACCTTCGACTGTAGCTGGCAGTGGCAGGGATTGAAATAAGGATATCTATGAAAGAGGCACTAAGACTAGCAAGCTCATCTGCGCTCTCATTTCTTACTATATCCGAGTGCCCAGAAACCCAAACTAGAGTTTCCTTAGAGCTCTCAGTTAATGCGATAATAAATGATTTACATTCTTGCACTAATGAAATACAGACCGTTGATAAAGCTTTAATAGCTGCTTGACTGTCTGTAAGAATATAGACTTCATTTCCGCAAAAGTCCATCTTTAAAGTAAGAGAAAATGCTCTTAGGATTTACTAATGAGTAGGTCTGTGAAAAAGATTGCACATCCAATGCCTTCGTCCATTTTAGACTATTCAGTATACATCGCTTTTGAAGGAGTTCTGGTAACAAAGTTATTGTCAAAGTGTAAGCGAGGATATAAGTAATTCGATTCACTGTTCCCATCAATCGGATAAATTGATGGAATGTTACCATGTCCCAAAGCAATCAAGCAACAACACGATCTCAATGCCCCGTTGCGTCTACACAAGTAGATCTTTGAGATCTGGTAAACCTTTGAACAATGCATTGTTTATTTAGCGAGGGCTACCACATCAGAGATCCATATTCTAAAATTGGCAGAACGACAGCTGTGTATAACCAGAGAATCAATTTAGGCTGCAATCCCTAGATTTTACCATACATCTTTTTGCACATATAGAAGCGTACACATGTGTACACATGCACATAGAAGGTGGTGCATTCTTAAAAAACTTGATTTTGGCCTACCGGATGCCGTATAGGACTTTGCAATCATTATCTTTAATGACTGGCAATCATTCTTCGTTGCTTTGGCTGTGCTTTTGTGGTTCTTTGGTTTTTTGCAACATCAGTTGCTGCAGAATAAGGTCCGGAGGGTCAACATTTTTAGGCAACCAAATAAGCGCACGATGCCTTGATTGAATTTCCGCAGCAGGGACAAGTTTAAGTTTTAAACCGTCCCAGTTCTCACTAATATTAGTGATCGTCTTACTAATGAAATTTCTCGAATACTCGTCGTCGCATCTTATCATCTTTAGACCTTAGACCATATCTTCGCAGTCGAAGGATGGACCGGACGCCGTATTGGTCATGAGCTCGTCCATAACCGATTGGGACAGTTTGGTATCCGTTCCGTCCCTATGCCGTTTCGCGGCTACGCCAGGGTCTTTCTGGAATCTTTTACGTTCTTGCCGCTGAAAGCATCTGCTAATCGCTGCTAAATCGCAACAAAATCGACCTATTTCTAAAGCGGTTAGTGACTGGTAATGAAAAGTGGGTCACTTAATAAAGTGGATTCTAGCGAAAAAGATCGTGGTCGAATCGTGGAGAACTGACTGAAACGGTGGCCATGCCAAGATTGACGGCAAGAAATGTTTTGCTGTTTGTTTTATGGGATTAGTAGGGATCATCTACTATGAGCTGCTTCATTATGGTAAAACTTTTAACTAAGAACTGTACTGTCAATAATTGGACCGTCTGAAGAAAGTAATTATCCTGAAACGGTCAGATTTGTGCTATAGGTGGGAATTCTGTTCCATCAGGATAACGCAAAGCCACACACATTGATGTCCGAAAGCTTGAATGGAAAATTCTTATGTATCCACCTTATAGTCCAGACCTGGCACGAAATGATTAAGGTCCTGTCCATTTTCTGATTTTCACTTGATTTTTCTGGTAAAAAAATGCGCTTCAAGAAAGGTTTGTGAAAATCGACTGACTTAAATTTATGTCAATAGAGACGAAGACTTCTATAAAAGAGACATAATGACGTTCAAAATGGAAACAAGATATCGAACTAAACGGCACATATTTGGCCTAAATCGGATCATTCTAACAATGCTAAATAAGTTTTTAATTTCATGCTTAATGGATTAATAGATTACTTTTTACCACATATATTATTAAAATACTTGATTTCACCTAAATTTAATAAAATTGGAGGGTCACTAAAAGCCATATAATGCAGGCAATTAAATGATCGTCGATCAGCACATTGTTATTGCATTTAATGCTTTAAAATTTTTAACTTACATGAAAGCAACAAAAAATGTGGTGATCGACAATAATTTCGTCTGCGTAATATGCCTCTAAGCGATTGACGTTGATTAATTTACATATGGTCTTGACCTATGTCAACTAATATAAATATATATGCTCTACTATATTGGTTATTTCTATGGTTTTAATCCTTTTAAAGATCTTGTAAGATCACGTTTCTAGTTTAATGTTTATAGTGCATTTTACATATTATTTTAGAGAGGTTTCTAATAGAATGTTTCCAATGACCACTGATCAGAGCAGTCAGCTCTGATCAGAGCCGACTGCTCTGATCAGTGGTCTACAGCTAATAAAATCTGCTACAGCTAATAAAACTACTGAATACCATCCTATATAGTTATAATAATCAGCTTTCAAAATTTCCCAGATACAAACGGTGGTTGGAGCATGTAATTTTTAACATTCGATTTGTAAACAAAAAATATCATTATTAATAAGACATATGATTTCCTTAATTTGGAGTAGTATGAACACTTTCGAAATTAACTTATTTACTTTTTACGAAATTAAGGAAATTTGGCTGTCGGAACATAGTATATCATTTTATAATTTGTTGTTTATTTAAATTTGTTTTCAAATTCGATTGCTTTGATTTTGCATTTGAATTTTTTAAGTTTTCATTCGTGAAGTCTATTTTGTGCATATTTTTAATATAAAATTCACAAACAGCTGTTAAATTTAACATACTTTTCCATTGTTAAACAGTTTTTTTTAAATATAAAAAATAAAATAAACACTATAGAATATTGCCTTTGTTCTTTAAGTTGTAAGTGATTAATATAAATAAATATAAATATAAATTAATATATATATACTAGGTAACCCGACAAACGTTGTTTTGCCTTATAAATTATTTCTAGTTTCTAGATAAATTCTAGTGTAGACAAAAAGTAACTTACTTATTATAAGTGTGTAAGTATGTGGTATATGCCTGAAATAGGCATGGAGCGCTATGAACGAAAAGGAAAATAAAAATAATAAACGCCAAACAATATTATTTTTAAGTTATTATAGTTTATTTATTAAATTATTAATTTAAAATCAATAGATTTGTATGAAGTTCCCTGGCAACAACTGTTGTATCTTCAAATTTAAATTGTCTTGGATTGACTGTAAATAATAATAATGATAATGGGCCAGTAACATTAACCAACAACAGTCGAAGATAAAAGCACTCAGTGTGTCTTGGATTAACTGTAAATAAGCGTTCGATTTAAATAAATTGAGACATGCATCAACTGGTGAAACTTGCTTGCGGGGCATCCATTTTTTTGTTTGAGCCCATGTGAAATAGCGTGGTACTTGTGAATAGAGTATTGTTCTTGCAAAGGCACCAAAATCATCCGTACTATTACACAATTCAAAAAATGCAGTGAGTGTAGATTTAGATGGATTTGTACCACGATCAATCACTGTCTCGTTCGTGAAAAATACACGCTGACCGTTTTCAAGATGGACGGCTAACTGAACAGCTGCTGGATCCCGTTCATGAATTAGAAAACCGAAGATACGCCAAGCAGCTTCATTGGAGCTGATGTACCGACCAATTTGGTAGAGCGTAATTTCACCGTTTTTGTTCATTGGAGGAGCATTTACATATGTATTTTCTACTCTAAACACAGCCATATCACTGCCTTTATGGA
>NC_051847.1:99525140-99537540 GCF_002237135.1 Teleopsis dalmanni | reverse complement strand
GAAGCCAATCGTCAACCAACTGATTGGACTTTATCAACGTGGCTTCAGATCTGGCAAATCCACTCTAGACCAGATATTCAAAAATCTTCAAATCCTGGAAAAGACCCAAAGAAGCAAATCGACACACACCATCTATTTGTCTATTTCAAAGCTGCTTTTGACACTACGACTAGAAGCACTCTTTATGCCGCTATGTCTGAATTTGGTATCCCAGCAAAACTTAAGCAGCTATGTAAAATGACGTTGAGCAACACCACCAGCTCCGTTAGAATCGGGAAGAACCTCTGCGAGCCGTTTAAACGAGATTAGACAGTGTCTCTTTATCGTGTGACTACTTTAACCTAATGTTGGAAACGATAATCCGAGCCGCACATTAAAACCGCACTGACATAATATTCCATAAAAGTATTATACAGCTAGCGTTTGCCGACGATATGGATAATACCTGCACCGTCAGTGCGGCATTTTTCAGCACAGAAAAACACACGAAAAAAAATGGATTTTGTGGTAAATAAGGGGACCAAAAATGACGTCATCCCAAAGATTTAACGAATTATCACTTTTACCAACAGATGTTACTTCGGGCTAAGGCAATTGAGAAATAACGCCCTCTCTCGACAAACAAAAATCACGCTCCATAAATCTCTTATCATGCCTGTCCTGCTGTATGGTCAGAAGCTTGAAGAATTACCAACAGTGATAAGAAAGTGTTAGGAGCATGCGAGAGAAAAATTGTTCGGAAAATCTATGGACGCTTATACGTTGGCAACGAGTATCGAATTAAATAGAACGCTGAGCTGTATGAGCTATACCGCGACATTGACATAGTTAAGCGCATAAACATTCAGCGGCCTCTGGCTGGAAAAGTGTTTTATTCGGTACCCACAGGTAGAGAACATCCACATCTTCGGTGGTTGGACCAAGTGACCAACGATTTCGGGATGCTGGATATTATCAACTGACGACAGCAAGCCACTGATCAGACTGGCTGTCGGAGGCTACTGGACGCGACCAAGGACGACTATAACGAATATAATGGCCATTTGAGTAAGTTGTGCTTTAACTAAAAAGAAACCTCTCGTTTAGGTTTCTTGCCTCCAAATTTATGCTTGTATGAGTTTGGTCAGCATTTTTATTTATTTGTCTATGGTTATATTCAGCATAAAGTTCAAAAAAGTAAAATAAAAGGTTTTAGTTCTTCAAGGACATAACTCAAAAACTTGAACACCAGAAATTGAAACTTCAGAAATAGCAGGTGAATGCTAGAAAACTTTAAGGCAGCAATTGAAGACCTTGAAGCTTAACTACAACGAAGATAAATTACCGCTGATACCTACAATACAAAAAAGAGCTCCAAACCATTAAAAATGAAATAGTCATAAAATGTATGTTAAAAACGATGACAAGTGAAAAAAACGAATATATTATGATAAAATATAAGAAACTAAAGTGCAAAGACTATATCGGCTTAGAGAAACTATAATAGCTTTATGGCAATTTTGTTGAAGAAATTATCGCAGATAACGCACTGTTAAGAAATAAAACAGACAGAAAACTGTTAATAGAAAAACAGACATCTGCTACCACAAATGTCAAAACAATGATTAAAAACAAAATAATAAAAATATTCAAATTCCAAGAATAATTGTTTTTAAATAATGAACAAGAAGTCGTTAAGAATCATAAATACCTAAGAATAAATATGAACACGAACTTTGACACCTACTTAAATGAGAAGTTAAAAGAGGCCAAATTGGCTGATTGAGTTTCTGGCAAATCCGTAAGTGTCATTGTATGTAAATTACAAAGTTATTAAAGCTAGGGTTAAATCAGTTTTGAAATATGTAGCTCAAATGCGGTGTGTGGAAAAATATTAGCAGTACAAAAATTCAGACATTCGCTATTAAGATAATTTTTTGTCTTTAGCCCAGTCTCCACATGGTACATGTAGAGACTGGGCTACCATATACTGTGGGCTACTATATATCCTAACTTTAAAATTTCCTTTTGATTACGTCAACTATGTAATTAAATTGCCAGATAACCAAATTCTAAAAATATTGCTGCAGCACTTAGTTAATGAAAAACTATTATTTTCTGAAAAATAGGCTATTTTAGCATTCGACAATTAACTTGAATAAAGATGAAAAAAAAACTGTGACAGTAAAATATAATTACAAAATTAAGCATTCTTAAGCGGAGAAATGTAATCGAGATGACAAGGAATTGTATCTTTAGGGATGCTTACAGTAAATTAAATTATAATCTATGTGTCAATTACTCTCATGGTTTCCTATGAAAACCATCACAACACGGTGTGAATTATTGCAATCGAAAGAGAAAGGTGATATAATTCATTTAATAAGAGAGTGTCCAATTTTCAAGAAACTTTGAATTCTATAGTTCGGCAAACTATTGTTCGAATTTGAAGAATCTTTACAAATTTTAAATGGTTATAATCGATGCTTATTAACTGTATTTATGGGTTCTAAAACGGCTGGGTCTATGTCCGAATGCAATTCGTCGAGTTTTACGACCATGTGACGTCACACTTAAAAGGGAGTTCCCTGCGAATTACAAAAACAACAACAAATACATTAATTAAAAATGCGTTAGATTATAAACAATATATACACAATAAATAAAATTTTTTAAAAATTTATATAATAAAAATATATTATATCTTATAATATTTTATCATAAGTACTAAGAAGATTAAGATCCAAACTTTCAGCAGACGGGAAAATTGCCTTAGCCATAATCTTTATACAAATATAGTCAACCTAAGTTATAAATTTCTTTGTAATACAAAAATTTAAAATGAATTATTTAAGCCACTGCTACTACTACTATTAATCACCATGATTTGTTTTAAGAAATACTAAACAAAATATGGACTTATTGCTTTAAATGAATATACAGTCTAACTTCCATAACTTGAACTTCTATAACTCGAATTTCCTATAAATCAAACTAAAAAGAGTGCAACAAGGTTTTAGAGAGCAAATTACATACAATTCTGCTTCCTTAACTGGAAATGTTATAACTCGAATAAAAATACGAGAAAATGCATTCTATAAGTCGAATTTTTGTTTTAAGTATGAATCCATTTTGGTGTTAGAGGAAGTTCCTTTTTCCAAACCAAATGTTTCAATTTTTTCTTTCTTATGTTGCTCCTTTGTTACTGGTAAACGCTAGTAAAACGACAGCGCACTGCTTTAAACAAGCTGGATTTGGCCAATTTTCTACATGGGACCAACAAAACGAGATTCCTTTAATTTTCTTGAATATCATTGATGAAGACCGTGAATTGATATAAAAGTGAAGTAAAAGAAAAGTAAATAAAATAACTTCCAATGCTACTCTTAACCATTATATTATACTGAGCTTGACAATGATATTTCTCCATCAAGCTTTCCTACAGATGACGATATTATTAAGCATTATAGCTCTGTATATACCTCTATAATGAGGATCCGATTCTAAGCGCAGCAGAAAGGGATGATGAGAGTTCGGTAGATGAAATCGTTCATCAGCCTTCCAAGAATGAAGTAGAAAACTCATTCCAAATTCTGAATTTTTATTTGTAAACGAATGATACTACAACTGATGATAGTCAGGAGAAAGAGGAACGGTTAATGAAACTCTCCCCTTCCACCCAAAAATGCAATTTTAGCTTCCGTATTTTGGTACTCCTACAGTATAACCATATTCGACAATCTTGTTAAATCAAAAAGCAACAACAGTGAATGATAAATTGGAATATTAGTTCGTTTGTAGGAAGAAGTAGCAAAAAATATGGTATTTCAATGAATCGTACCACAAACACAATATACCAAAACATAGTTCGATCTACAATGATAGCTACACAAAGGATAGAAAGCCGTTGTGTGAGTACAAATATGATAAATTATATACATAAAACGCGGTTGATACAATTACGGAAGTCAATAAAGTCTGAACATTGCATTATCATTAAGCATCATTAATTTTTAAATGTATAAATCCAAAAGATATGTTTAGAAAATCTTTTATCTGATTTTTAAAACGATGTGACTATGGATACACTATGGCTTCATACCTGACGTTATAATAGACTGCATCAAGTCTGTTGTCAACACTAGCTTAGCAGTTTTAGTTGTTCCAGTGATTCATCATTTCAGATAAATTGTACATTTATAACATATCGCATTTACCATCATAAAAATATTATTCCGTAACCAGAATTAGCTTTCAATGATATTTCAAAATAAAGTCAAAATTAATTTATTATAATTTTCTGAAACTTTATCATTTGGATAATATTGCACCAAACGTCAGCCACACCCATAAATATTTTATTGAAATGTGTTTTGACTTGTGCTGAATTGCAACTAAATATCAATCTAAACATTTTATTTTTTGTGGTAAAATATAAAATACACAAAGTAAACTTTTGATAAACCTTCGCTGCATTGTTAGAAAAGGTTGACATCGTCGTCACTGTTATAGCTTATAGAACGCTTATAAGAACCTTATTAATATTTATCACAATTTATACAAATGATAAGTAATTTAAGTTATTTAGCTGAGATGTTGAATGTTGAAAAAGCTCGACAAACAACAGTCGGAAAATTCTGATACAGCATAAAAAGGAACTGAGCAAGGATGCATTTCCGGACGATTTTCATTTGTTTTTGCTTTTTAGCAATTTTCAATTAAATTTAAAACAAAATTTTAATTAATTTTCCAGGAAAACTCAATATATCAAGATTATGTAAAAGTATGATTTCACTAATATTCAGACACATAAAATAAATCATGAGTCAAATAAGTTTATCTTAAACAAGAAATATTCGTTGCCAGCTTTATATCAACGTACTTCTCACAATAAAATTCTACACATAGACGATTTCAAATATTTTTACCTTTAGCATTCCAATTTAATTTTAAATTTCAACGCGTCAGTTAGAATTGAAGATCTTCCAGGATTCTGCCATAATATAATATAGATTACTATATTTGCCAAAATGCCCTTAAATCTTTCAAAACCACAGCGGGGCTTATGTTACTTTATTATAGATGATTTTTATATTATAACTAAATATATGTACGTATATATGCATGTAAGAACACGGATGCAGATTATATTTATAAACACAATGTTTACACATGTATCTTCACATCAACATATATTAAACCAGTCTATCCTTGCATTAACATGACACGGGAACCAAAGCACACAAACTACAGATAAATAAATTTATAACAACAAGGTGACTGTAAAATTATAAATGAATCATATCCACCAATATCGCTCACCCCTAAAACGACACACTGTCAAACATGAAGTAGTTTTATATAGAGACATAAAAGAATGGAAACTTCTTATCTGTTTCTGTAATTTTGAAAATACAAAATTTATTGCTGGTACATGTAATCAAATTTAAACAAAATGGACAGAATATTTGAACCATTAAAAATTATTATCACAGAATAAAAAATTCAATTATAACAATATCACATAATGAAATTACTTAAAAATGCTTATGTTTAATGTATTTTAAATAACTTTGTTTAAATGGATACAATAATATGTATTTTTTCTCTCTTCTAGTTTTTAACCAATTTATTTTTCTTACAGCAAACAAACATCAAAGTGTTTTTATAAAATAACTACATCCAATTCTTTTTTTACACTTTTTCTTTTTAACGGATTTGAAGTTACACGATTGAAAAAAAAAATTTTTACACGGTTTTTTTTTACACGGATTTCTGAGGAACGTATTTAGCGTGTAAAAAAAGAGTTGGGTGTACCAATCTCTAACAATGCTGCATTTCAGCAAACAATGATCCGCTCAATTTACATACAAAACAATAATAGGGTGAAGTAGCTATTGAACTGGTTCACATTCTGGTTCAATTTGGAATGTATGAGCAAACGAAAGTGTATTTGTAACGTATTTGTATTTGCTATACACCACAAAAATATAATAATCTCCTTCTCTGCATTTGTTCAATTGTGACTACCACGGTTATTTTGTATTTCTTGATTGGAATTTATAAACAAATCCATATGCCGACATACCTGTCAAATAAATAATAATACATTTGTGGCGAACTCGCCACACACACTGCAGCGCCCTCTGTGTGTGAATGCACACGCACTCGCGCCATCTGTGGGCAAAAGGACCTTTATCAAGCAACAGCTTACTTCAGTGGCTGGCGTCTGGTTTCCTTCTTCCTTTTTTTGCGCGTTTTATAACTCAACTCTTTTTTGTCGTCTTGTTTTATACGTTGTAAATATTTGTTATTCTTATTGAAAATAAAGTGTGTGGTAAAAACCTCACACATTGTAGAATTAAAAAAAAAAAACTTCCACACATCAGTAAAAACACGATTTTCAAATAATGGACTTTAAACTTTTAACCGTATACTGTAGAGTTTTACGCAAGAGTTTTGCTTTTAATATGAGTTGTCAAACAATATTAAGTGCCATCAAATATTATAGAAGCAATAATTGATCATAAAGCAAAATACTAACTGTTCATGAATTGCCCAAGTTGATATCAACTTGATTTTGTTCATATTACGATTCAATATAAATATCAGATATTAATATTTCCACACAAATCTTTTTAATTTCAACTGGATTTGCCACAAGTTAAATAAATTATAAGTCAAAGTATTGTGTCTTTGTTGCCTTTTTATTTATTATATTTCACAAAAATGAATGTATAAAAATGTATCACAACGTTGCTGCCACTTCCGATCTCGCCGTATCACTTTGAATGGTCTGTCGGAAGGTGCCTTCAAATACGTAAACACGTTAGCAAGTTTCGTTGTATTAACGTTTTTTACTATGTTTGATGTCGTATTTGTACGCATTCCGTAAGGCCAGCAATAATAATAATAATAATGCGCCTTGCTCGACGTCTATGATTTCGAGCAGCCTCTTATACTGAGCATAGGCTGTCTATAAGCCGCTTCCACCTTTCGCGCCGTAACGTCCAAAATGGTGTTTATTTTATTCAACGTTGACCTTCTCCATGTTGTTTTTGGACGGCCTCTTCCTCTACTACCTTGCGGGTTATATACCAACGCCTGTTGACAAATTTCGGTGGGAGCTTTTCGAAGTGTATGCCCGATTCATCCAAATTTTCTTTTACGAATTTCAAGATTGACATCTCTAACATTTGTTCTGGTCCAAAGATCGTGATTTGATATTCTGTTTGGCCAGAAGATACGTAAAATTCTGCGGAGACAGCGGTTAACAAATACTCTCAGCTTGCTTCGTATGTTTTCTGTTACAAACCAGGTTTCGCAACCATACAGGAGAACTGAAAGAACGCATGCTTTAAAGATTTTTATCTTTATGCTTAAACTATAAGTATTGGAGCTCCACACTTTACGAAGCCTTGTAAAATCACCAAAGGGCTTTTTTTATTCTACTTATCACATCTTGCGCTGTACCTCCATTTTCAGACACAATACTCCCTAGATACTGGAATTCATTTACGTGCTCAATGGTCTTCTTTTGTTTTCTGTGCATTGATTTTTAGTCCGACTTTGCACGACTCTAAAGATAGGTCATTAAGTTTCTGTTGAATATCATCAAGCCGATGTGACAACTCGCATTTGTCGTCAGCATAGTCCAAACACTCTATCCTAGTGTACGGTGACAGCGGGTTCCATACAATACCTCGTACCTTTCCTTTATTTGCTCTCTTGGCCACTGCGTCAAGCACAATTAGAAACAGCAGTGGGGAAAGGACGCATCCTTGACGTACGCCAGAAATTGTACAAACGGGCTCAGACATTTTGTTGTCGTGTAAAACTGAGCACTTAAATTGATCATAGCTTTTTGCAATTACTGAGACTATTTTAGCTGGGACACTAATATTTTTCAACTCTGCCCATATGTAATTTCGATTTAACGAATCAATGAAAAGCAAATAAAGAGGGGATCGCATCTCTATAGATTATTCTATGATAATTCTAAGACAGTTAATGTGGTCAACACAGGATCTTCCGCTTCTGAAACTCGCTTGCTCTTGTCGTAATAGTACTTCAACAACTTTTACCATTCTTTCTAGAATAATTTTCATAAATATTTTCATTACAGAACTTAGAACCGTAATGCCGCGCCAGTTGTTACAGTCACTTAGGTCTCTTTTCTTGGGTATTTTGTTTACAATGCCATAAAGCCAGTCAGAAGGATAAGTTTCTGTTTTCGAAATGGTTTTGAAGAGCGGGTGTAAGATATCCGTTGTTAGTTGCAAATCAACTTTTAACGCTTCGGCCGGAATATTGTCAAGACCTGCAGCTTTTCAGTTTTTCAGCAGTTTTATTGCATTGGTTATTTCTCTTTTTGAGGGATGATCAACCCTAATCGGTAACTTATTTACGTTATCATTTTGCGTTATCACGATACCTTCGCGTTCTAGGTTCAATATTTGAATAAAATGTTGACGCCATCGGTTTAGCTGATCATTTACGTTTGTCAATAACTCACCAGAGAGATTCTTGACAGGTAGGGTTCTTTTGAGGCTCTCGCCTGTTAGTTGTTTTCAAAGAGATTTTGCATATTATTTGATCAGCTGCATTTTCCGCTTCATTTGCCATTTTGTTAGAAAATTCTTTCTTATCGTCCCGAATTTGACACATTTGTCCAGATGTGTGTACTCCGTTTGCGCTCTCTTTCGATCATTAGGCTTTTTCATGGCAATAATTTACTTTTTGAGTTTTGCTCGCTGTTCTATCATTATCCAAGTTTGTGCTGAGATGAAGTCATCTTTGGTATTATTTGACGCTCTACCTAAGTTTTATTTACAGGTTTCATTAATAGCCATTTTTATTTTGTTTTAGCAATGTTGGGGATTTAAGGCCAGCAATACCAGTGAAAATTTGTCTGTCTATCTTTGATTAGACTGATTGCCGCTTTCAATATTCAGTGGAATCGTTCTAGAATTCCGTTGGATTAAGGATGTCGCTCACTTCTACGTAAATATTTCGTGCCGACAGACTGCATGAAATCTATGAATAGCTTAGATTCGAATTGCTTGCCCTGATATGTGGTAATTTTTGAAGGAACACCATAGTGTGAAACCCATCCCGTGATGAAAGCCACAGCAATTGTGTCTGCAAGCATGTCTGTAATGGGAATAGCGACAGCCCATTGGCAGGCAAGTTTTGCTGCGTCCATTTTTATGTTTGGTCAGATAAATCGTTCACTTATCAATTTTGCCGTGGCCTTGCTGCCTAGATGACCCATATTATGGATGGTAAGCAAAACTTGTCTACTGTACTCATCTGTGATCTAAGGCCGCACATGTTTTGTTGAGAAATCGTACGAAATGAGATTCGATAAATCAGGTATGTGTACCCATTTTAGCTATAGTGGCCACGTGATAGAAAATCGGCTACGCTGTTGTCTTTTCTAGGAAAGTGTCTGATGTCTGTAGTAGTCCAGATGTCGAAGTTGTCTGGGCGATGCTTCTTCGGAATTTTGTTGAAATGCGAAAATGATGGGTTTATGATCGGTTACCAACGCACAGTTTCTGTCTTTCACCATAAGTTTGAAATACTTTATTGATTGATATATTGCGAGCAGCTCTCTATCGTAGCTGCTGTACCGCCGTTGTGTGTTCTAGTAGTGTACTACTACTAGAACCCTAGTAGTTCGAGTTGTCTTTCGAGGATGTGATGCAATGCATCTCCCATCGCGGTATTGCTTGCGTCGACGTGTAGTATAAGATTCGCCTCTGCTGTAGGGTTTGCGACTCAACAGGTGTCAGCAACTGCTTTTTTAAAACCGATGAGTGCATATTCAGGTTCTTCTGTCCAACTAATTGGCGTTTTGTCATTTTGATTTTCTGTTACCAGCTTCTGTACACAATTATTGTTCAATATTTATTTTATTATTTTTTATTAAAGTTGTTGAAAAAGCTGCGCTTTCTTTATATGGTGACAACGAAGCTATATTTAAAATTTAAAGGGTTGTATGGTCAGCCAAATTTCAATAAAATTAAATAAATTGTTGTGTTTGTCCTTTCTTTGCTATTCGAAAACCCTCTATTATTTTTTATTACTTAGTAATAAATAAATATAAATATTAAAAAACAACCACTACCAACACTAACTAAAAAAAAAACACTTTTGAAACGTCAAAGCATGAAAGCTTTTATTGAACAAAATACAAAGCACGGAAGCACAGAAATTACATCCAGAATAACGACAGCAACAAAAGACAACAAGTACCAAAAATACCAATGGTAAATATACCGATGCGCTACACAAAAGCTTCGGTCATTTGAGTACAAATAAATGCGAAGTGTACAAGCAAAATCACTTGTTGGGAAATTCTCAAAGGTAGCAATACGTCTTTATGAAACAAGTCAATAGAACCGTAGTCAAGGTAGTTACACACATCTTGACTAGTAGTCATATATCACGTCAAGGTAGGTAGCATACATCTTCACTAGTAGATTGTACATATAAATTGTGTCAAGGTTGTCACCATACATCTTGACCAGTAGTCTTATATGTAAATCAAGCCAAGGTAGTCATGAAGGTAGTTATAACGACGTCTTCTGACAAAACACCAAGATTAGCACAAGTAGTGTAGTCTGACAGCGATATTTCAGGCACGTGGATACAACGACCAAAACATGACATGACATAGACATTAAATTAGTAAACCAGAATTATATTATAATTATATTAGATTGTAAGACCCCATTTTTTTAAAATTCTTCTAATTATTTGAATTGAATTACTAGACCAAATTGTCTTTGATTTCAAAAAATAAAAATTATATTGCAACGACCCCTGGACAACGGCTGAGTATACCTCAGCATTACCCACGAACGAAAACGTGTTGTTATAAAGTTCTGTTTTTCTTTTCCACCATATTTAATGGGCTGGCCCATTCGATTTTAGAACGTGTGCATCCGCATTGGTCTAGCATGTATTGAAACTCACGCTTCGCTCTTTGCAGTCTTTGCTGGTTAAGACGCCTGGTGCACACATAGACCGATTAGAGAGTTTACACTGCAAGTCTACCACTAGACCGTAATGTTTTAAGAAGTTGGCTCTTAATATGGGTTTGGTGACACCAGCTATGTCGAACTCCCACTCGAGTTTCCGTCGCAGACCTAGATTTAACATCATCAACCTATTTCTGAAAAGGTTATATTTGTATTTGTATTGTGGATCCGTTTACTGCATACAGAAGTTTTGAAAATGCTGCCGATGATTGAAACGGATAAGGTGAAGATATCTGCGATTGACAAGGAATTTGAGTTGAGTCAAGTGCTGCAGGGATTGGCACACTTCCGTGTACTTGCACCACAACGATGATGATAGTAAAACACTGGATACTTGGCTACTAGGATTACTGGATGAGTTTACGAACTTGATCTGCTTTGTAAACGGAATTGCTGTTGAAACACTCTGTTGTTTCGTAGTTGCTTGTTTAGCCTTTCTACGCCATTCACTAAATGCCTGACATTAATGGCTAAAACCACCATTAAGTTCACACCGCACAGGAAGTGGACAGAGTGGGAAGTGCTCCAAATAATAAAATTTTTGCAAGAGGAAACAGAATTTGAGGTTTATTCAGTTAGCATGTTTTCATTTGTGTAATTCTGAATTTTTTTATAAGAAATTTTTGTGAAACGCACAGTGAATGCAACATGAGACCTTGTACGGTGGAAGGTACGGCATCTAAAGGCGCAGTTCCAAAAAGCGAACGACTGGCTTGCCGCAACTGGCGCAGGACTGCTGTATGAATCGGATGGCAGTTGCACGAATTATAACTACACGATAATAATAATAATTTAACATAAACACATGTTCACAGTTAACTGGAAATTCTGTACGTGCTTCCAACAATCATTCACAATAGACGAATTTTTATTCTTGGCAATCATACGATTTGAGCTCCTTATTAGTTGAGCGGTGTCCAATAAGTTGAATTATATGGGCCAACAGTGTTGATGTTATTTTTAAAATAAGTTCTTAAAAATAAGGTTTCTTTTTTACTTTGTGCTTACAAAAAGAATAAACCTAATAATGTTTTTAGATTTATAAAATTGTAAATTATATACATATTTATATTATTCATCTCATAAATTTCATATACATTATATATAACACACAAATAAAAATAAATGTGTTTGTATATTATAAGTAGTTTTGGCTTTTACGCATCAACATTCAAAAGTTATTTCTCGCTAAATTATTTTCCTACCTTTCTATAGGTGATGTTTTTAACTTGAGAAAAATATTGAAAGAAGTCAAAATACCTGGCGGAAATGACAGGCTTTGCTGCTTATAGTACATTCACATTGTTTCATTTAGGCATTTATATTAATGAGGGAACGTTTACATTACAATGAGCTCATTTATGCAGCTGATA
>NC_051847.1:99493578-99525040 GCF_002237135.1 Teleopsis dalmanni | reverse complement strand
TTTCGTTTTTAGCTACGGATGAAATAGTTTCCATTTTTTTTAAGTCGACGTTTGATTTCACTGCAAAATATATATTTAAAACGTAAACAAAATCAGTATTTAATCTAAAATAGAAAATATTTGAGCAGACACACTTACCTACTACTATATTTGTAGAGTCTACGCTTTCAGAGAGATTGCTGATATCTAGCTCATCAATTGGATTAGCGTAACTAAACCAAAACAAATGTTATATGCATGACTTTAAAAATAATAAAAATGCGATTTACTTTGTTAAATTTGGCACATCATAGTGATGCTCTGTCATTCTATACCCAGGATTTCCATTTATAATGAACCTTTGATCAGTGCTTATGTAATCGTAGCATTCGTTCACTGAATCATTATGAATTCGAACAGATTTTTTGTCTAAAATATCTTCTATTTATATTCAAAAATATTGAAATAAATAAGTTAATAATATAAATGTAAATTATATTTTACCAGTTTGAGTCATGTTGTAGTTATGGTGAAAATTTATATTTCTCCGACTGTAGCATATTATAATAATTCCAAACACAAAACACACAAGTAAAATAAAAGCAAATCCAATGTAGAAAGACCAATCAGAATCTGAAATTTAATATAAAAATATCAGGTATAAGAAAATAGAATAAAAAGTATTTATATATTTTACACCGTCATCCAAATTAATATTTGATAAATTTATTGGTACGTTCGAGGTATTCGTCTAGAAATACGAAGTGATTCCCTGGTCTAATAACTCGTATATTGGTATGAGGAAAGTGGAGTCTACTTTAAATATTTACTGAGATACAGGGTGACAAACAAAAATCTAGCCGAAGAAAACGTTAAGCCAAAAAACGATTATTTAAAAAAAAAAGTGCATAAATTATTCAGTGCGTATAAATGCCAATGAATAAATTTGTGCATATTGGTTGAAAAAAGCAGTACTTTGTTGCTTTTAAAGAAATTTGGAGCATTATATACCATAAAGCAATTTCTTACAAAAAAAATAAAAATGCAAAAGATTATATGGTATCAATATTCAAAAAATGAAGAAAAAAAAAACCTGAGGTTTTCCAAATAAAGTCAAACTTCCATAACGCGAACTTCTATAACTCGCATTTTCTATTAGTCGAACTAAATAGAGTGCGAGAGGGTTTAGTGAGCAAATTACATACAATTAAAAAAAAAATTCTTAAACTTGAAGTCACCATAAGTCGAACCTTATTTTGCAAAATAGTATTTCGAGTTATAGAAGTTTGTAATTAAAAATTTATAAAAAAAAACTTTGAACCACCATTAAAGTAACCTACCTAATTAGGAAATATATTGAGGAATATATTGATTATTGAAATATTGAGGGGTTTTTGATTAAAAGTTTCTTTGTATTGATATTTTTTTCACTCTGTATTTCGGTAAAACACAAATAATTTGGCAATCTTCCATCGCCACACAGAAATAAGGTTTTGTATATATACTTTAAGTGTATATCATGTGAATATAAGGGGTTATCTTCAAGAATGGTTTCCTGTCGCCAATGGTTTGGTACTGATATATATTGAAATGCAGTAATTCTATTTGATACAACTTGTTGATGGTTTCGGCCTGCACCGAAATTATTTAATGCAAAACAATTTCCAAATCTGTCTAATTATTGCTTCCACTTTAAAGTTTAAGTTACCTTTCACTCTATTAATTAGTGTTGCTCTAAAAAAAGCCGCACACAACTCTAAGCATGGAATACTTTGCTTTTTAATCGGTTGCAACGATTGATTTGGAACATGTACCAGACTATCAGAAGATGTCCGTCTTTCAATTTTGTTCGGATGTATACAAAAACCTTCTCAGAAGTGTCACAAAATTAATTAAGGTCCACCGATGTTGTCGTCTACTGTACAAATAAATGCTTTTCAATTAAATTAATGAAGTAACCTCAATTTGTCGTAAAATTTGATTCATTTACTGTTTGATTAACGGTTTCAAATATTTTAGCTATACTTGAAGTTATTGATGGATTAGTTACGTTTCGTTAGACGTAGATCTATTTTATAATGAACTTATTAATTGTCGATTGCACACTAACCACAATATTTAGATGGACGTTTGTTATTCACTGTTGAAATCTAAATCCTCTTAATCTTGTTTTGCTATATTTTCAAGCAACAAAGCAAATTTCATTATTACTTTTTGTAAGTTTTTATCGATATCTGAATATACACCGCAAGTCTATGTTTGCTAAGTTAATACATTGTCACTTATTTTTTCTATTATCATCTAAACTAGTAGAGTATTTTGTAAAGGCAGAAGATTGTTACCAATTCTTATTGCTCTTCTTATTCGCCTAATAGATAACAGTTGATTAGATAATTCTGTACTTAATAATACATTTGCTTAGTCAATTTATTTGTACATCGGCTTAATTATTTATTCGTACTTTGTTCCTTATTACTTCGTATAATTATATGTGGCTGTTCCCAACATAACATAACCCCCTGTATAACTACTTCTTGTTTGGTTATTTCACTGTTTGTATCTTTTAAATAAAAAAGTGAATTGTGTTTTTTATTAAATTATTTACAATCATTCGAACTACAATTAATGCACAAATGCATCTGCTTAACTAAATGAAAAATCTTACGGGGAGATTCTGAAAGAAAAGAATTGTACAATCAAAGCTGTGAAGTAATGAATACTTTTGTAATTAGATTACCCTTAATTACTAATTACAGGGTAAAGTAATTGGTAATCAAGTTACTAGATTACAATTATAATTGAATAACCCCATTACTAATTACAAGTAATTTTCAAAAATAATTGATGGAAGAAAGAGCATCGGAACATCTGAGCAATTACAAATTTGTTGGATTTCATATATTTGGTTGTAAGTCGCATTCATAAGTTTGTTCTCTCATATATGTATGTATTCATAAATATGAATATCAGCGTTCGATCTACAAAATTAAACATATTCATAAATTAATTTTTCTAAAAATTCATTTAAAAATGCATGAAGCTAAAGTTTATGAAATAAAACAATAATTAAATAAATATTTCGTTGATATATAGCGCATACAGTGTACGTTCTGTAGCAATCTGTAGTACCTGCAGTCTCAAAAAATTATTTACTAATAATTAAATACTAATAGTTCCAAGACCACTGATGATGGGTATTTAGCAACACTCCAAAAAGCTGTATTGTCAGCCAAAAATTTAATTAATTAATATTATATAAAAAAAAATTTTGTTGTTGTAGTTCAATAATTTTCAAAAGCTCCTAAAAAAAATGAGCAATTCAAAATAAAAAGAATATAAACAAGCAATTTAATAACAGAAACAAATATATATATACTTGCGCACATATATTTATGAATTCGTGCGTCATAATAAAAATATCACACACAACCTAACAAAAGAAAGAATAATATTCACCACAGTTTCTGTTAAATTAATAAAAGTCGCTTTTCTCATAAAATATTATGAAAATTGCATAATCTACAATACCCGGTTGAACCCAAGTGTTTTTCTTATTTAGAAAATTATCAATAAAATGTTTTGCTAAAACGATGTACACATAATCTAGTAGTAATAATATATGAATAAAATAATCCGTACATAAATTTAATATTTACCCAAGTCGTAAGTTTTGCATTGATTTCCTCGGCATTCTGCTGTTTGAATATCCTTTCCCAGACAATACAGTTTATTAGCTTTAACAGCACTCAGTTCGTTATTGTTTAATCCCAAGTAAAATTCTTCGGATGTTGCTCTATCACCATTACTTATAATACATTTTCTTGTTCTATATTGTAAGCACTCAGCCGAACACAAGCTCCATTCCGTCCATGAAGACCATTTTCCTAAAAAAAAAAGTTTGCAAAATTATATCGTAAAATATTTAATACTTCTATATAAAACAATATTTTTTTATTATATATTTTTTATGTTAATCTACTTCCTTTCGATATCTGTCTGAAATGTACTGAAAAAAACTGACAAGTTATTTGAGTTTCTTTATTAAAAGTAAAGATTATAGCCGCCTAAAAAAATATTGTAAACAATCCGGAACAAAAAGTAATCTACCATAACTTTGTAACTACCGAACAATTTAATTTTTATGCTCGAGTTGTCTAAATCACCAGAAGTTTTAAATCACAAAGACCGATCAGGTGACTCTGCAGAATATGTTCCGCCGAATCGCAAAGCTTAACGACCATCCGGTGGCTAACATTAACTTAATGTTTATATTGTACGCTACGGGTACATAATATGATAAATATGTTTTCACCATACTCAAGTATTGACAATGTAATACAGCGTAAATATTTCAGCGATATTTTGATGAGGTGCATAGTAGTGCGATTTTGTTATTTGCTCAATAAACGAGATATACATTTTATCTTGGGAGAAGTACGAAATCTTCAAGTTTATTTTTAAGGGCATTTAATCGACAAATTTCATTTTCATTTACTCACCAAGTTAATACGCTGTACTTCTTACCGATCATAGCCTAGAAACAGCGATCAGCGATTCTTGGTTATAGGTAACTTCTATACGTATTTTATTACGGGTATAGATATAACTCAAGGTAAGTTGCAGGAATTGATTAATAACAAGAAGATAAAATACAACGTAACTCCACGTAGATGCAAGCGATTCAGCAAAAAGCACTGCATTTCTGCATATTGGTTGAAAACATTTGGTGGCTACTCAATGCAACTCATAAAAACTCAACAGAGTTACAGCATATATGATAGGAATCTGGTCGCTATTTATCATAACCATAAATTTTAA
Source organism: Teleopsis dalmanni (assembly GCF_002237135.1). NCBI lineage: Eukaryota > Metazoa > Arthropoda > Insecta > Diptera > Diopsidae > Teleopsis > Teleopsis dalmanni. Next base: position 99,520,243 of record NC_051847.1, on the reverse strand, counting down.
ACACATAGTAGAGAAGAAGGGCTACACATTCCTAGCTAATCAGAAAGCTATCAGTTTCATTGGATAATGTACCACAGACATAAGATATGTAGCTTTTAAAAACTACAGTGTGGCCAACTTCGCACTAAACCGATTCTAAGAAGTAAGCATTTAGACGTTGATTTAGAAGTCGTATACATTTTATCCAACAATGAAATATTAGTACAGTTAAAATAAGCAAATATCCTCAATGTCAACAATAGACTACAGACCACAGTTACAAACAGTACACCGTTTTAAGTTATTGCAAAGCAAATCCGTTATGAAAGTTATGCTTACTCTAAAGATTTGGAACGATTGTTCTCGGCACAACATATTGAGATCGCACAATCGTTGCTTGATGAATCCAGTTAATGCCTTACTGACAAATATCGTTTTACCAATTTGCTAGATACGTGTTAATTCTTTTTAATGAATTGATTTACTACGCTTAGAACATAAAATATTTTCTAATCAATAATAACAAATGCTTTAAAGTACTTAAACCGAATACGTTCAAGCGCTTCTAGAACAGTCATTCTAGATATCTTATAACACTTACCACGTTTGTTGAAATACAAATCAGGGTTCTCATTTTCCATAAACTTGAAATCATCTTTAAAAAAAAAGTATTGTAATGAATTTTTTATTATTGTTTTTTTTTTTGCGAATCATACATACCAGAACACGTAATACAATCTACAGATTTTTCAACTTGACGACCAGTACATTGTTCCCCACCATTTATTGGTTTTGGATTGTTACACGAACGAGATCTTTTCTTTCCTTTACCTATATTCGCACCACATTTACAATCACGCCAATGACTCCAAGCACTCCATCCACCATTTACTATAAAAACGATATTAGTGACACGGTTTATTATTTGGAACGAAACATTTTAATATAATTAATATGGTAAACTACAATAATATTAAAACTATATGCAAAACTTGAAAAACTCAAATATGTTTTAATACAGTATAATTCGCTTAGCTGCATCGATAAGATAGTTAGCATTAAATTATATTGTTTCTGCATTTATGGCTTCATTTATATGAAAATAATCACATTTGCTGCATCCCAGTTAGTTGCACTTAAGCGCCTCGTATCGGCAGAAACATATTCATAGAAAATAGCCATTTTCTATGAATAGATTCTTTTTATATTCGATGAATGTGGCAACGCATGCATTCTTTGTTTCTGCCCATGTCTGTTTTTATATTGCTTTGATCGTGTATTTCTACCAAGCACTAGAAAACCTATTATCGAAAATATTGATCAAATTATGGAAATTGTCGAGCTCGATCGTCATATAAGCACTGTTTCGATTGCCCAAGAGCTAAACATTCCACAAAAACCAAAAACCGTATAATTATCAAAATTCTCATTATAAACCCTCCTCGTGGGCACCGATCGGATAATGGACACCATCTGTTCTTTGACCGGCCTAGTCATGAGATTCTCGGGTGTAACAACTGAGAAATATGATGCGATCTAAAAATAAGCAGAGATGAAACTAACAAATCAGCAGAGCTTGTGTGTGTGTGTGCACGAAATGACAAGCTGCTGTAAAAATTTCTTCGTGGTTAGCCAAGCAACTATTAAAGCAATTAAATCATACTGGTCATAATTAAAAAATGTTCCTAACTCAATCAATCTGGGACAAATCAAGTAAAGCGCCTGCTGCGTCTGTTAAGGACTGTCAATTTTACAGGACTGGAGCACATGCTTGAGGTTGATGTCTTAATTCTATTCGGTAGTAACACATGCATCCTGAGTGATAATTACTATGGCTAGGTATAACACACTGATCTGGTATCATAATGGACATTAATAGTCTACGCGTGGCATTTTTGAAACCATTTGAATAAGGCTGGATACGAAAAGAAACTCGATGTATAAGTGCCACACAAGCTAATACAAAAAGACCTTATGGACCAAATTTCCATCTGAGAATCGCTTTTAAATCGAAACAAAATCAACCTATTTTTTAATTGGTTGGTGACTGGTGATTAAAAGTTGATCACTTACGAAAGTAGAACGTCAACCGAAAACGGTTGAGGTCGAATCACGGTGAGCTGAGTGAAACGATGAACAAGGAAAGTTTTACAATATGTTTAGTGGGATTGGCAGGGAATTATCTACTATGAGCTGCTTCACTACGGTCAAACACTTAACTTGGAACTGTACCCGGACGGTCAACAATTGGACCGTCTGATGGAAGCAATCGTCCAGAAACGGTTAGCTTTGGGCATTAGGAAAAGAATTGTGTTCCATCAGGACAACGTCAGGTCAAACACATGGATATCGACATCGATGACTCACCAAAAGGAGTTTGATTTGGAAGTTCATATGTATCCACCTTATAGTCCAGACCTGCCACCAAGTGATTACCATCTATTCCTGTCCACTTCCCTCCTGATTTTTTTGGTGAAAAATTCGCTTCAAGAGAAGTTTGTGAAAATCGACTTTCTTAATTTTAAGCCAATAGGGACGAAGACTTCTATGAGAGAGGCATAATGAAATTACCTTCACTGTTTGTAACTGTTACTATATTTAATATTTTGTTCTTGACTAATGATATAATGTGTATAATGTTAGTGCATCCATTCGAGTTTATCAAAAAAACAAAAAAAACAAAAATCGCACAGTGAAAGATTTCATGAAAGGAAAAGTTATAAATATATTTTTATATTTCTTCGATAATACATTCTCTATTCGAAGGGACCTAGGATAAGAAAAACCATGAAATAATATCATTAATTACAATATTTATATCAATATTCTCATTCTCTTTACCACGGTAAATCAGTTGCAACGACTTTAACCAGGACCATTAATAGCTTAGGTCCTTAAATAGCCCTCGAAAGCGGAGAAGTACATAACCTATTCATTTAAGCCAAAAGAAATATTTGGCTCGAGTGTAGGAACTGGACTACACTCGAGTACTAAGAAACAATAACAAATATTAAAAAAGCAAAGAGGGTATCATTTAAAAAATTCTGTAAAAAATCTCAACGACACCTTAAGCGTTCGATTATAAAAATTCGTTTCTAAAGAAAAATCGGCCACAATTGGTACTCGCGGATACCAGTGGCAAAGTTTGACAGAATCTTTTCTGTCCCTCTACAAAAAAAAGGTATTCAACTCATACCCTTTAAAATGAAGATTGATTATAGAACTTTTACTCCAGGAAGCATTCTAAAAGGATGAAGAACAGTCTATGTAGTATATATTCCGAAAGCAGGTAATCAAAATATCTGACATTTGGTAATCTAACAAACTGTCAGAGTGGCAATCTCTTTACATTACTACACATATATTCACAGATGGTATAATGCAACTGCTCAAAAATTTGGGTTATGAAGAACTCAAAAAAGATGGGAGATTTAGAATTCAAAGAAAAGATGGCCCAATTTCAACTAATTTTATACGAACAGCATTAACAATGGTGCGAAACTAATGCAAAAGACAGAGAATGTCAATAAAACTATCATTGCTCTCTTTATTAAGAAAAAGAAATATCATCTTAAACATGATCTACGGTAACATAAAATGAATTATTTCTGCAATGAAGCTAAATATCTAAATAATTCCAATCAGCAAACTGAACTGGAATGTTAACCTAAATCGCACAACAGTTCAACAAACTACAATTTTTTTTAACCTTTGAGTTAATATAATCTTTATATACAATATATAATATCAGATTGGTATTCATATAAATATATATTCATATAAAATAATACTTTCTTGTCAATAACTTACCATATACAATTAAAGTTGCAGCATCTGATATCCTTTTCCCAGCGATATTTTCAGCACCACAGCTATAATTGGCGTTATCCTGTTTAAGTAAACATATTTCAGTCAAGCTCTTGCACATTATAGATAATAAACATATATTTATATAATAATGTGTTGTACATTTTTCCGCAATATCTTAATTTGCAATATTAGCAAGGTGTCAAAGAAAAGACTTAGACAATGTTCGATCAAGTTTGATGTCTCAAAAATGATTTATGCAAATAATTTAATAATAGATAATTATATAGTTTAACGGACTAAAATTGCTTAAGCTTGTGGCGGTTGCATATTCACCACTTGAAATTGAAAATAAGATGAGTTGGCCATACCAGAAAATTTGTAAAAAGCTAAGGATATTTTTATTTAGTAAAAAATGATTGTCATTCTATTTGGGATTCGGAAACTAAGAATCAAAAACGAACACGTATAATTTTATCACACGAAATTGAATTATTATTTTTTGTTTAAGTAAACAAATAAACAATTAAATTAAGTAGGGTGAAGCCTAGAATTGGTGACCCCGACGTGATCAAAAATGTCGCAAGTCAAAGCAAGCAACAATAACGTACCATATAGAAACAACACACTTGCAGATAGTAACATACCAAATGTTTACAGAAACGAACAACCTCGAGGTTACATTTGCCGTATCGGTATCAAGGCACCAGCATTCTGCAAGAAGGATCCCGATCTGTACTTTATCCTGATGGAATCCCAATTCCGAAATGCAGGAATCAAAACAGACCAAACCAAGTATGATCATGTAGTCGGCAATATCGACAGCGCTACTTTAAGAAATATCGCAGACATCGTAAGAAGCGATTAATTCAAGAATTTGCAGACTCCGAAAATCGAAAAATGCGACGACTAGTACAGGAGTGCCAGTTAGGTGGCAGCAAGCCAACACATTTGTTGCGAACCATGCGAGATTTAGCCAGCGGTGCCATGAATGATGGAGCAATAAAACAATTGTGGCTGGATTGTTTGCCAGAGCAAGTCCGAGCAGTCGTTTCAATTTCGGAAGCTGACTTGGACAAATGTGCGCAACAGTCTAACCTGATGTTGGAGATGGGAAACTACAACTCTGTAGCTATCATCAACACAGAATAATGATCATGTCATGAAAGCCATAGACGCCTTGAGTAAGCAGGTTACGGATATAAAAAGTGCACAAAGGTGATGTAGAACAAGATCTTAAACTTCAGATCGTCCGCTTTGTACTGATTCGCAAGTAAGACGTTATCCTATGTATTACTATCATTATCGTTTCGATGCGGAAAAAAAAGTTCCTTGCCGTGTAGTTTCAATCAGCAGGGAAACCAGTAGAGACTTCGATGTATCGATGGCGGCCGATACATCGCCGGAGGTGGCAATGCCTGTTTCATACAATTACAATAACGAACCTAAGACTACGGTTCGCCACCAGATTATCACCACTGGTCAGCCTGTTTTTTCACGTGTACTGCGGCTAAATCCGCAAAAACTGCAAGCAGCCAAGCAGAAGTTCGAGTATATTATGAAGCAAGGGATTTGTATACCATCCATTGCAGCACAATCATATCAAAGGTTCATGAACCAAGTTCTCTTTGGGTTTAATTTTGCCATATGTTATATTGATGATATTTGTATCGCATCCGATAACATAGACGAGCACATACAACATGTGCGCAGTGTGCTACAACGACTACAGGAACATGGCCTTAAAATAAACATTGCGAAATGTATGTTCGCACAGGAAGAAGTAATATTCCTTGGTCATCTCATTAATCATAAAGGAATCCGTCCACCAGGCAAAAAATTGAGACGATTGCACATTTTCCAAAATCAAGGGTAATGCATGACCTAAAAGGAAATTCATTGCAATTATCAATTTTTTTCGACGGTTTATTTCAAAAGCGGCAGAGATCCAGGGACGGCTTCAAAACTTATTTATGGGTAACAAAAAACAGGACAAAACTGTTATTGAATGGACCGCGGATGCAGATAACGCATTTGCGGGATACAAAGAAGCCTTAATTAATGCAACAACAATGGTTCACCCAATCCCAGACGCAAAACCTCGTACTCCACGTGGATGCCAGTAACGTAGCTGTTGGCGCTGCATTAAATCAAATCAACAACGGACAACTCGAGCCTTTGGGGTTTTACTCAAAGCAATTGACGAACACCCAAGTCAAGTACGTATGACCGTGAGTTGCTCGCGATTTACCAATCGGTCAAATATTTCAAACATGCAATTGAAGGTAGACGTTTCACTATTTTCACCGATCATAAGCCGATAACGTATGCATTTCGACAGAAACCGGAAAAGGCATCGCCACGCCAGCTGAGACATTTAGATTACATCAGTCAATTCACAACTGACATTATGCATATAGTTGACAAGAATAATCCGGTAGCCGATTTTCTGTCACGCATCGAAGCTGTCAGCAACGAACACCTAGTTGACCTTGATCAATTACCAGCAAGCCAGAAAACCGACATTGAAACAAATGGTTTTCTATCTAATACGAATAAATCTGCACTTCAATTGAAATGGATAGTCAATCCAAATTGATCTAAGGAAGTTGCATGCGATGTATCATCAAATCGTGTTCGTCCTTTTGTAACTGAACAGTTTAGATAACGCGTCTTCAATTCAATATATAATTTGGCACATGCTGGTTGGCGAGCCACTATTAAACAAATAGCAGAGCGTTTCGTATGGCCAAGCATGGCTAAAGACATTGCGATGCGAGTTAAATTATGTCTTCCGTGCCAACAAGCAAAAGTCACGCAACATATCACATCAGCGATTTTGAATTTTGACATTCCAAGTGAGCGGTTCGCTGTAATCCACATTGACCTCATTGAGGCTCTACCATCGTCAAACGGTTACCGATATTGCCAAACATGTATCGATAGGTTTACCAGATTGCCATCGGTAGTCCCTATCGAGGATGTACATGCCAGCACCGTGGCCACAGCGCTCATCAATGGTTGGATCATGCACAGATCAAGGAAGACAGTTTAAATCAGAACCGTTCAATGAACTGGCAAAACTTATTGGTGCCAAACATATCCGAAGAAGTCCACGTCATCTTCAAACCAATGAGTTGATTGAACAATTTTACCGGACTCTGAAAATCGCAATGAAATGTAAGTATAGGCAGCAATGAAATATTTTTAAACAAGACCTCAAAGCAGCTCTAGCAGAAATGGTATATTGGACAACTTTGCGGTTGCCGAGCGATTTCCTGTAGCAAGGTAATAATGACATAATTCCATAACATGAATTCGTGGAAAACATGAGACACATGATGTCCCAAATACGATCAGTTCCCACATCAAACCACTCAAAAGAAAAGGTATTCTTACAGAAGGAACTGTAACATGCTACTCACGTATTTTTGAGGGATGACAGTGTCCGTTCACCATTAAAAACACCGTATGACGGGCCATTTAAGGTTGTGAGGCGTATGACCTTCTAATCAAAGGAAAACCGGTGCGGGTGAGCGTGGATAGGGTAAAGGCAGCATTTTTATCAAGCGACTACGAAGACGTAAGCCCATCACGTACAGAAACTATGGCAGATACTCGAAAGGATACCAAACCCAGTAACGCAACACGAAGGCGACATTTAATGCAGGTTCCAAGAATATACGTTAAATTTGACTTAACGCGACATCGCGCCTGACTCAGTCACTACCAGGGGAGTGATGTGGCGGTCGCATATTCATCACTTAATATTGAAAATGATATGAGTTGGCCATGCAAACATGAACAAGTAAAATATTGAAAATAAGATGAGTTGCTCATACAAGAAAATTTGTAAAAAGCTAAGGATATTTTTATTTAGTAAAAAATGATTGTCATTCTATTTGGGATTCGGAAACTAAGAATAAAAAATTTCTTGTTTATGTAACCAAAAAAACAATTTAATTAAGTCGGGTAAAGCCTACAAGCTATTTGACTTAAAATTTTTTCATGTTAATTAATCATTAATTATTCTTGAAAATAGAAACACCTCCTAATTGTGGCCAAATTAAACTTGTAACGACGCGTTTTGTTCGCTGATAGTTCTGATGTATGCCTAGTCCGGGGGTTGTTGTAATTTATTTTTATTTACTTTTTGAAGTCAAAGACAACTTGATGGATTTTATTTATTATTTATTAAAAACAAAATTTAAAAATCTAATATAATTAAAATATACTGTTAGTTTAATAATTCGTTTTCTCTGATTATTTCTTGGATGTTAATCGTGTTTTGGTAACTGGTCTGGACGTTGTATGTATGTTCTCGATCAGACGACACTACTCTTGATCAGACGACACTAGTCTTAGTGTTAGGAGAAAATATCATTAGCTGGGGTTTAGAATCTTATGCGGAGTTATTCAATCCTAAATTCACAATCGACTGGTCAAGATGTATGATGACTACCTTGACACGATTTTTATACAATATCTACTGGTCAAGATATATGACGACTACCTTGACACGATTCACATACAAGATCTAGTGGTCCAGATGTATGATGACTACTTTGTTTTGATGACTAAAATCTGAATAGAACAACAAATATGAACACATGCAATCTTTATCTATTCATGAAGATGAATAGGATTTTTTCAAAACTTTGGTATATTTTTGTGTATGATCGTGAAGGTAACTGTTCGCTCAAAATAAGGTGTCAAATTTTGTCTGTTATTATTTTTTGGTGAGTGGTGTAGTGGTCACTTCCAACATTTCTCTCCAGTATTTTTGATTGTGGCTTCAGAGAAAATAAGGAAAACTAAAATTTGTTAAAGCTAAGGTGAACTCGTATATTCCTTTTTAATTTTTAATTTTATTTAATTGCGCATAGTTAAAAAATAAAATTAATTAGCAATACTTTTACAACGGAGACCTAAAATAGTCGATATTAATCTTTATCTGTAATATTAAGGTATAATGATTAATATGTGATTTAATTAATTAAATCAGACGGTTTGGTTGTCTTAATCCATCGTACAAGTTCTCTGATTAAAGGAGTAATGAAGCTTCTGTGTTGAAGTGAAATTCAAGTCTTTTTTTATGTTTCAGGCGGAAGCGTGAAAAAATTGTTTGAGTACCTTCCAAGGACAGAATCCAATGTTACTTAGCGTGGTTACCAGCCTTTATTACTTAAGACCTCGGTATTCTAAAAAAACACACGTATCAAGATAACTATGCCACTGCCAACCTTAATTCGTCAGGCAAGCCAAAGATGCGGGCACTAACTCCCTTGGTATCAGATTTACACCTACGGTCAGGTGTCACAAATGAATCTCACTCACTACCATTTACATTAACATTCGTAAATATTCTAACCCGTAACCCGCAGGCAAATCTTTGTATCATTCGCGCAAACTTGCACGGAGTGTTATTAACACTCGAAATATCGTGCGTATACAAGAGATATAACAACGAGCCAAGTATGTTTCTTTTGATTTCACTTTTAATTCTAAAATATCTCTTAAAAAGACTCCAGAATCGTTTTTGTTTTATGAAGCAGACTTCTGTGACACACTTTTTTGAAAGCCTGTGATACGCCGAGAAAGATATCAGAGCATATCGTTTTGTTTTCAAAGCATTTTTTGATAATTATGTTATTCTGTGAATCTGGTTAATTGTAGAATGATGCTTTCTAAAGCTAAATTGGTGAATTGATATAATATGGTTTTCTGAAATGACAGGACTCGTACGTCATGCATTTAATTGCAGTGCTATCTGGTTATGCGTTTCTTATTTAGTTGTACGTTTTCTAATTTGTTTCTTTTGATTTCCGCTACACTTTTTTTTCGTGTAGCGAAAACTTTATTCATTCTGTAATTGCATTTAAATATTGACCAAAAATAAATAAACGAAATCTCATTTGCAGAGTACCTGAAATTACCGCCTTAGTGGCTATACTGTTACATAATCAGGTAATTGCCTAATAATAAGGATAAAAGTCTTGTCGATATTGAGGTTGTGTAGGGCCCTCAAGATTTGTTGTACGCAGATATTATAAACACGATCACTATATCAAGAGAGACTACAATATTACACTCTTTAAAGGCAAATTATATTTCAGCAAATTGCTTAATTGCATCAAAAGCGGTATTCACTAATCTGCCCGACCTTAAAATTCAGTATGTTTTAGCAAATTTCGTATATAGAACTCTAAAATTTTTTTCTTCTATCTTTTTGAGTAGAAAAAACGATAGAGTAATTGGTCTTAAGTCTTGCAGTATAGCATGTAAAAATTTTTTCTTACTTAGAGATTAAAATAATATATAATACTCACCAAGATCTATTTTATGTTTAATAATGTCAACAAGACTTCGCGAACAACTGACCAAAATTATTAAGTTCGTTTACCATATTGGGTTTGATTTTTCTATTCTGTTTTTAAAGGCTCAGTTAGACGGTTGGTAACGCAAGAAATTAATGTAAAGCATAATGCACAACCAACTAAACCTGCGTATTTCATAGGAACGAAATAAACAAAAACGGTGAACTTTATTTATTTCATTCCTATCCTCGTCCCATAAAAGCGGTGAACTTTGTTATTTCGTTTCTATCAAATACGCTAGTTTGGTTGGTTGTGCATTTCGCTTTGAATTAATTTCTTACGTTACTTACCGTCTAACTGAGCCTTATGTTCACCACTTTTGTTCATTTTATTTCTGTCAAATACACCGATTTGGTTGGTTGTTTATTTCGTTTTCGCTTAAGTTCTTGCGGTACCAACTGATAATACCTTTATTGTCATAAAATTTTTCGTTATTTGTTTTGGTCAACAAAACAAGAAAACAAATAGAAAAATAATAGGTGTAGTAAAAAGGAATCCATTATTTTTGTATAAAATTGAAGACTAATTTTTCATAGTTATAATGACCCGATTTAGGTCAAATATGCGTTGTTTTGTTCGTTAACTTGTTGCCATTTTGAAGATAATTTCATTTCTCATAGAAATTCTCCTCTTTATTTGGCATAAATTGAGACAGTCGCTTTTCACAAGCTTCTCTTGAAGCGAATTTTTACTAGAAATGAGAAATTAGACAGGAACAGATGGTCATCACTTGGTGGCAGGTCTGGACTATAAAGTCAATACATGAGAACTTCCCAATGAAGCTCCTGCAGCTTTTAGCGACTCGTCGATGATGAAACTTAATTCCTCTCCTATTGCACAAAGCTGACCGTTTCTGGACGATTGCTTCTATCAAATGGTCCAATTGTTGACCGTCCGAGTACACTTCCGAGTTAAGAGTTTTGCGGTATCCCTGTTAATCCCACGCAGCAAAACCTTCCTTGTCGTAAATCTTGGCTTTTCTACCGTTTTAGTCAGCTAATAGCGATGTGACCACGGCCGTTTTCGCTTGACCTTCCACTTTCGTAAGTGATCCACTTTTCATCAGTAGTCACTTACCGCTTCAGAAATGGGTCGATTTTGTTTCGATTCAGCAGCGATTCGCAATTCGGAATTTGGCTCATGAGGTGTTTTTTTTTGCGTTAACTCGTGTAGCACACAAACATTGAGTTTCTTTTTGTATCTAGTTTTTGTGCAACCTTTAACTCTTGAAACAGTGCTTACATGACGGTTAGACTCGACAATTTCCATGATTTTATGAACATTTTTGATAATTGGCTTTCCGTAGGTGGTGCAGCTTTGACATCGAAATTATTGGAACGGAATTGACAAAAACAAAATTACGCATGATTTGCTGTTACACTTGATACGGTCGGCACACTTTCAGCAGCCTGGCTTGCGTTTTCGCAAGTCAATCAAACTGTCAAAAGTTTTTTAATACGAAATCTTATCTTTCTAACGCCATTTGAACTTACACAACGTGGGATACAGATAACTAAGTCAATCTATTGGGTAAATAATGGATTTCTTTTTACTAAACCTAATAACAATATATACACTATTTATATTTATTACTAGCCAAAGATACATATATTAAGGATCAAATTAAAACAACTAACAGAAAAACCTTTATAAGGCTTTTACGACTTGTGCAACACCCCTAAATAATAAATAATTCGCATTTACGAACATTTCATACAAAAGCATTGATACACAAATAATAAATATTTTACCTACTCTAACATTTCTCGCTTCTAAAATTACACGGAAATATAATCATTACATTAAGCAAGATATCTTATAAATCTTGAAAAAGTGGAGATTTTTTATAATCAGTTTACAATTTAACAACTATAATCACAATTATTAATCTATTGTTGATCACATAGTATAAACATAGCATCCAATATTATACGACTACAACTCAATAATGTAATTGTACCTCTTGTAATCTTGTATATAACATATAATTAATTTTTATATAGCAAAATTAAGATTCATGAATCAAAATACCTGTAAGGAAACCTGTTGAATTGCTAGTGTGCCCGACAGCGAAATTAAAAATCCTTTGTCACTTGCATTGCTAATAGGTACATTATTTTTATACCACGTAATCTTTGGTGTCGGCAAACCAGGTGGAGGTTCGCAGTAAAATTCAACTCGAGAGCCAATTTCCACTTTTAAAGAAGTTGGTGAAGTCAAGAACTGTTTACGAATATCTTAAAAAATAAATAAAATAGTTAATGGTTAATTAATAACATACAAGCTAAACAGGAATTTTTAATCTTTATAATAAATTTATGAATATATATTTAATGAAATAAATCTTGATAACAGAGTTTTATATAACATAATAGGGGTATTCACTTTCTCTTGTTAACTCACTCATTGCAAGGTGCACGAAATGCAAGAATGCTATACAAAAACTGTAAGAGTGCGACAACACATCTTTTGCAGAATTGCATCATCAAAATGAAACAGCAGCCGTATCACATTGAACAAAGAGAAATAAAAGTATAAGAATACCGTGAACAAGGGAAATACGAAAATATATAGATGTTTTAATTGAAAAATGAGCTTTTAATATTCTGACTGAAGGTTTTAACATATTGTTAATGTAGTTTGTTTTCAATAATTTATTCTTTCTATTTGCAAGGTTTCCGCCATACTATCACTAATAAGCATTAGCGCGAAGTTTAATAGTTTAAATTCCATTTAACAATACCCGCTCGATATTCAACTTACTATTGTTTCATATCGTTTGGGTTCATCAGGCAAAAATGTGACTTTTCGCAAAATGGCTACATTATTTTTTGTTGGAGATAACTCCTAATAGCTTGACTACTCCAAACGTAAAACTCTTAACTTACGTCGCAGCAGGTTTCGTGTAAGATTTCTGAAAGAACGCTTTGGTAATCTTAAGGAGTTAAGAATATCGGACTGATACGGATCATAATCTTTGCTCAAATTGGTTCCTTGTTTGTTACATATTGCACAACATTTTACGAACCTCATGGGATGATACGGAACATGTGGATTACGTACATGACAACGAGGGAGCATCAAATGAGCTTATGCAGAATGAAACTAGTCAGATAATTAATGCAAATTTTAGTATATATTTTAATATTCGCCAATCAATAATATACGAATATAAATATACAATAAACACATACGTATATTTATATTTAATATACGAGGGCGGTTTGATAAGTCAGTGACTTTTTGAATTTCCCGCGCAGTTACTCGAAATGCAACAATGCTGCTGTCAATTTAAATCTACCAGTGGACAAGTTTTTAATTTAGAGCAAGCTACGTGCTTCAGTTGGTGTTTGATAGTCGTTCAAAGCAGGCAACCTCGTGAATTTTTACGAAAATGGAAAAAAGTGAATTTCGTGTGCTGATTAAGCATTACTCTTTACGTAAAAATACCATCACTGAAACTTAGGAAAGACTTAATAAATACTACGGGGACTGGGCATCATCAATTTCAATGATTAAGAAGTGGTTTACAGAGTTCCGTTGTGGTCGTACCAGCACTAGTGACGCCAAACGTTCAAGTCGCCCAAAAGAAGTGATCACTTCGGAAATCGTCAATAAAATCCATGAATATCAGGATGATCCAATATCAGAATGATCGGAGAATGAAAGTGTGTGAGTTGGCTCATGCTGTAGGTATCTCAACTGAACGGGTATATCATATTTTACACAAATATTTATACATGAAAAAACTCTTTGCGAGATGGGTGCCGCGATTGCTCACACTTGACCATAAGCGCAATCGTGTGACCACTTTAAAAGAGCGTTTAGCGATGTTCAGCCGTAATCCGAACGAATTTTTGCGCCGTTTTATTACTGTGGACGAAACAATCGAAACAGTGGATTAGGGGTGAACGTGGACCAAAGAAGGCCAAACAGAGTCTGTCAGCCAACAAGGTCATGGCCACAGTTAACAGATTCGACGTTAATTTAAAGCAAAAACGGCCGCATTTGGCGAAGAAGAAAGTGATGTTCCATCAAGACAATTCACATGTGCACACTTGTCTAATCACGATGGCCAAAATCCACGAATTGAAATACGAACTGCTACCCCATCCAGCATATTCTCCAAATTCAGACCCCTGCGACTATTTTCTGTTTTCGAACCTAAAGAAACGGCTGGGCGGTAAGAGATTTGAGTCGAATGAAGAAGTTATTACCGAAACGAGGATTTTGAGAGCTTTGAGAAAACCTATTATTTGGAAGGAATAAGAAAATTAGTAAAACGCTGGACTAAATGTATCGAGCTAAAAGGTGATTATGTAGAAAAATAAAATGTTTATTTGCCGAAAAAAATTTGTTTTATTCAAAAAGTCACTGACTTCTCAAACCGCCCTCGTATAATTAATTTTTATCAGACGATTATTAGAAAATTTTAAACAATCAAAATTTTAACAAACAAATATTTTAACAAACTTCGTCAACAAATTCAAATTTAAAAATGAGAAGCAACAGGTGCCAAAACACCTGATGTTTTTCATTTTTGTTTTGTTGTAAGTATACATATATACGTGGGTTTAGGTATAGAAAGAATACAAGCAATTGCAAGAAACTGTGCATGTATTTTGTTGTTGGTAATTGCAAGCTGGTTCAATCTATGTATTTCGAGCACCGTGCAATGAGTTCATAAGAGAGAGTGAATACCCATAATGTTAAAATTTTTTAGCTTTTTCGTGTCTTACAAAGGCTATATACAACCGAGAACAGATGATATCAATTGAAAGATGGACTTATTTAAGTACAATGTTCTCACCTTTATTCCACCTTTTTTAAGTTGTTTCCTTTAATATTATGCACTTGGTATTTTAAATGCATACATGTATTTTTACTCGTCTAATAAAGTAACAGCTTTAGTTCCAACAACAGTTGGAATTGCAAAGCCAAATAAGTTTGTATCGTTAAGTATATTCGAACGAAATAAAAGTGTCAGCGTGAACACCACTTTAGGGAGTCGATGTATGATTCTGAAGTGTATATATATTGCGGTATTACAATGTTTTTATCCTTCATGAACTGCTAAATAAGCATAAAATGTTTAGAATAATTTTTGCTGCCACTCATTTTATGCTTAAAACATTCGTAAAAATCTGTTTAAATTGCCAATTCTTTAGAACTACTCTAATAGTAGTTCTCCATTCTCATAACGAATTTTCGACGTGGTATGTGATGCAACGTGGTATGTGGCTTGTGATATAATTTTATTGAAACCGCATTCCTTCTACATCAGAGAACTGCAGCGAGTCATAATTTTAACACTCAGACTACATGCATAAAAACCAAGTATAAATGCGTATTAATGTTTTTCTCATATACTACTTATACGCATTCATATTTGCCACAGATATGCTTTATTAGTATTTTCGTTAACGAGTGCCAGTGCTAATGAATCAAGGTCACAAGAGTTGGTACACATTTTTAAATAAAAGCATATACTCAAGTGATGGGAATCAATGAATGTACTTATCTAAAATGAATGATCGCAATTCGATCAGTGTTGGTATTCGTAGAAATTTTGAATAATTGCATGATTTATAAATCACTTGCATCATTTTTGTGCCGAGTGTCGGTGCATTTTTCTTCGTAAAACTGAAAGAGCCAAAACAGCTAAAGCATTGTTCCAATAAATTTTTAAGAAAAGACAGTGTTTATCAATGTTTTTGAGTTTATTTATTAATGCTTGTTTTTTTCGTTTAACATTTACTATCAGTGATTACAATAAGAAAATTTGAAACTCGATCATCAGCTGGATATTCGTTTCTCATCCGTGCGGTGTACAGCCCTTATATTCTGAAATTTGGTTTGAAAGTGGGTACACGGGTTATACGGGTTAACGTACACACCTCTGGTATAGATGTTGTAAATGTATGATTTTATTTAAATTATTATGAGGACATATGCCCGTCTGATGTGAATGGAGTAAATATACGATTGTACTTAAAACATATGAGGATGTGTCTACCTTTATTTAAGTATGAATTAAAGAAATGTGTTTGATATTTGTGAATAATACTTATCATTATATGTTCTTTGCTCGACTGACTTATTCCGTCTTCCACTATATAAGTGATTTGTTCTGCGGTTTGTCTTCAAATGGCATATCTATGGTGTGATACACTTTGATATGCATCAGCCCAAATTGTATTTTATTACAGTTGATTCTTTTTTTCGATGCCGTTAATGTTCACATTTTTTTAATAAATCTTGCTCAGATCTTGCTACTCTTCTTTTACTTTGACATTTCAATAAACGTGAGTGTTGTTTACCTTTTATTATTTTAGGTAATTAAATTATTTAAATATTTTACATTTAAATAAAATATATTTAATTACAATATTGATCGTGTGATGGTGTGTGATGATTCTAATTAAGTCTTAAAAATTTCCGTTCTTACATCTTCCTTCTTTTTTCGATTACGACACGATGCGTACTGTATTTTGCCTTGAGTCATTCGCACATCGTATAGCGTTTCGTCTATTGTATAAAACGCTATCTGCTTGCCACTCAATAATTTACTACATGCATCGTTTATTGCAGTTTCCAATTTTGGCGCCTAGCTTGAATGGATTGTCATTGTTTTCGTTAAAATTACAATGTGTCAGTAGTCGGCTATGCTCTTGATGTTATGTACCTGCTCTGGTATTTGGTACCTGTTCTGTAACTCTGTCCAACTCTAGTAGCTCATCTGCTTTTGACGTCGTGCGAGTTTCTATCCTTTCTAACAAATGAGTTAATCAACTAACTTCAGCTTTTCTACAAGCATCACACCGTCGCCTTTGACTGCTGACAGTTGTTCGTGTACCTTTGCTTCTGGAGGTATAAGCTGTGACTTCACGCTCATTACGATCAGCCGGTATTATGACGGGAATTGGCCTATTGCAATTGGAACTTTTTATCTGGCATTTGTTTGTATCACTGCGATTAGTATTAGCTGTTCTTTTTTTTGTTTTTGTTGCTCAGCCGTTATGCTTTTTACATTTTTTTGGTGAATGATCCGAAATTGGCTGAACTTGGATTAGGATTCTGTGGTAAGTTTTTTGCTTTATATACACAAATAATTAACAGATGTCTCCCTGTTTTCTTTGACTTACCGCTTAATCCTATTAAGTGCGTCAATGGCCTTTGTTACTAACTTCAATGCGTAAGCAACGAAGGGTGGAATAATATGCGTCTTTACCAATTCCTGATACGAAACATCTAAAATCTTCGCCTTTTTGTTATAATAACACATCACTCTATAAATCGTGTGACTAACTAAGAAAAACAAATTTTTTCTGCCAAAAATCGATTTTACTCATCAATATAATCTTCTTCAAGGGCAATACAATCATTCCAACGCTTCTCTAACTTCTCGATGCTGTGCTTGTAGGATTTGTCTTTTATCTCAAAATACGTTTCAGTATTTCAGCGACTAGCCACTAGTCGCTGGGGTCAGATCTGGACTATACAGTGGATGAGGAAGCAATTCGAAGTGTAATTCGTGCAATTTTGCCATGTTTTCGTTTTTATTGACTTGTGACATGGTGCATTGTCTTGGTGAAACAAAATTTTTTTCTTCGCCATATGCGGTCGGTTTTTCACAATTTCTGCTTTCAAACGATCCAGTAATGCCGTGTAGTAGTTACTATTGATGGTTTTTCCCTTTTCGAGATAGTCAATGAAGATTATACCATGTACATCCCAAAATACTGAAGCCATACCCTTCCCAGTTGACTGTTGAGTCTTTTGCAGTTTCAGACGTGGTTCACCGGCTGCAATCTACTCAGATGATGATTGTTTTGATTCCGGAGTGAAGTGATGGATTCATGTTTTATCCATTGTCACATATCGACGCCAAAAATCTGATTTATTACGTGTAAACATGACCAAACACTGCTCTGAATTATCAACACGTTGTTGTTTTTGATCGACTGTGAGTAAACGCGGCACCCACTTTGAAAGGAGCTTTCTCATGGTGAAATGTTCATGCATAATTGTAAACACACTGCCTTCTGATATCTTTACGATCTCAGCTATCTTACGCAATTTCAATTTACGATCAGATATAACCAATTTCTGGACTTTTTTGATGTTTTCTGGAGTAACCACCTCAATGGGACGTCCAGAACATTCACCATATTTCTGTAAACGGTGTCTATACGACCACGTTTAAATTTATTAAACGAATAACAAATGGTTCTTTTCGATGGAACAGAGTCCGAATATTACTTTTGAAGCCATTGCTGAGCTTGTACAGTATTTTTTTTCATCAAAAACCAATAATAAATTAACACACGAAATTGTTTTGAATCCATTGTTTGGAAAATAACAAAAGTAGCTTTACTTAAATGGCTGTCACTTTTTTTCTGACCAATCGAAATATCATGGAATTTTACACATAATCTTTTGAAAGTTGGTTCTTCATAAAGATCATATGGATTTGACAATGGCAACGCTATCTGTGTGTCAGTCACACAATTGACATGTATTGAGTATATGGTAATTTTATGTAATGTTCCGAGACACTTGTTACAATTTATCTGCTTGGCTGACGAAGTAATTATTGAAGTTTCCGTTTCTGGTGTACACTCATCAAAAAGGAATGCATGCAAACTCGGTTCACGACCTTGTACTAAGTAAGATTTTTGTAGAATCTGATGAAACGGTGTTAATAGGTAATGTCATTTCCAGAAATCGTATATCTTATGATTTTAGTATTAATGGTCCGGTTTGTTCTTTCCCTCACATTCTCCGGGAGTTGGTGTTTAATGGTCATTTTGTCCAACTCCGTTCTTTTTCGAAATGCCTTAATAGTATTATCGCTAGTGGCTCTCCTCATAGGTGTTAGTTTCACCAACTTCGAAAGCTTATCCAGTGTTATCAGCAGTATTGTTATTATTTTTGAAACGCGTTAATGGACCAACAAAGTTGATCGCTCTTCAGGTAGCAGCGCATCGCTCTTCAGGCAACGACGTAAGCATTATCCCCGCTGGTAGGCTTATATCGGAGACATGCCTTGCATCTTTGAACATGTTTAGCGATATCCCTCGACATACCAGTTATAACTCCTTTGAGCTCTTGTTATGGTTTTTCGTGTTCTAATACGGCCATGTCTACATTGTTATGATTCTCAGTTATCATCCGTTGGCAGTGATCTTCAGAAACACACAATTTTCACTTATTTTGATCAGTTTAAACTGTTGCACAACTGATAATTTTTAATAGTAGTCTGGATTTTCTTCTGATTTGTTTAGGTGTTTCTGAAATTCATTTGGTACCATGTTTCTTGGCTCTTGAGATATAAAAGTATTACTATTTGGTTTATTTTCTCCATTGGTTACCTTGACAGTGTATCTGCGACTACGTTTTGTTTTCATCGTCGATATTGTATATCGAATAGATACTGTTGTAATTCTAATGCCCATCGAGCAATCTGTAGAATTTCCAATAGATTTGAGCCATTTCAGTGCTAAGTCATCCGTAACAATTTTAGAATTGTATCCTTCTATATATATATATATATATGTATATAATTGTCAACCATTTATTTTTTGTGGTGAAGTTATTCATTCCGACTACCATCATCAGGTGTCTTCCGATTTCTGCGTGGGTACCACGCCCAGGCCTCATTGGTGGCATCCGATTGTATACGTCTTTTGCTGAAATCTGGGCAAGTATGGGAGTTTCAGTTTCCTTTTTATTTCTTGAAAAGCTTTATGTTGGGGGTATACCACTTCCAGTATTTTCCTTTATTTAATATGCTACTCAACTGGTGCATGATATGCAAAAAATCATGTATAAAGCAACGATACCAGGATAATGCCCCAATGAATTCCCAAAGCTGTGTAATAATCACGGATGTTTGGAGATTTTGTATCGTGGCTACTTTGTCTAGATCTGTTTGTTTTCGTTTTAATTTTGCAGAACACATTTTTCTCTATATTGATTCTGAGGTTTGCCTTCTTTAAACAACGACTTTTTTGAATTTTTCAATATGATATTAAAACGAGGTGTTAGTGACAATTATGTCATCTAGGTAAGCAGAGGCATATAATTAAATTTTGTCTTGGCCAAATACTTAGTCTTAAGCTCGCCGAATGGTTGCAATGGCATAATAGACTGAATGGCAGTATACGTCATTGAAAAAGGCCCATTAATTACCACACTAGGATACTTGGATAACAGAGTTGCTTTATGGGCCTCTCGACTTTCACCATCTTGTAGGTAGTGATGTTGGATGGTGCAGTATTTGTTTCCAATATTTTCATTTCTTAATTCACAAATTCATTCATTACGACAATTTCTTACTTTTTGGTTGAGCACAGTTATATTAAAGATGTTTGAGTTGACGTTTAATATAATGTTGTGTTTTTCAATCTTGATTGTCGTCCATTAGTTTTTAGAAAACCAAATACTGGTACTATCTTATCTATGCTATTTAGGAGAACTCTCTTGGTATTGCATTTTGTTCCATTCCTTTAGTTGTTACTTAAAAAAATGACATTTTGTGTATATTTGTCTGCCTTTCTGACACGTATGGATAATTTCTTTATTTATGTTAAATCCGCGCTCAGTATCAAGTGTAGTATACTTAATCGACTTTTATTTATTAGTAATAGATCGAAGTTTCTTGTACAAGATTCATATTTTAATCGATAGGATTTCCTACTACTAAACGAACCCTGTAGTCGTTACCTAGATCTTATCTACAGCATTTTTTTGTCCGGATGTTCTTTTTGCCACATTTCACAGAATAGTGATTTTTGACTTCGACACTACCGTGTTATGTGTCCCTGCTTTTCGCACGCTTGGTTAGGGTTTAGAATTTTTGTTCCATTAGTTTTCACTGTGTGATTCCTTTCTTTAAGTGATTGATTCTGGGTTGCTTTGGCATGCTCATTTCGAAATGGTTTGGCCAGGGCGATGAACTCATCTAAATATTCAAAATCGCGACGTTTAATGCTTATTTGGTAATCCGTATTGGATTTGCGGTAGACTCGGTCCATTTGCAGAGTAGCATGTGTCTTAGTATGCCTTCGTGCAAATTCCCATAGCTTTGACCTACGCGCCATTGATCTTCACTAATCTTCTTCATTGGTGTAATTCGCTTGTCTGCAGAGTAAGTACTACTCCACTGAATCATTTGTCTCCATTTTCATTTCTATTAGGTACTGTCTCATTTCGTCCTTACAAAGATTAATACAGCCATGATTTACTTGGAGTGGTTGACCTTCATTATTCTAGTTTATTAGCATCGAGATCCAATTTTTCATTGACATAGTAGGTTATTACCTTATTGTCTTCTGTTGAATCATGTGTCTGCTCGGGCACTAAATATAATGACAAAATTGTTCACTCTTATTTGCTAAGGTATATTCAGCAGCAGATTCTGGGTTGTTCCAATAAATTTTTAAGAAAAGACAGTGTTTATTAAAGTTTTTGAGTTTATTCATAAATGCGAGATTTATTCGAATATTAATTATGAGTGGTTACAAAAAATATATGTAACTCGATCTTCACCTGGCCTGGGATATTCGTTTTTCGTAACTGTGATTAAGTACAGCCGCTCTTATACTCTGAAAATGGGTACATGATGGGTTGTACGGGTTAACGTATACACCCCTGTTATAGATGTGTATGATTTAACTTAAAATATATGAGCACCATCATACCCTTTATTATAAATGAAGTGATGTGTTTGTTATTTGTGAATAATACTTATCATTACAATTTCTTTGCTAGAGTGATTTGTTCCGTCTTCTAATTACAAATCTATGGTAATTTTGTCCACTTTGATACGCACCAGCCCGAACTGTATTGGAGCGCAACTTATTTTATTACAGCTGGTTCGTTTTTTTGTTGCCGTTGATGTTTACATTTTTCTAATTGAAGCATGCGCATCAATATTTCTATTCAGCTCTCTTGACTTTGCGCCAACGATATTTTATTTTATATTTCGCTATTTTTCTTTTATTTTGGCATTTGTTTGAACTATTCAGTGAAATCAAACTTTAGAATTTTTTTAGCATAATAAAATAAAATCAATAGGAGCGATGTGATTGCAGGTTGCAATTTATTTACTTCACCCAACACCCCTATATAATCCCTCAAAAAAAAAACGAAGGTAAGTTTTTTAAAAAATAATAATTAAACTACTGAATGTTAAATTTCTTTGTTCAATATATTCGTTTGTATTAACAAAACTTCTAATTTAAGAAATGGGCAATGCAACAAATCCTTCGTTTAATTGGTTATCTACTGTGTACATATGAAACTGATAATATTACCATATTCGCAATAACTTCTATGCATTATTAAGATTGTTAAATTGCTAAATGGACTCATAGTGAGGGTGCATTTTAGGCAAAATTTATATCGTTTAAAGCAGAATATAATTATTTTGCTCTGTGGTGTATTAATTTGGTGTAGTGTAAGATTTAGACATTGAGTAGAAATTATTAAGCACTAATATGACACTAACATTTTATCTAATTGGTACAAGTTTACCATGTAAAATCAAAATTATGAAGAGTCCTATTATACTTATTTTACTATACTGTTCTACTTTAAAATAAAAATAAATAAAATATATTATGCTTGTAAAATATTATTACCTTCTACTTTTATAAATATACTCACATGCTATAGTTATGGTAGCTGTTTGACTTTTAAGAACACCTCGGGATGACCATGCTAGACAATCACATTTGAATGGTCCTTTTCCAAAGAACTCATCAACTAAATCGCGACCGATAGTGGCTGTTACTTCCTCTAAATGAACACCAGTGTGAGGGTCGACATGTTTTTCATGTACGGAAGGTGGCGGCTGAGAGCTCCCACTGCACTTAAAATGAACCTGTTCAATAAATAAGTTATTAATAATTTCATCTATACTTATAGATCGTATCGTATACAATAGATAGATTACTACTATTTTTATGTTTACGTTTGGGCTATTACAAATGTATATTAAAGACATTGTTTAGAATTAAGATAATATAATGTACATTGTATGTAGCCTTTGCAGTGATTGTCTTATTTTTGTAACGTTGAGATGCATTGTGTAGTCCTTAACTTTATATACATTCTTATGAGATTATTCACACTACACAGTGTGTGTTAGAAGTGTTGAAACAGAAATCTAAATGATTACATTTAGTTTAGTTAAACTATGTTGATAAATTTTTATTTGTAATTTTAATTTAGAGCTTTTTTATATTTTTTTTATTCGTTCATCAATAAATAAAGAGTATTCAATGAGTTACGTTAATGTTATGACGAGATCTTCTTCAGGTGAAATAAATGCTCATAAAATATTACAATATTAAAATATTTTTTTTAAACATATATGCTAATTTTAGAAATGATTATTATTTTATTATTGATACCAAAAAATACATTTTAAAGAACAGAAATTTCATCCAATTGGAGCGTAACGAAGAAAAATTGCTAAAGGAAAATTAGTTTTGATAATACTTTAGTAGATTTATTAAATATATGTGATTTTACTACGATAACTTTAAATTATTCTCTTTTGGGGCTACAGTGTAATAATTTGTTACTACTTTGTAATCATATATTTACCCTTAACTGAAGTAAAATACTTGTGCGTATCTTATTTTATTAATAATATTACATCACGTAAACAAAATATATATAGGTTAGGTGATACCGGCGATCCCAGGGGGGTCCTCTTAGGGCTATAAGCCCATTGTACTACCGTATTATTATAAACCCAAGGGTTAAAAATCATCTAGAACCTTTAACAAAGTTTATGATGCTCTTAAAAGGGAGGTAATGAAATTCGTCAAGATCCTCAAAAAAGAAAGCCCCTAAAATGTTGAGGCGGCGCCGTGCATGTGCCGGAAGAACCAAAGTAGGTGGGAGGGGACTTTCATTATCCCTATAATCGAGAACCCAGAATAGAGAAATATTGAACTACGTCGACATCTCATTTAGAGATGTGTAGCAGTCAAAGACTGTCCTAAATGTAAATTGAACTGAACTCAAGGACTTTCAAGCACTATATATATACTATCCGATAAAGCTTCCTTTATGGCAATCACTTCTGCCTGAAAAACACTACAGTGATTTGAAAGCCTATAATAAGAGGATATATTCAATCCTTCTGAGACAACTTCACTTCCTACGCCACTCCCAGTTTTCGAGCGATTGGTAAAAATGGGTACACCCTCACCTTGGTAGGGGCCTCCTGACAACCAAATCTCTCTGGATGGGAATTTAACAATGAATTTCCTATCAAAATCGAGAATGGGTGGTGTAGTAAATGTTATTTAGAATGAGGCTGAAAAGTTTTAGAATGGAGCCGTGCCCATGGTCACTAGCCCTCCATTGTGATGTAGCTTTGAGTCTTAAAGCAGGTGATGCTGCCAAATGTGTACTGAAGATGTCAAGTGGCATTAAGTAAAGCATTAGATCTAATGCAATAGATGGTGTTGTACACAGAGCACCACTAATGCAGAGTTCAACCCTGCGTTGAACCCTGTTAAGTACAGTAAAGTACTAAAATTTAACAAGGGCCGTCAATCATACAGTTATGCCACATAAAAGTATTGGTCTAATGACAACCGTGTATAGCCATTGTGCAATACGTGGTTGTAATCCCCACTTTTTATCAAAAACTTTCTGATATAAGAGCAGCGCAATGTTTGCTTTCCTAGCGCGCTCTGAAATATTTTCTTTCCAACTGAGTTTTCTATCGAATACAATACTTAAACATTTTGCTTTCTCAGTAAATTGTATCGCAGATTGCATCTTAAATTGTTGGAGTTAACCCCAATGCCACAATTTAGTTTCCATTTGTTAAGGATATTAAGACCTTTCTGCAGAATATCCCTTAAGGTGATAGCATATATTCCAGTAACTGTTAACGCAATGTCATCCGAATATGCGCGCATTCGCTGTAAATGCATGTGATGCGTTTTATTAGTTTACATACATTTCTGTATAATCAGTAGCGATAAATTTATTTATTAATTTATATTTAATTAATAAATATATTAATTAAATATAAATACATTTAAATATATATATTTAAATATATATATATAAATCTTATATATAAAATTTCCATGTCACAATGTTAGTTACCATACTCTTCCGAAACGGCTTTACCGATTTTTACCAAATTTTATATGCGTATTCAGTTAGTCTGAGAATCGGCTACTATCTATTTTTCATACCGCTAAAGTGATTAGGGAGTCCCTACCCAGCAAAAATATCCTTATTACTTTAACAAAAAAATTTTTATTTTTTTGACATAAATTTTGTTTATATTTTTGAAAAAGAAAAATTTTTTTCTTAATATTTTATGTAACTACGCCAACAAGTACATCGAGCATTTACATACACTTCGTTCTTCGTCTTCGCCTTGCATGGCAGATGGAAAATGTACTAAAAATTGAAATCTAAAGCTTTCACTAATGATACTATAACAAATACCGACGGATATCCAATATATCGTCGAAGAAATCCCGATAATGGGGGACAATGGCGGGTGGTGCCGTATTCGCCTCTGCTAAGCTAAACATACAATGCTCATTATTAATGTTGAGTTTTGCAGTTCTGTGAAGAGCATCAAATATATAAGTATGTCCATAAAGGCAGTGATATGGCTGTGTTTAGAGTAGAAAATACTAATATAAATGCTCCTCCAATGAACAAAAACGGTGAAATTACG
Organism: Teleopsis dalmanni; assembly: GCF_002237135.1. Taxonomy (NCBI): domain Eukaryota; kingdom Metazoa; phylum Arthropoda; class Insecta; order Diptera; family Diopsidae; genus Teleopsis; species Teleopsis dalmanni. Next base: position 99,494,347 of record NC_051847.1, on the reverse strand, counting down.
CTCTACCAAATTGGTCGGTACATCAGCTCCAATGAAGCTGCTTGGCGTATCTTCGGTTTTCTAATTCATGAACGGGATCCAGCAGCTGTTCAGGTAGCCGTTCATCTTGAAAACGGTCAGCGTATTTTTTTCACGAACGAGACAGTGATTGATCGTGGTACAAATCCACCTAAATCTACACTCATTGCATTTTTTTAATTGTGTAATAGTACGGATGATTTTGGTGCCTTTGCAAGAACATTACTCTATTCACAAGTACCACGCTATTTCACATGGGCTCAAAAAAAAATGGATGCCCCGCAAGCAAGTTTCACCAGTTTATGCATGTCTCAATTTATTTAAATCGAACGCTTATTTATAGTTAATCCAAGACACACTGAGTGCTTTTATCTTCGACTGTTGTTGGTTAATGTTACTGGCCAATTATCATTATTATTATTTACAGTCAATCCAAGACAATTTAAATTTGAAGATACAACAGTTGTTGCCAGGGAACTTGGTATCATACAAATTTATTGATTTTAAATTAATAATTTAATAAATGAACTATAATAACTTAAAAATAATATTGTTTGGCGTTTATTTTTATTTTCCTTTTCGTTCATAGCGCTCCATGCCTATTTCATGCATATACCACATACTTACACACTTATAATAAGTAAGTTACTTTTTGTCTACACTAGAATTTATCTAGAAACTAGAAATAATTTATAAGGCAAAACAACGTTTGTCGGATTATCTAGTAATAATATAAAATATATTTTTATTA
>NC_051847.1:99480560-99493478 GCF_002237135.1 Teleopsis dalmanni | reverse complement strand
GAATAAAAGTTTATTAACATTGAAAATTTTTAGAGTTTTATTAATTAGCAAGGTGAACAGATCATTGCTAAACTATCATATCTTTTTATAAGTGACTGTAGCTCACTGTCTGGTTATAAGTTACCAACTTGATTGCATTCGTAGAAATTGTTAACAGTCGGCAACCAACAATGCATCAACAATTGTATCTCTTGAAAATCAGTTTATGTGACAGTTAAATTTTATCCTCAAAAGGGTTTTTCATAAAAAGGGTTTACAACTACAATTGTACAAAAGTTTCGAGGAATGGAGTTTTGATGTTAGAGAAAAAGTTCAAATACAACAACCTTATAATGCGCGCGAAATATAAAAAAATTATTGCTGATGACGAACGTCATATAAATTCGAGTCTACAAAATGATAACATGAATTGTATACGCCAACGATGCCAGGAATTTAACAACAATTATTCGATTTATTATAATTATTATATAAGAAGATTAATTATGCCCTGTACTTCAATCAAGTCAAACCGGGTGACGTTCGTCTCCATGTTTTACTGGAAGACGAAATAGATCGGTATTTAAAAGTATTCTTATATAATAATACCGGTAGAGAAAAAGGGTGCAGTTGGCAAAAACAAAAAAAAAAAAAAATATAGTGTAAATACTATAGAGAATGAAAGAGAAGAACAATAGAATGGCAGCAAGAGCAAGTGATTATAGATTGGCTTACAGAAGTTTAAAATGTGAATCACGTTACCGTAATTATTTTAAGGATATTTAGTGTATTAAAACAAATAGCTAGATTACTGAAAGTCGGAGTAAACAGTTTAAATTAAATTATAGACCTTACGTACTATATATTCAACACATTGTTCATCATGCAATCTCAACCTGGCTATACACATAATACTCTTTGTTGGGTTATATTCAATTTGGAAAAAATGCTCTATAAACTTTACAGAAAACGCTCTGGTACTGTATAAGAAATATGTTGTTAGATGCATTGAAACGGTTTGGCTTCGTGGAAGATGCAATGGGATAAAAGCAATGAATATTACATGAATATTTTTAAATTATAATAAAATAAAATTAGAAGCCAACAATATACTGTAGTTAGTAATCTTGTTCGCGGCATTTAAGCCATGCCTCTAGGTAAACAATTAACAATAAATTTATATATAAATAGTTTGTACATAAGCTAACTTGTAAGATTTGTCTTGAAAATGAAATGCATTTTATAAAAAAAAAAGATTTTAATAATATCGTAGACCCTTTAATTATAAAATAAAATGTTACCTGCATTTGAAGTATTTTTATCAGTTTTAAGTTATAAAACACAGAATAAAATATACAGAATCACAAATTTTTTTGTAATTCCTTATATTAGCGCGATATAATTTTGGTGTTAATCTGATTGCATTTAAAATAACTAATTACATACTCAACATTAGTAATAATGGCAGTTTAGATAATAATTATAATAAGTTAATACCTTATTTGCATAGTAAATAATACAAAAGAATATAAAGATATTATTATTTTAAGATTTGATCCGTTTTAGTGTATTTCGAGAAGTGTAACTTACGTTTACTATGGATGCAAATTTATATTGATGTTTTTTCGCGATTCAATACGAGCACGTGAGCCGCACGCTTCAGTGGCGATATATTCGTCATAATGTTTTGGGATCATGCGGTGCAGAGAAGTGTTGTATGTTGTGAGAATCACTCCACCAATTCATTAACAAATGAACTAGTCAAGCATATAATATTGTATATCTGAAGTGATTTGTATACAAATTAAAGGTTTACACGTGTTCGTTTTGGTAAAATTTCACATTAGTTTAAATGGACAATACTTTGGGGTTCACATTTTTCCTACACTTTTTACAGAGTACGTAAAAAGTGCACTATCATTTTGTTGTGGTCATTAAACAATAATGAAGTAGATACTCCGATACTATATCAAATTTTTTATCAAACAGTGCCTAGCTGTTTGTGAAAAACAAGAATTGCCGTATTTGTGCTCGGTAGTGTTTTTATATTTTGGGAACAGCAAAATGATATAAATATGTGATATATGCATGAACTAGAGTAGTAACCAAAAACGGTATAAAAATAGATTAGTGCAATCATCGAAACATATATAATCTAACAATTTAAGACATTTCTGAGAGAGTAGTAAATATCAAACGATATGCGGTACCAATAGCATTGTATATAGTTTCATTAACTATAACATATGTTAGTATATGTTAGTAACAGCAAAAATCGAAAGACTTCTAGCAGAGAAAGAAAAGCTTTGTTGAGAATGGCAGCAAAATAGATCCCCATCAGTCAAATCTAAATTAAAAGTAGCAGTAAATCGACTGAAGTCCGCTCTAGTAAGAGACAAGGAAAACAAACAATACTAATATATTAAACAGCTGTCCCCAAACACTATAAAAACTACTGTTAAAGCAGTATCTCCGTTAAGAAACTATAGCGGTGAATTGTCTCATTGTGACGATAGAAAAAGCTAATGTATTTGCTAATCATCTGAGTCAAATTTTTCAAGCAAATCCCTCTAATAATTTGGATTTACTACCTCAACATGTCTACAATAATATTATCAACGTACAAATCTTCGCAAGTAATATCGAGGTCACCATCAAAAAAAATTTGTCCGCAAAAAACGCCTGGACAGGATTCTATAACTCCAAATATGTTAAAAAATCTGCCCTTCGTAGCAATTTCATTCATTACAAAGATTTTTAATGCCATAAAAAAATTTCGACATAACCCGACGGAATGTAAAAAAACATTAATTATAATGATTCAAAAGCCTAGAAAGGATATAACTCTAGACGCATCATATAGAACTATAACCTTGCTGCCTTGACTGTCAAAATTATTTTAGAAAGTGTTCCTAGCAAAACTCATGCCGTTTCTTCAAGAACGAGACCTGATCCCAAGCCAGCAAAATCAATCATGGTTCGTAGAAAGATAGTTATCACTATGGCGAATTAAAGTCAATGAGTAAAAATGTAGTCATATAAGTTTCTCTCCTAACAGATCCTTCTCACCAACTATCATTCTCAACGGTATAAAAACAGTTATGTACCATTACAGTTTAGAGTGCAATGTCTTGTTATACAACCAAGCTATATTGCAATGTCTGTTCGTCAAACATAGAAATTCTGCATAAAGCTCAAGCGAACATCCTAAGAATGATAACTGCTGCACCCTGGTATATCAGATATGAAAACATACATTTCGATTTGAGAGTTCCGATGGTTAAAGTAGAGTTCGAAAGAATAAGGCAGAAAAAGATTTCAAATCCTGAAAATCATGTGAATCCACTAGGTAGACTTCTTGCTAAGCCGCCATCCTGCTTTACTGCTTTCCCTGATTAATTCAACTTATATGCCGTTATTTTGAGGTCCCTCAAAATAATTTACAAATCATTCATTATAACATGTTTATATAAAATAGTTTGTAATGTAATGTTATTAGTCTTTAAGATTCTTAAACTTATTGTTAGGTTTTAATTTAAAGCGATTCAATAAAGACATATTGTTCTTAGTTTTGTCAATAGTTTTGTAGGATCATATAAACAATACTGATTTGTTCAATACTTCCATGTTGTTCTCTAAAACCGATTTGAGAGATACAGACAATTACTTTGCTTATGACTGGTAAGAGACTAAATTGTCTATATGACTTTGCTTATTTTAATAGATTACCAGATTTAAATAGATTACCAGAAATTAATACTGACACCTTACACTGCAGCGGGAAGTAACAAAACAATTAAAGAGCTCTGTTGGGTATATAAAACCAATTTCCAATTTCAGACAATTCATTTAGGATTTTAGTAGATATTAAATCGTAAACTGTCGCTTTTTGTAGAGTATGTTTAAGACAAACGTAAAACGTTTTTGAAAGGAGAGATTTATAAGTCGAGTTTGTAATAATTCCAGCTCAAAACCTTAATTATATATATATTATATATATTAAATATTATTAAATATATACATAAATTAATTATTAATTAATTATTAATTATAGTATATAAAAAAAATATATTATATTATAACATATAATGCCATATATGTCTGAATTTATTTCTTTAATGAAAACCGATATTAAGTAATTAAGTTGATTTTTTACAGATCCATTTATAATAAATTTAATTGTACTTATATGAATTTTTTCTCTTATTGATAAAAACTAATTCAAAAATGTTATTATTTTAAAGAATTATTTTATATTTACAATTAAAATAAATTTTAACACAATATTTATTTACTACTTATAATTTCATCGCGATTTGGAACCGATAATTGTTTACCCTTCCGATAATGTTCATTATCTACGCAGATTGGCGATGGTCGTTGCAGCAACCAAAATACAATTGTAAGTTGCTTCAAACACAACCAAGCACTTGAGATAATCACTTAGGGTTGATGTTATAATAATAAACATATGGAGGTCGTTTGGTCCCCATAGTATTGGTTGGTAGTTACGTTGCTGACAATAAGCTAAACGATCCTGTAATTTCAAAAGTGACAAAAAACTGTTATACGCATATCAAACAAATTTTTGATAATTATCGATGCAATGAGTACAACTATTGCTGACACACGTATCCGTTTATTTGTCATGACTTTCACGTTTTCCCGCACAGTTATTATTTATTCACCCCCTGAAACCAATGGATATGTTTATTAAGGTTTTATGTACTAATATTCTATTTGCTTTCTTCCGTTGAACTGGTTGAAAGCGCAAAGTTGACATATTGTCTGCTAATCAGTTTCGCCGCGAAAATGTTTGATATAATACTCTACAACTCCCCTGTGTTCTAATTACAATAAAGATATTTTTGAGTAGGCATAACACTCACTTGTGCTACCCTTAAAATGGAATAAAATCCTTTTCATTATTTTATAAAAATTTGACGATAACTGCCGTAATAAAACCTAATTCGTAATATAATATAATAATATAATATATAATATTATAATAATATATAATATAATATATAATATTATAATAATATATAATATAATATATAATATTATAATAATATATAATATAATATATAATATTATAATAATATATAATATAATATATAATATTATAATAATATATAATATAATATATAATATTATAATAATATATAATATAATATATAATATTATAATAATATATAATATAATATATAATATTATAATAATATATAATATAATATATAATATTATAATAATATATAATATAATATATAATATTATAATAATATATAATATAATATATAATATTATAATAATATATAATATAATATATAATATTATAATAATATATAATATAATATAATATAATATAATATAATATAATATAATATAATATAATATAATATATAATATAATATATTATATAAAAAAAATCTTTTTAAAAATAGAATAGAGCTTGGTCGATAATATAGAGACTCTTCATTATGATATGGAATGAATTGAAAGTATTTTTCCTAGTATTTTGGCAAATGTAGTAATAACTTCGGGTACGATGGATAAAATATAATTTCTGTACAGTAACAATCTAAAATTAATACGATCACAATATTGTCAATATCAAAGCTTTTGAGATAGAGATATGTGTACGATGTGTATGAAGTAAATTTTTATCGTAGAAAGTTAACTTCAGGTCAATATTTAGTTGTTAATAAGTCAAAACCGTTTACTCTTATAAAAAAATGTTACTTTTGTGTGGGAGGTGGAGTTAATTTTAGAAAAAGAGTTTTGTAATATACTAGAAAACATTGTATTATAAAAACTAATTTCTATTAATCATAGATGTAAACCCCATTCAACCAAACGTTAACCCATTATCAACCAGGACATTTTATCGTTAATAGTTATTAAGACTTTTTAGTTACTTAAAAAATCCCGAATTATTGTTTGATATTTTAAATGCAATGCATTATTTTCAATCGATTGAGTAACACTTCTAACAAAAACAACTGAGTTGTGATACTTAATGGAACGAATTTTTATCCACGAAATTTTTCTACTTCTTCCCGCAATTATCGCAGGGAAAGCAAAAAATTGATGCAGTAATTGATCAAGATATATTTTATGTTTCACATGCCATAATGCCATGCTCATAATGCCATATTCTTTCCCTTAAATATTTATATTTTGTTGTATGAATTAATGATTCACATGGCTTAAACATGTTCAACTGAAAAGAAATAGCTGTGCCAAAATTCTTCATCACCTCCAACCGCTATTTAGAAATGAAAATCTCAATTCTAAAAACAGGAGACTGATATATAACCAATTAATTCGTCCGTCATTTCTTTTCAAACTACTATAGTACATTAAGACGAATGACATCCTTAGTGACGTCAAAATTGATCCCATCAAAAAATACATAAAGGATAGAGCCTTGAAATTATTTGCGAAAACTGACAGACTTACCAACACCGCGTTATCAAATCTCAGAATGGTTACTGGCCCCTCGGGGAGGTATGCAGATCTGAGGTCAATTATTGCTTAGTCTGGTGAAGTGATAAACAATAATCGTAAAAAAAAAATAAAAATAACTCGAGGTAAGAAAGAGTAAAACTGCTCAAGAGAACTGGCTCAAATAGCTTCAACATAATAAATGATTTATAAAATATACATTCTTCTATAAATTTTTTTATAATTTTATTTAAACTTTTTATTTAAATTACTGCTTATGACAATTATGATTATCGGTTATAACGATCGGATCAGAGACCTTATAACTTATTTATATATATCTAGAAGACCCAATATGTTTCGCTTGATGAAGTTTCGGTGACAAAAGGGTTTATTCTAGTTTATATGTATAAATAATCATATTGCAGAAGCATATTGTTATAATATTATACAATGCTGACTTGATCCTAAACATATGAATATAGTGACATCTCAGCAGTGATAATAGATGCCTAAAGCGACATGCACTCATATAATAATTACATAAGCATTAGGTCTGCATACAAAGAAAGTAAAGCAATGCAATTTTACAGCATCTAATTGGTGATAAATCCCATCATATAATAACATATTTTTTATTACATTCTCATTTATAGGAGTTTGCATTTTAATGGGACTTATAAAGTAAGGGCTATTAAGCTTGCAATGGAGAAAAAATTTTCGCAGATATTTTATGATATATTATTACATAAGTACGTTGCATAGAAATTTGTTTGTTCAATTTGTAAACCACTAAATTCACCTTTCTGCTTGAAACACCCTTCCGAACGAACGCGAACACGTGCACCTCATTCGCAATGTAAGAAGTTTGTTTTGCACACGTGCACTACATTTCAGATTATAAAAATCACGCACATGCAACGTAACGAAATCAAGAGGAACGACGGCGGGTACTTGTGCTTTAATGTAAAATGATGCTTGGTCAGTCGAACCGACTTGACTAACCCCTTTGCACATGTCCCATTAAGTCATTGTATACATTATGTTGTGTTTCGGGCTCATTTTGACTTTCTTAAATTCAATAACGCTACCGTCTTACGTGTAACCTATGTGGGTCGTAAGGCACAGCATGTTAACATTTAATGAGCGTTATTTCTGCAGTGCTAACACGTACGGCCTTATTGGATAAACTGAATTTAACAATATCAGATATTTGGCTATAGTATTCCACTTAAACGTTCAAGACATGGAGTACTTTTCATATACAGATTTATTAAATTATACTAAAAATTATTATTTAATATTTTCTTGTTTTTCTACCCAACTATTATAACAATTCTTAGTATAACATTTTATGATTTATTCTCTCGGAATTGAATGGACTGAAAAGAACTAACTTTCGAAAACTATTTTCTCAGGATTCACGCTTATGTTGATTGGATTAACCAATCAGTTTATAGCTTTTACACTACCTCAAAAATTCCCTGAATAGTTTTCGATTATACAATGAGATTAATCGTTTTAGATTTTATTCTATTTGGTGAAACGTCACGTAAGCGTCTTTGGTTTGGCATCTTTTCCAAGCCGATGAGTTAAATGTCCAATAGTATTTGGACAATAGTATATCAATGAAATATTTTAACAGAAACATTATATCTTTTCTGCAATATAGTTACAGCTCCCAGCATAGGATTCAAGCCTGAATTTCAAATACTTTAGATACACCTACCATAGATACTCTATAGCTACATAAATCGAGGAGGAACGCACATAGGCGTTGTAAAATATTTTAATGTTAAAAGATTAGTTTGCAGGTCGAAGATGGAAAATTTATAAGGAATGACAAAGTACCATTATAATTGAGTTGGATATATAGACTTGCATACATATGCAAATAGTTTTTAAATAAATTTTGAACATATTCCACTTATAGGTTCATAATTTTGTTAGACATAATTATGAGACATGTAGGGATCCACACAGATAAGTCATAAAATAAGTCTTAATTACAATGATAGGATCAGAACATTATTACTGTGTAGGCGAAGAAAAATTAGTGGGTGTGATTATAAATTGAGAAAAATAAAAGAGGCAGAAACTCTTTACAAGCCTTACAGGATTATATAGACAATTAAATTTGCTATTAGGTGATTTAAATAACAAAAAATTATAATTCTATACATATTGGCTTATCGAAGGATAAATTTAGTCATTAGCTCTGCTATTGACCACCCACTGTAGACGCAAGATATATCTGAGTAACATATATATTGCATTTAATCCTATGTGAAGATGCAGCAATAAACACAGACTAAGTCGCTATAAAAACTACTAAGAAAATGCAATGCACTGATGCACAAAAGACAAAAACCCATGGATAATACTGTATTGGATTATATTATAGAAGTAGAGAATGGTACAATAGATAGGAGTATTTTATATACGTGCAGTAAGCTGCATCAAAAAAATCATTTTTCAAGTATCCAATTAAAGTAGATATTTAAATATACTTTATTTTATTCTGTGCTAGTAAACAGAAAAAATAAGCAAAAATTACCAAAATTAACTTCTTTCTAAAACAAAACACGGTGACATTTTGGTTCTTAAGGTCCTTTAAATACTGCGTATAAACTGCCATATCCTCGTTAAATAGACTGCATAGTTTTTTGCAAATATTTCTTAAGTTTTCTACTTCGGCAGATCATCAGGGTGGTTTCCGTTTATCATTACAAATTCTGTTTGAATATGATACATTTCTGGCCCTAATTTAGGTTTTGATTTATTGGTTAACTATTGCATCAAACTTTGCTAAACTAACTTCGACTTGTTTTTTAAGGAGTTAAAATCTAAAAAGTGATATTTAATATTTGAGACTGATTATGCCCAAGGTAAATCTGATTATCTGACAACAGCATGATTATAATAAATATAAAAACTTACTCTTTTATTCCAGCGAGTTCAATTAAAATATATCCCCGATGCGTAGAAGCATCAACTTAAGTAAATATTTTCTAATTAGTGCCAAAAATGATACACATGAGGAACTTTTTTAAAGAATGTGAACCCAATAACATCCGCTTTCTCATGCTTTTCTCATTGACCACATTTGTTTGACCACTATTCACCATCAATAACTTTCTTTAACCACTAGTTAACCTAGTTGTATAGCTAATAAAACAAGTTGTAGGGATTCAAATTATCCCCACAAAAAAAGAGTATTCATTATTTTGAATACTCTTTTATTGTCGCCATCGTTTGACGACTATTGTTTAATTAAAATTTATATGTACGAAAGATCCTATTATAAACTTTGAAAAACCGTTTTTTTTTAACACTTGTAGTACCAGTCAGCAAATACTTACAAATGGGAAAGTCAACAAAAAAATAATGATGAGAGATCCGCTCACCTTGTTGTGGCTTGGCATTCACAGTAATTTTTACTATATTACTTATATATTGTATTGTATATCGTACTCTTTTGAATACGAAAACGCAAGGCGTTCTAGCCATTTCGTACCAACTCTGACAGAAAATCAGCCCACCGTCTTTGAAGTGGCTAATCTTATTTTCCATTTATACTGTTTCACTAGAGAAGCAATTGTGTCAGGAACATACAGTTCCTGATAATATTGTAATTTGCTGCCTAATTTGTAAGAATACAATATATTTCTTATTGAATGCATCTCTGATGAAACTGGATATATTAGAGAATTACATCCATGGAACTTATTTGATGGAATAATTTTTTTTGCGAGAATGGTTAATTAAAGTTATTGGTGGAAAATAGTGATCAAATGATTGACAATAAGATGAATTGACTTACATTTTACTTACTGTGGTGTTATATATATTTGAAGGGTAATCATGAAGTTGGCACTGTAACAGATAATTTGGCACCTACCAAATTATCTGCCACAACAAATAGCAATAATAATAGTAAAACAATAAAACAATAAAAAAACAAAAAATAACTAAAATAACAATTATATTATAAAAACAATAATAAAATAATAGAACAACAATTATATTAAACTACCATCAAAAATAACACAATTTGTAAAAAAGACACCGTTGCGGTTACAAAAACAAAACAACTGTAGGCATCACACTTCTTGAGTCGGGTGCGTTAGAAATTAACATTTCTACGCCAAATCTATTTCACGGGGAAGAAATTTACATTTCTTCAGCAGTCATTCTCAGGACAGTCAGCAAGGTAACGAGCTAGAAAACAGATCGCTCCAACCATACATGCTGAAGCATTACGAATAGAAATTTACATTGCTATTCCCATGTCTTTTTATTAAATAATACAACAAAAACACACGTCTGTTGCTTATTTATTTAGATCAAGTGCTAAGGTGATAATTACACAGAGATATTATCACCCATACCAAATTCACGTTAATGACCATTTCCAACGTGGTGACAATTCCTATTTACGATCACCAATAAATCGTTCCTGGACAAACGAAATACACATTTCGTTAGTAACCGTACAAGGCGTGGCAGAAATTTACAATTCTACCACGAATCCATTGATTTCACAGCAGAGAAACCTAGATTTCAGTAGTAAAACCTCTGTAGGACTGCAACTGGAATACGGCGTGTAAAACCTCGGCGAAAAAGTTTCGTTACAGCACCCCACAGTTTTTTTGGAATAATTTTGTAACCAAAACTACATAGTTAATCAAAGTTATTCCTTGTGAATAGTCAGCAAAGTATAATCAATGTATAGGTACGTCAATACGTATATTGTGCAGAGAATGGTTCAGAGCTTTTTGATAGAATAACTTCTTAACTAAGAGTGGTAGAATAAATAGACTGATGGTCAATTAAAAAAAAGTTGTTAATCGAATGCCGGGATTTTATTTTTTTGCTGTTTGGGTGGACTAAACTCACAGATCTTTTGGATATTTATATATTTATAAAAATATGTTTTCTAACGTTACATCTGGTGAACATATATATGTTTTAGAAGTTCTTAAGCATAATTTTAGTTCAGTTTAGTTCAGAGGTATTAAGTTACTGACATCCAGAGAGACAAACAAGTAGACAGACAAGCAAAAAACTGACACCGATTAATCGATTCGTGTTACCGTACCGATCAGAAATATTATATGTACAACTTACATGGTCTCTGGCATTCTTTTCACTGTGTTACAACCATTTCATGAGACTTCATGTACCCTTTATTCACAATAACATGAGGGGTGTAATAATCGTATTATATGTTAAACACAAAGTATCAAGCTACCACCCCATAAATTTTATTTTGACTAATGTCGTAAGCTTCAATGTCTTAATTGTTTGCGGAGGAAACACTAAAAAACAAAATATTCTTTAAAAACTGCGTGTACTCAGATATAAAACTAAAGGGTCGACAAGTAGCATATGGTTTCGTAGCTAAATTACAATTTTTATCCAAGTTTGATTTATTAAGACTTTAAACTGAGCATCAGATTTAAGAGATATATTCAAAAATTCTACCAGTTTTTCACCCTAGCATATCACAGTTAAGAAATAGTACATGCATAAGCGTTGTTAATTTGCAGATTAGATTTGCTTGTACAAATATTATATACTTTTTAATACCAATTTATTGTACAATATTATAAATATATTTGGAAATTAACTAATAAAATAAATCATAACAATAGTTTTTCAAAAACAAAAACTTGATCATTTAATGTGTAACCAAATCGCTACTCAATGATTAGCATTGATAGTTCAATATATTTACTTATGTGTCCTATATGGATAAAACTTGCAAATTGGTTCGTATAGTTTATACAAAAATGTTTTATTGAATTAAGTAGTAAGATAAGTTCTTACATTTTATACTGCATATCAATTTAAACTATTTTGAAGAAAATATAATGATGAAGAGCTTAACCATCGGTCGATATATTTGGCATATTACCATGTCCAAAACCAGTGGCGTAACTACATTTTTTAGGTCCATAAGCGAATTCTAACTAAGGGCCCCCTACTAACATCTTTTTATACCCTTTACACGAAAAAGTGTAAAAAAGGTATATTAGATTTGTCAAGATTTTCGTAACGCATTAAAGGAAACGGCGAAAATACCATAAAGTATATATCAGTATATGTATATATATACTTTTTTAGTTCAAACTACTCTTTCAGCTTTTGAATTCTTCGAATGAAAGTTTACACACATACTTTTCGGAAGCGGTCCCTGTTCACCATTTGATTTGATTGAAATTGATCTACTTATTCTTATAGATGTATGTATTTTTATTTTTCTTAACAAATTTTTCCAATACTGAAATCCAGAACACCATTGATTTGTTTGATTAGAAAATAACCAGCACGGCTTACAATATACTGGTTCCAATAACTTTAAATAGTATAACCAAAGTCGTGGCACTGTTTCATATTTTGTTTTTAAATTAATAGTATAAATAGTATGAAGCATTCAAACTTTTATTTTCTTGAATAGGATCCTTCGGCAATGGCCCCTGTAATCTC
>NC_051847.1:99460777-99480460 GCF_002237135.1 Teleopsis dalmanni | reverse complement strand
TTCAATGTTAATAAACTTTTATTCAACTTTTTACAGAGAGAAAAATCGAAACGTTCTCCTCAATCAAAACAAAAAACTTAAAAATATTTGAAATTGAATTTTACTTTTTAAATTCAATAAATGCACAGCCAACTGGGTCGCCACAGTACCCCCTCCTAGCGATGGAGTACTAGCAACAACGCGACACCACAACTAAGTCGACAACACCACTCTTAATCACGAAATTCCGCTAACCTTGCTGGGAAACGCACTACTCTACCAGCTCGTGTCACTTTCGGAATCGGCAACAGGGATTCACGCCTACAATCACCAGAAGTCACTAACTGATCACCATTCAACAACGCTGAAGGCTGACGCGTTTCTGGAACAACCTGTTCAAGATCATCACACGTTAAGTACGCCGCCTTCAACCTATCATTCGAAACAGTCACCTCTCTCCCACGGCAAACAATAACAGACGTCTTCTCACTACGACTCAGCACCTCAAATGGACCTTCGTAAGGCTGCTCAAGTGGAGCTCGAGCACGATCCACTCGAAGAAAAACGTGCTTACAATTAATAACGTCACGCGGAACATACACAGATGGATGACAATGTCTTGTTGATTCAACGGATTTAACCTTAGCTAAAGCCCTTCGCAACGCCGACACAAAATCAGTCTCGGACGACTTCTGCTTGAAATCCGAAAGCATCTGCCCTGGAACACAAAGAGGATTTCCAAACAACATCTCTGAAGGACTAGCATTTAGGTCTAGTTTCGGTGTCGTTCGCAATCCCAACAACACAAGCGGAAGAGACTGCGTCCAATTACTTGAGGAATGACATCGAATGGCTGCCTTCAATGTTCTATGGAAACGTTCAACCATACCATTTGCTTGAGGATGATAAGCCGTGGTATGAAAGTGTTTCACTCCAAGCAATCTCGTCAGTTCCCGAAATACAGCAGACTCAAACTGCCGACCCAAATCAGTGGTAATAGCCTGCGGAGAACCAAAACTTGCCACCCAACCGTCGATAAAAGCCACTGCAACTTCTTCTGCCGTAATGCCCGACAGAGGCACAGCAACAGGCCACCGAGAAAAACGATCGACGCAAGTCAAACAATAACGCTTCCCCTGAGACAAAGGCAATGGACCCACAATGTCAACATGAACATGCTGGAACCGACTATCAATATCAGCAAACGAACCAATTGGTGTTTTAGTATGCCGCTGAATCTTGGACTTCTGACACGCAATGCAACTACGCACAAACACAGCTACATCCTTAACCAAACCAAGCCAAACATACCTAGCCTGCACCAATTTCCGCGTTGCTCGAATACCAGGATGAGCCAAACCATGGAGTTTTGAGAGTACCAGCTGCCGACAGTTTGCGGGAACAAAAGGACGAACACGACTGCCTGACACATCACAGTACAGTTCAATACTCGAATCCGGCAATCTCAACTTCTTCAACCCAACACCATCTTCAGACTGGCTCTTCAGCTGAGCGAGCAACTCTGCATCAGTCTTCTGCCCCTCAGCAATTAACTCAATAACATTTGCCTCCAACTGAACCGTAGCCACCCGAGACAAAGAGTCAGCCACCGTATTATCTGCACCAGCCAGATGACGAATATCAGTGCAATACTGACTAATAAACTCCAGCTGTCTTGCACGACGAGGAGATGCCTTCTCACTTATTTGCCTGAACGCAAACGTTAATGGTTTGTGATCCGTAAAAATGACGAAATCACGACCCTCTAATGCATACTTAAAATGCTGGACAGCTTGATAGATAGCAGTCAACTCACGATCATAAGCACTATACTTAGTCTGCGCTGGACTCAAACCTTTTGAATAAAATGCCAATGGCTGAGTCACACCTTTCACTACTTGTTGGAGAACAGCACCCACCGCAACGTCTGAAGCATCAGTCGTGAGCGTCAATTGTGCATCCAGAGCCATGAAGTTAAGCAACGTAGCTTGGGCAAGATCATTCTTGCAAGCCTCAAAAACCTCTACATCTTCTGGAGTCCAAGGAATCACCGACTTATCATTCTTGCGGTTACCTGGTGTAAGATGAAACAACCGCTGCTGATTCTGCACAGCGTTACGCAGAAACGGCCGATAAAAGTTCACCATGCCTAAGAATTGTCTAAGCTGTTTAACCGTTGCTGGCAGAGGAAAATCACGAACAGCTTGAACTTTACTCTCCGGAGGACGTAAACCCTTTGCACTAATAACGTGCCCAAGGAACTCGATCTCGGAACAGCCGAACTTACACTTGGCAAAATTCACGGTCAAACCAGTTTCTCTAAGTCGATCTAAAACCAGTCGCAAATGCATTCTGTGTTCTGCTTCATCTTTTGACGCAATTAAAATATCGTCGATGTACGCAAAAACGAAATTAAGATCACCTAGAGTCTCATTCATAAAACGCTGAAACGTCTGGGCAGCATTACGGAGACCGAAAGTCATAAAGCGAAACTCGAACAGGCCAAACGGAGTTGTAATAGCTGTCTTCGGAATGTCTGCCAGAGCAAGCGGTATCTGATGATACGCTTTCTGCAAATCTATCTTCGAAAACATAGTTTTACCATGAAGAATACTCGTCACATCATGAATGAACGGAATCGGATACCGATCAGGTTTAGTTTGCGCGTTGAGCATGCGATAATCGCCACACGGTCTCCAACTTCCATCGCCTTTGCGAACCATGTGAAGTGGACTTGCCCAACAGCTTTTCGAAGGTTGACAAATCCCTGTCTGGACTAAAAATTGGAATTCCTTCTTGGCTTCTTCAAGTTTGGCTCCAACTAAACGTCGGGGACGAGCAAATGACGGCGCACCAAATGTCTCGATGCAATGTTCAACCTTAGTAACTAAACCCATCCGATTTGCACTCATAATGCCTAAATCACGGTATTCATTAACCAGCTCAGCATAAGCTGAAACTGAACCACACACACGCACAGTATCTTCTTGAGACACAGCAGCCTTACCCTTCATCATCAAAGTCGTCTTCGAATCAACTAACCGCTTCCTTTTCAAATCCACTAACAAGTCATAGTGATTAAGGAAGTCGGCTCCAACAATAGGGCAGCTAACATCCGCAATCACGAACGTCCACGGGAAATCTCTACGCAAACCCAAAGACAAAAGCAGTCGACGCTCGCCAAATGTTTGAATAGGCGTACCATTAGCGGCATATAAATTAACTGATGCAACACTGTTAGCCCTTTGCTTCCAACGACAGAACGACTTCGGTAAAACTGATATGTCCGCACCAGTATCAATGAGAAAAACGGTCGACGTGGCGGGATCTTTAATACTAAGTCGAGCTATACGAACACTAACCCCTTCTCGGCTCGACGACGTAGAAGGAGTGCCTAGTTTTTTGACTGATGAGAGCTTGCCACAAAACTACAGGGCTGCCGACAAGCATTAGCTCTATCACCAAACCTTTCGTGATACCAGCACCAATCTGGATGACTTCCTGGTCGGGAACGAGTTCGCCTACGCCTCCTCGATGACGATCGACTTTGCATCGACTCACTACGACGTAAATCCAAACGACTCAGACGCTGTTCGATTTGCTCAAGCCTTCGTAAAATCACAGCATTCTCAGAATAGGCTGGACAATCAGAGGCTGACGCTACAGCTATCTGTTGAAAATCACCCGCCTCGCAAATACGATCTGCTAATTTCGCCAGTTCTGCTAGTGCCACGTTCGATGCCTGCAGAATAGCGCGCACTTGTGGTGGCAAACGCTTCAGCCAAAGAGACTTAAGGAACTCATCGCTCACCTTGTCTTTAGCTAATGCTGTCAACTCCGTTAGCAACTGTGTTGGGCGTCTATCACCAAGTTCAACTTCTGACAACAACCGTTGAATCTTCCGCTGCTCGCTCTCACTGTACCGCTCTATGATGCAAGCCTTTAAATTAGCGTATCTTCCAGTTTCAGGAGGATGAAGCACTGCATCACTTACATCGGCGATAACACTTGACTCAATCGCTGCTACTACCGTGTTGAACTGTGTGATGTCACTCGTAATGGCAGCTACTGCGAATTGCGCCTCGATCTGAGCAAACCAAATCTCCGGTCGCTCGTGCCAAAACGGTGGCACCTTCACTGCTACACGGTTTACGACACTTCCACTATCAGAAGCCATTACTACACCTTCGTCTGCAACTGACATCACAACTCGATAATTAGATATTTAGCTCAGAAGTTAATATTTCTAAATTTAAACTTTTTCGAGATCACGTCGGGGTCACCAATTTAGCAATATTCTGTTCACCTTGCTAATTAATAAAACTCTAAAAATTTTCAATGTTAATAAACTTTTATTCAACTTTTTACAGAGAGAAAAATCGAAACGTTCTCCTCAATCAAAACAAAAAACTTAAAAATATTTGAAATTGAATTTTACTTTTTAAATTCAATAAATGCACAGCCAACTGGGTCGCCACAATAGCATTGAATGATTTAAGAGAAAAAAAATATAATAAATAAAAAAAAAAAATAACAAGTACAGAAAAAGGATTAAAAAGATGGCTGTAAGTTAAGTCTACATCCATAAATAGTATGGAACCAAGTTTATTTTTATTATTAGGCTGTATTGAAGCAAACAAATAAATCCAATAAAAATGTTAAATTTGGCTTAAATACCCTAAAAACAGATTATTATGAAACTTACTAACAAAGGTTGTTCAGCAATTATTATCTTAGGTAAAATAAAATCGAATGTTTTCAATTGATTTTTGATTTAATTTCTTGGATTTTCTAATATCAATATTTACTCAAATTATACAGTTTTATATCGCATCCTATTTTAATTAATACTCTTGTATGCAATGAAGAAAAATCAGCTCGTATTGCTCAATTCATTTGCCAACTACTATATTAGATAGAGTCAGTCTATTCAGATCGTTACAACAAGTACATAAGTATCGTTTTTAGACAAGCAATTGAAAAATTTCTTTCTTATGAAGAATAGATTAAATCAGAGATGTCCAAAGTACAGCCCGTGGGCTACATGCAACCCGCGACCCGCGCCCCGCGACTAATGTTTGTGCGGCCCGCCATATGTTTTTGATCTACTAAAATTACACAAATTTTCTTTTGGTATGTTATACCAAATAAATAAATTTAAATTGATAAATTAATAAAACTAAAAAAAATTGTTTGTATTTGTATTTGTTTCTGTGGCCTTCCAATCTGTACAGTAATATGTATTGGCTCGCAATCGCATCTAGTCTGGACAGCCCTAGTTTAAACCAAATAAACTGATCAAGAATATTTCTATTTTATATTCTTACATCCTTTTCATGTGTACAGTATAATAAAGGATCTGAGCACAACTCATATTGAAATAGTTTGTTATATTTAATACAATGTACTTAATGCAGAAAAACGACGTCCGAAGCAATGATACTTTTAATATAAGAGTTAAAATATGGATTTAATTGAAAGACTTTAATGATATTATTTAGCTGTCGTACATATAACAATGTAAAACAAGTTTTTTTCAACATAAATAAAGATGTTTAATTGGTTGGATTTTAAAACTCTATTTGACTTTGACTTTCTTTCTTAAATACAGTCGACTAATTCTTAAAAGTGCTCATAGTAACTATTTCCACCTACAAATTTTATTTCTGTTTTAAATATCTTTTGGAGAGTCTTTGGAAAGAAGCATATATTTTAGCTTTAACTTGATTTTTTCGACTTTAGACAACGATATTTTTGAATCGCAAAAATATGGACTCATAGAGTTATATTTAAGATATATTTAGAGTCGCAAGTAAAAGGTATGATATTTTCTGATTTGCTCAGAAACAGCTAAAAAATTTAATGCATGCTTTCCAGTTAGAAACGGATCGATCCACCATCGAAATCGTACATACATAACGCCCGATGGATCTAAATGGCAGTCATGGGCAAAAAATCATTAATGACCTTTCGGATACTGTCTTGCAGAGCGTTCGCAATCGATTAAAAATGTGCATTCATAGCGTAGCTGCTCTTTGTTGTTTTTATTTTTCTTTTCTTTTTCTCTTCAATTAATTGCGTTAATTAACTAATGGTGAAATATTGCCATTTGTTATATATTATTTAAATATAAGTACTAAAAATTACACTTAATAAGCACAGAACTTTAAAAATCTACTTTAAACGTGTAACTAATTAGTTTCCCCCTTTCGTTTTTTATTTGCCTTCACACATAAAATTTCATTGATTGTTCCGCTTTCGAACAATAACAAAGTAAATATAATAATTTCATGTAATTTTGTAACGAATTCTAGTTTAATACGAATGCATGGAAGAAAACATGTAGTGTACACTGTACAGCATAATCGGCACAGTTCGTTTCGTTTTTTCATAATTGCTTTGCAATGCATTTCGGACACTGTCCGCGGTCGGTCCGTCGACAATGTCGTCGAAGACAGTTTGGGCAACTGGGTATATATACATACACACATTTAACAAAAGATATTTCTCTCATTTATCAAAGCGCATCCAAAAATACTATTAAGGAGCGCAAAAATTGTGCTTCTAGTTGTGCGTTTTTAAGATATGAAGGTGATGCCTAAAAGTAAAGAGAAAAATGATGGTGAAATGCTGCTGTTTATCTGTAAGTGCGTGGGTGATGCGCATGTACTTGTTTAGTTTATGCGTTGCTGTAAACTATGTTGTATTTTTTACCTTATTCTTTATCAGATTTTAGCAAAGCGAATTATCATACATTCATTTAGTAACTCAGAAGTGTTAGCATCTCAAAAGTATTTTAAACATTTAAACATTTTACCAGTCTGCTTCATTGTTCTTGCTCCACGTTTCAAATCATAATTTCAAATCATCGTACCTCTCGATCCACCTTTTTGTAATCCATTTATTTATCTCAGGCTGTTGTTCAGCACGCACTTCAACGAAGATTGTTTTGATTTGAAGGAATCAACCTATGCATAATCATTATGATAATTTTATAACCTCAGATTCTGCATTCTCATGTGAGAAGTCAAATATTTTGTTGGAAAGCTAAAATATCCAACAGCTCAACCTGCTCTCGGTTTTCAGTAATTCTAGCACTATAAATAATATATAACCATGAAAAGTACTGGCAATATATGTCACATTTATTTGAATATATGATACTTGGTTTTATCTAACTTAATATATTATAGAATATGATTTATCCAGTGTATTGTCTTTTTTTAAAAATAAGCAAAAAATAATAATTGTATTTAAGAGTTTTATTTTTATAAAACGAAATATTATCGTAGAACCAATTGCTTATACATACATATTTTATAAGCAATTTTATATGTGTATATTCATTACATATATTTTTTTTAGGAACGACACATAAAACTTTTGAAAATATTTTAAAAAAAAACTTTTGAAAAATAAAACTCGTGAAAAATTTTTTCTTTTTTGTCTTAAAGGTCATTATTTTCAGTTTATTTAATTTCCTTAGTGAGATTAAACTAGTATGTATTTTAACATAATAGCCTATAAATATATGGCTCATATTTTACTTACACATATATTAAATGATCATACCAGACCACAAGTGGTCCACGAGTGAATCAAATTACAGGTATTAATACATAGCTTGTAGTTTGTCCACTGAGACCTTACTTATTAGAAAAAAAGCACGAAGTAATTATATACTTAAGTCTAAACTTTGTGGTCCCTACTATAGACAAAATTATTATTGTGGTCCTTTGTCAAAAAAAGTTGAGAATAATTGGTTTATACAATATAGAATTTTCATTCGTTAATTTTAATTGCAAAAGGATGAGTTTCTTTTACACCAGAGCCTTAAAAATTATAAAAAAATGGATTGCTCTTTTAGCAAATATATTTAGGAATATTGAATATTTGGTCAAAATGATGATACTGTCTATAAATCTATTGCGCGGAATAGTCACAAAATATATATTTAATACCAAATCCTAATTTTTTGGGCAATGAGAAATATTACCAACCGGATAGGGTATAGATCTCAACAGAACCTGAACGAGATATTGGATATATGGCAATATTATATATATATATTTATATATTTATAAGCTATGACAATACAGCTTAAACAAACGCAATTATATTGGAAATACGCTTGACACAGCCACTATATCGTTTATAATCCCAGCAAGAAACAAAGTACTGAGGTTACACCACTGTCCATTAACCGCTAAAAGCAACAGCAACTCACCTCGTGAAACATGAGAGAAATAGAAGATATTATTTATTGACGAGTTGTCTAACGCTATTATAGATAAGTGTACTATATCCATTCAAAAAATACAAGGCGTAAACCTATCTCATAGTCAACCTCAGGAAAGAATTAAGAATGAACTGCATTGACTGCTAAAAGTTCCTTCTTCTAATTTTATGTATTACTTCTTCTTTGTTTTTTGATACTTTTTATTTAAGTTTATTACCTTCCTTTACTTTTTATTATTATAAGAGCAATTTATGTAAAAATAATTTCTTAATGCTTCGAAAGGAGTTTCACGGAGAGATGAGAGAAAAAGCGAGTTGTCATTTCGTATTGTAAAAAATGTATTTCAAAAATTTTTTCAAGTAAAATAAAATTACCGTACTTTAAGATAATGATGCCATCTTATTTCAAATTAATATATCGTTTTATTCGCACAGCCAAAATAGTTTGCAATATTTTAATTCGTGATGTTTTGTATACTGTAATTATAAGTAAAAGCATAATATATACCAAAAACTGCTACTATTTAATAAAATTGTAACAAAATATTGGAAAAGACTGAAATCATATCTAACTTTAAGATCATATCTAACTTCAGATTTTAACCTAATTTTTAACTTGATTTGTTAAATCGTTTCAGAATAATCGAAAGCAAATCCAGGTAACTATCGCCAGTCACTTATTTCAAAATAAAAAACTTATCAAATGCGAAATTCATAACTTGAGCAATTATTAAACAATTTTTGAACAAATATATTAAACGTGGTAAGCAATATGGGATATCTTAAAAAAATGTTGACTTTATCAAATATATATGTACAGTAGCGACTCGATAATCCGGACAATTGTTGCAGAGCGGTATACAGTCAGCGTTGCCAATCTTAATTATAAGTTTAAGCTAATCTCAATAGTAATAAAACTAATATAATTTAGACTTTTTTAATAATGTGTACTTTATTTAAAGACATAAACATCGTTTTATGTACTTAATTATAATATTAGAAAAATAAAAAGAAACTAATTTATTAAATTAATCTTTTGTGAAATATCGTTACAATGTTACTTGTTAATTAGTATTATTTTTATTAACTGTAGCATATTCTCTCATTTTTCTAAATTTATTATATCCGCGAAGGAAAAGTTATTTTTTAAATATGGATCGTGTTCAATATTCTTATTTTCTTCTATGTTGTCGTAGTTAATATCGACAAAGTAGTCATTTATCCTTTCATTAACTTCATTCTGATATCGGGTGCTATATTTATCAATACACTTATTAAGTCATTTATTACTAATAGTTCATATCAAATCTTTTTTTTATCACTTTTATCAAAAGATATGGCAAAAGTGATATTGAATGAAGTAGTGCAAATAAGCAACAAAAGTGTATCATAGCATAAAGGACAACAATTAATTGGATGCTTTTTAGGCCCAGCATATGGATTATATGATATATTACAGCGAAAACATCAATAAAAACAATAGAAAAGCGATAAATATAACAAAAAGATTTAATATCTGAATTAGTTATAGAACATGAAATATCATTTATCCAGATTATAGAGTCAACAATGCAATTGATTTTTGTGTCCGGATTATCGAATGTCCAGATTACCGAGGCGATAATGTACCATGATCGAATGAGGTCAACATAGTACTTAAAAGTTAAAGCGGTCATTTCTTTCAGATTCATTGTATCGAAATTGTTAAAATTTATTGTAAAGGCTATCATTTGATTTGAGCTATGCTTTGCGAATTATGTAAAATTTTTGATTCACAAAACTTATTATTCGTAATATTATTGAAAACTTCAAGTCATACGTTAGGTAAATTTTGTGATGATTAAAATTAAACGTATCTGTTGAATACTGTAATCAAAGTGTGGATGAAAATCAAGAACAACTAATTATAAGTCCTTCTCAAGAAGTTGACTTTTCTTATAGATCCATATGTACATAATATTTTACAGCTTAAACTATAACTTAAACCGTTAATGTGAATGACCGTTTATTGTGAAGAAGTTTAGAAGATTAGGCTTAGGCATATTGAATAATATACAATAGTTCATAAAAACTTATCATTAGCGATAAAGTTTATAACTAGATAAAATCAGGAAATTGTCGCATTTGAAGTGGAGAAAACTTACAAGTTGTTTTAGGCAGCACGTTTATATTCCCAAAAATGTACAGTTTGGTGTGGTGTATAGCTAGAGATGTAATTCCCACTGGCGTTGCCAATTTATTTTAGTATGATTTAGTTGATATCCGGGGTGTGGATATCCACAGTGTGTGGTTTCCGCCAAATGAATCAACGTCCCATATATTTCGTACCACAATCACAATATAATATGGAGACGTTCAATGACTGATGTAAACTGGCCATCAAGATAGTTCAATATAATTCTATTGAAAATTTTTTTTTATAAGATTGTATTCGATCATTGGTTTATTCTAATACACCACAAACCTCCAGTGACCTCGAAACCAACATCATTCATATGTATTATATGTATATACATACTTACATACATACATTATATAATAACAAATACTATATTGAGTAACATTGTTGGTCTGTGTGTATATAAGCTACAGGAAAGATAAATATACATCACTAACGTCTTACAACTCTTAAACTGATGTTCAGAATAAAATCTAGAACATATAAGGCAAAAATTTCAATTCTTTTAGATTTTTTTAAGTAAAATGAAACTCTGAAAGTTGTGAAAAAACAAATTAAAAAACTTTTAAACTTTATGTATGGAAACCAATTAGTATTTAGATTTCACATAATATTGATATATAGGATGTGTAAAAAATACTTCTGTATAAACGAAATGCTAAGCAAAAATTTTTTGGTTTCCGCTTCTCGCAAAATTTTTAAATATCAAGGATATCAACTGAAGTAAAAACTTGCCATTTTTGTATATTACTAATTTGGTTTTAGATTTCCACTCTCACATCTTTTAAATGAACAAAAATTTAATCGTTATACCTATCTATGTATTCCTCATTCTAGATGATAATCATTACACATAATACGATACCGATATTCACATCTTTTGCAGCTTCCCATTTTTTTCCTTTCATTGCTTTATAAACTATTTTCAAGGAATAAATTTTTTGTAAATAATACGTCGGAGTGCCGATGGACAGAAAATATGATATCTGATTTTGCAACTTGCAATTTAATAGATTGATTAAAATTCTCATGCATATATATGAAATTCATGGTTTTTCCGATCTATTTATTAATTGTTAAATACGTAATGTATGGTCAATTAAGCAAATTTAGCTGAATACTGACTTAAAGTCAGTATTTTCACTTAGACTATTTTTCTATGTGTAACATAGTATATTTAAAACCATCTCATATAAAAGATAGATTTAAGCTTTAAGATAAATATCATCATATTATAAGAGTGTATGCCCATAGTATACGAAAAATTAATTTAGAACAAACTAATGGTATGCGATTAATCTGTACCCATGTTGCATTTAGGTTTTCTTCATTTCGTCTTTTACTTTTTATTATTTGTTTGAAATATTTTACCTTTTGGAATTTTTTATTTTAATTGTGTATTTTATATATTTTTGACGGTATTTGAAGAAGAAGAATTATTGAGCAAACATATAAACAATTATTGGAGTCCAAATAAATACAAAATAAAATAAAAACCAGGTAATAACTGAACAAAAATTATAAGAAAATATTTATATATCTAAGTATATACGGAGTACGTTGTACGAAATATTCAACGTCAGCATTGAATCTTCACAGACTGTTTAACCGCCACCAGTGTTTCTGCTTCACACATCCATGGATGTGTGCGATACTTAAGTATAAGCATATGCTAACAAAAGCAGGTAAATATTCGTTCAGCAAGAAAATACATTGAAGTAACCACACCCAAATAAAAACTGGAAGCTAAAAATTATATAAATAAAAGATTATAAATATAAAAAGTAACAAATACATACCCTCCACATAACAACGTTGGCAAATGTTTGTAACACTGTGCAGTATTTTACTTCTGAGCGTAAACGGCGCAAGCACCACCTTTGAAAGTACCCACAGACATTCGACGATTTCAAAAGGAAAATTTAAATCAAATATATAGAAATTTATAAAAAAAGTAAAATATACAAGATAAGCTTTATTTTACCTTTCTATTATTTTGAATTTCTTTGTGGAAACAAGAACCACTTTTCACGAAAGTAAACAGTACATTATACAAATATTTTCCTTATTTATAATATTATGAAACTTTAATTAAATTATAGATGATAGGAAGAACTACATTTTCTCCTTAACATATACTCTAATACGACATTTTATAACCAGAGGAAAATTCTCGGTATTATCTCCTGTTTAAAGCATTCTACCATGCAAAATCAGCATATCTCACTAATTCAATTCTTTATAATTGCTCTGTGTCTTACTATCATATGATCTAAATTCAAATACTATACCTGGAAATATTAAAAGTATTTTAAGAGCAATAAGGGTATTCAGACATGCCCGATATCCCAAAGCATCAAATTAACGAATTACCGAGGCATCAGATCCGATAAATTTTTGGTATTTGGTAAAATATACTCCAATGCAACATTTTATAAGCAGAGAAAAATTCTCGATATTGTCTACCATCTCAAGCATTATATCATACAAAATCAGCATATCTGACTAAAATACTAAAACTCTTTCCCATTTCTCCCTACATTCTCTCTACATATGATCTACATTCAATACCATGCCTGTACGTATTAAAAGTATTTATAGAGCAATAGTTGTATTCAGACGTGCCCGATATCCCAGAGCATTAAATTAACGAATTACCGAGGCATCAGATCCGATAAATTTTTGGTATTTGGTAAAATATACTCCAATGCAACATTTTATAAGCAGAGAAAAATTCGCGATATTGTCTACCATCTCAAGCATTATATCATACAAAATCAGCATATCTGACTAAAATACTAAAATTCTTTACCATTTCTCCCTACATTCTCTCTACATATGATCTACAGTCAATACCATGCCTGTAAGTATTAAAAGTATTTAAAGAGCACTAGTTGTATACAGACGTGCCCGATATCCCAGAGCATCAAATTAATGAATTACCGAGGCATCAGATCCGATAAATTTTTAATATTCGGTAAAATAATAACTGATTCTTATTATTGTAATGTGAAGTTTTACTCAAAATTGAAATTGAATTTCAGATTTAAGTTGCTTTAAAAACAAAAAAAAAAAACAGAAAGCAATATTGATAAAAATGAAAAAAAATAAATAAAAGAATACGCTTTATTTTATTTTCAAATTCTTTTTTCATTTTTTTTTATTTGAATTAGTTTATTTACAACAAAACAAACAAAAACGAGATTACCCGCTTTTGGCGTTTCATTTTACAACTTTACCAACTTTATCGACTTAACAAAATTAGCCGATAAAGAGTAATATTATAGTCTTTATTAGCAGTCAGACTTGAACTGCTGCAAATAAAAATCTTTTAATTAGATATGAACCTATATTTATTAATCGATGTTTATTCAATAACTATAACATTACTTAAGAAATACAAAATTAACAAGAATCGGTTTCAAGAAACATATTATTTATGAAAAAAACTGTCATTTCAATTATGAAAGTAAAATATATTAAACATATTATTAATAATTTAAAACATATTTCTGTCTTATTCTCTCAAACTCAACTTTAACCATCGGAACTTTCAAATAGAAATGTATGTTTTCATTTCTGTTATACCAGGGAGCACCAGTTATCATTCTAAGAATCTTTGCTTGAGCTCTTTCCAGGATTTCTATTTTTAACAAACTGGCGTTGCCATATAGCTATAAGCCATACATCCAGATTGGCTTAATGACTTGGTTGTATAACTAGACTTATACACTTTGCCTAAAGACTTTAAAAACACTTAAAAACAATTTTTTGTATGCACAAAAATAAACCATTAGATGTTCACATCAATGGTAAATCATAACAATGGTAATCTCTATCAGCTAATTTAATTATAAAAATGATAATTTCAACTATTTTAGAACATAACCATTTCAAATTACAATAATGATGCAATATATAGATGACACCTTGTTTGCGATACTAAAGGAAGAAGTGGAGTAAATGATTGCAATTTTCAGTGTTATACACCCTCGAATCCAATTGATAGATGAGTTCAAATTTTATACTTAAATATAATGTTATTAAGATCAAAAACGAATAACGTTATCACTAATTGTTATCAAAAACCCACGTCGTCATGACGATTGCTTCATTTTTTTACCTGATCATCCTATCCACGAAGAAATCAATATTATTGAAATTAATAGAATTAAAAGTTTAAGTAAGAAGGAGTTTATGGAAAAGAATAAGACAAATATCAATAATATTTGTCAAATATCATATAATATCATATAAGTATCAAATAATATAATGTACAATACTAATACGAATAAACGAATATATAAGTTCCCAATATTTCCGGATTTTCTCAAAAAATAAGAAAACTTTTAAAGGAAAAACATGTCATGTTTTGTTTTTTTACTTAAAAATAAATAATTTCTCTTCAAAACTAAAAGTTTCAAAAAAAAAGAATATTTAATGTATGTTTATGTAAGATCAATTATAGTGATGAATCTTTTATTTAAATAAACAAAACAGAGATTATCAAAAAGATTTGGGGAACATTAAAGTACTTGCAGATTTTTGTTTTTTATTTGACTACGACAAAACAGTTTTGCTATAATTTACAATACGTTTTACAAATGTCAAGTAGTCAAAGGCTTAATGTTTATTTAGTACTCATTTAAATTAACACTAAGCCTGATCTGAATGCTTAATTCATTTAAGCTGCCTAAGCAGGCCAGATATATTAAACAGATGGTGGGCTGTCTCCTTTGGGTGCTGTTATAACCGTTTTTGGTGCTTTATCGCAAAATTTTTTATTACTGTATCTACAGATTCGATCTTCAAGCCCTGCTGAAGGTTAGTATTCTTAATGAACCACTGAACGTTGACTAAATTTCTTAGAAATTTGTTTGTGAAACGGTTTGTTTGGATGAACGGTTTTGGTGCACATCCCCATAACTGGACTCCATACGTCCACACCGGAGGTAAGACCTGCTTGTATATGATCAATTTGTTGCTTAGAGAAACTGACGATTTTTTCCCAAGAAGGCAATACAATTTTTTGTATTTTGATTCTAGCCCAACTTATTTTTTCTTTATATGTTCTTTCTATATCAATTTTGCATATAAGTTCATACCAAGGTATCTCACTGTATGGTATAGTATGGTATTCGAGCACTAGACATAACATAGTTATCGGCAAAAATTCGATTTTTATGTTTGTGAAGTTTACATGGACGAATTTCGTTTGCTTCACCTCAATTTTCCATTATTTAGTCCAATGGAATGCTAATGGAATGTTGTGTTGCTGTTAATTCCTTTATAGTATTTCCAGTAGTAGAATTGCTGTATCATTAGTACTTACTTACATGTACAAGTATTTACAAATGTAAAGATGATCATGAACATCACTTTCAGATCATCATCATTCTATTGAAATATATATAACTTTGAAAAAACTGTAATTCTATAAGTCAAAGTTAACAACCGGAAAAGAAAGATACCGATTGACAAAAAACAAGATAAAAACAATTTAATAAATTAATTAATATGAAAAAGTTTATGTATTTTGTCATTATACAGCGGACATTACTTAAATGTCAATACCAATACCCATTCTATTTGGTTTTGTTTTATTTTTAATAAATTACAAAAAAATTCTTTATGTTTATTATTATAAATTATTATAAAATTATTAATTATATTTTTAACATAGTTTTAAGCTAAAATTATTGTATTTCCATAAAAATAATTTACTGAAATTGTTTTTAAAAACAGTTTTTGGTGATTTTATACTTTTTCAATACTGATGAAGTTATCAAATATACAACAAAATATTAACCTTCATTTTTAACCACCAATTTTTTATTCACTATAGTTCAATTTTGACAGTCCATAAATCTAATTTGTTATATCAAAGTTTAGATATTTGACATTTCAGCACTATAGTGAATACCAAGTTACCGAATATCCACAAAATATATCGTATATCTAAAGCTTTTATATCTCAACTGATTATTTGGAAGAAAAAAAATTATTACGTTTATACAGGATTATTGAAGTAAATTGTTTGTACTTACCATTCGATTAAAAAAAAATCATCATCTCAATATTATTTACGGAACATCTATAACGTATTAGACCCTTTTGAGTTGGGTTTCGATGGTTTATCAACTTCCTTTAATTTTTCTCTATTCACAGGACAAAAGTTTACTATATGTTTGAGTTTAGGATAATTTGAAGTTCCCATGACATTTTTGCTAATAATAATCGACAATTAACTGTTTGAGAATAAGGAAAGGTAATATTAAATATCAGTATTCTAACTTAAAATTTCGTAATAAATTTGATATAAAAACTACTTATTTTGTCTAATAACCAATTTTATGTTGTAATTTTTACTTACAATCTTAAGCAGTGATCTGCTTAAATCTTATTCCTGATATATAACAACGAAATATTTTACCCCAGTTAGCTTGTTCCTAAGCTGAAGAATCTTGGTATTGTGCTATCCCAGCAACATAATTTTATCCCCATATTGATTATGCCGTCCGAAACGTCCGGTTCAGGCTTAACCAACTTAAAAATGCACTTAACTGCAAAGTTAAGCTGCTCTGCTATAAATAGCTAATTCGCTCACTACTCACCTACGCCTTCCCCATTTGGTCTGCAATCTCTTCCTCTCAAATGGCAAAAATCCGCCTATTTGAACGGAAGCTTCTTCGAGATTGCACCAACTACAAGCGTAAGTCTGACTTTCCCGTCTCTGTCCTTTATGACAATGCCAAGATAAAATGTATCGACGAGTACCTTTTGGCACTCGCCCCTAGACACCTCACCCGGCTCCACGACCTAGACGGTTAAAACTGTCTATATAAACAGTTTTATTTAATTTTTTAGTGTAGTTGCTTTACAACCTAATAGATTAACTTATGATAAACTTTTATTTAACCTATTAAAACTAATCTAGGCATAATTATCAAAAATATTATATGTATCACTTGAATCATTTTAATCACATTTTTTTTCTATATTTTATTAACGATTCTTGAAATATAGACAAAAATCGTTTTAATATTGCAATTTTATTGGAATATTTAAGGTAAAAACGAAGCTATTTTGCAACTCCCTGCTGAGCAGTAGTGCAACCGCCGGGAGAAGACTGGATGCTGTGACAACAGCACACCTTTTAGCCACGTCGTTGACTGTTGACATGCCAAGGTCACGGTGGATATCACTATTTCTAATGTATTATGGAGCATTCACGATGTATTGTACCGCTGGATAGTTGCAATATATTTCTTGCTGGCACAACCCCAGAATTGTATGCCATAAGTCCAAGCCGGCTTCAGTATTTGTTTATAGACTATTAGTTTGTTATAGATTGCCTGTTTAGAGCGCCTACCGATGAGGTAATAAAATTTGTTTAGTTTTAGGTCAAGCTCTTCTCGTTTTTTCTTAACATGCCTTTTCCAGCGCAGCTTGGCGTCGAACGTAATGCCCATGTATTTGCCTTCGTTGGTGTGTGGAATTTTTGTGCTATCGATACGATATATAGATAGGTATGTAGTTATAATTTCTCCATATAACCATATAATCATATAATCACATGCTATCTTTTGTGCGTATCTTTTGTTGCTATATCTATAGCCTGGTACAAATATCATACCAAAAATTGACGTAAAACTCTATATAAAAAAAATGTACTGCAATACCAAAATTTTGAAAAAAAAAATTTTTTATGCCCATTTTTTTCAGCTATTTTATTATAGCTGTCCCATTGAAATAAATTGCAAAGTGTATATAAATTATAAAAGTTATAAACAAACATTGAATTAAATGAAAAACTTTTAAAAATTTAAAATTCTCCATCTAAATTTGGTTTATTTTTCACTACAAAATTGCTGCTTAAATAGGACTCCTCTCTATAAGTGCATTACCTGTGTTCTGGTCTTATTTGTAAGCCAAATTTTCTTGATATCTAACTAATCCTCTTCTCTCCCTTTCGACACGCCACTGGCACATAATTATACACATAAACTTATATTTCTGAAAATCTTTTGTTACAGATGCTCAATGGGTCTGCGTGAGGGTATTTAAGGTTCGACAAAACCAAAACAAACATTTTTACTTGTTATGCATAAAACGGAATAATTATTGTTAAAAATAATTTGAAGTATGTATAGAAAACAAGTATTAAAAAAATAGAAATAAATTATGGAATAAATAAATACTTCAAATATCAATTTTTATTTCAAAAAGTCCTTCATGCGATTAAACATTTATACGATTGTCGCAGATTCGACTTGTAACTAAAAGTTATGATTCCTGGTATCTGTAGTAATTAAAAATTGTATTGCAATTCAGTTTTTAAGAGTGTCAAGTAAAAAAAATAATCTTAATTAAGCATACAAACTTGCTTTTAATAATTTAACAATGTTCACTGTTTTCTCCATCTACAACCACAAATGATTATATTTTGTCAATTTGCAGATCTGGCAAAGTATTAACTCTTTTGTACGTAGCATATTAAAAATTATTTATTACTCCGACTCTACCTGTAAAGATATTTCAAGATGTTTACTATTGGTTAATGACTCGGATAAGAAAGCCTATGTGTTATGGTCATTATAACAGATTGTCATCATTTTGGCATCACAGTCCAGGATGGACCATTGCCTCCTCTACAATACGCCTCCATTATTTTCTGCATTTCGCTTTCTTTGTTTTCTTTGTTGTGTTATTCTCATCGTTCGTATATTGTCTTCTACATCTTGTAACCATCTTCGTCGCGTTCTTCTTTTTTTTCTACTCCCCTCTGGCTTTATCTCGAAAATTTTCTAAGTCATTCTTTCGTTACTCATTCGTAGGACGTGTCCATACCAGCGCAATATTTGGGCTTTTATGTATCGTTTTATAGTTCGGCCTTCGCTCAAGACATTCAATTCGTCGTTATACCGTATACGACATGTGCCGTCTTCTTCTACAATCACGGTTGCCACTTATGGTACTTTAGTACCAAAATTGGTACTTTTTTTTATCGTTTGGTACTCATGTTCAAAAGATGGTACATTTTTGACGACCCAACTTTATTGTGGATATTTCCAATTAATTTTTTTTATAAATGCAACTTTGCATTATTTTATATTTTGTTCATTTATAACCTATGAAACACACAGAACGACAAAACAAAAAGGTCCAAAAAAATTTTGGACAATTTTGGACCTTTTTTTACAGAAATGGTACCTTTTTAAACCAATTTTGGTACAGGAAAAAATTTTCAAGTGGCAACCGTGTCTACAATCTAACAGATTGTAGTT
>NC_051847.1:99418578-99460677 GCF_002237135.1 Teleopsis dalmanni | reverse complement strand
TTCGGATGAGAAAGGAACTTTGAAATAAATTTATCCACATTAACTATTTCAGTTTGTGATATTTACAAGATAAACCTAATGCCAATTTGTTTACACGACAAATAAAAATAGCTATGTATTATTTTTTTATTATTTGTTCATTAAAACAAATATAAAATATTCAAAACACAACAGTCGATTTAAGTATAGTTTTCACTTATAGAAAAATAGGCTGTTTACACTTTTTTTACCTGTATAAATCGTCCACATCCAGCACAGTCGTCGATGTTACGGGGCAGGTTTGGTTCCGCTGTTGAATCTGGGCTACTTGGTGGTCCATATGGTTCTGTTTTAAATGACATTCCGGAATTAGTCTCATCGTTCACTTCAAGGCTAATACCACTAGATTTTTGGGTGGAGTATTTACCAGAATTTTCCCTAAAAACGCCAAGTTCGGCTACCTTAAAACTATAAATTTTAATTTTATATTCATTGTTAAAATGGAAACGGTTTGATGTAAGCACTTACTAACCTTTTAAATGATTCAACAAGTGTTGATCGAAAAGGCTTTGTACTATGATCACAAACATCGGTGCATGAAGAACAGGAAGAAAAAAGTTGATGATTAATATTTGTACCTGGAACAGTTTCATAGTTACTTATAACTTGTTTTGACCCAGGTGTTGTGGAACTTTTTTCCCTCACTCCTGGTCCGAGAAATCTTGCGCTCTGCTGCTATAAATATAAATAAAGATAAGCTAAAAAAATTTCCATTAAAATATAGAAAAAAAAAGATATGAATAATATTTATATTACATATATAAAACAATGAGTTATACAATAGATCAGCACATATGGTATTACCACATGATTCTATTTTAATTTATTTCTAATATTAATAAAACTAGAATTTAAAATTTAATGACCAATTCTTTAAAAGTTTACAATTATTTCAAATTTTAAAAACTATTTTACTACATATTTATAATTTTTTTAAAGAATTATGAAAAGTATTTTTAAGAGATATAGAGGTCTGTTTTTTATATATTTCATAATTTTATTGCAATACTAATGGCAGAACATTTTAAGGATTTCGACAAAATGAGATATCCGAACAACTGGAAGTCCAATTTGCAATTACTAGAATCTGTAATCCTTGGCTTTGTGCTTTCCGAGGTTAAACACGAAGCCGGCTTGTCGACATAGATATTCAATTTTAGTTACTTCATAGAAAATAGTTCGCACACGTTAGATTACACGATCTTAGCAGCCTGGCAATAGATCCATTTTTAGAGATTATGTTGTCAACAAATTCTTCTATCAATAAGTGTATTTTTATTTTTTTCGTTTTTGAAGCAGAATAGCCATCATCACCCAACAAAATCTTATGTTAAAATGTAGGACGCAAAGAGCGATATTGCACCTTCAGTTCTTGCATCAGTTGAATTTTGTAAGTCAAAATTTAGCCAAAAAACTATTCAGAAGGTCAGTGGGTAGATACCAAATATTTTGCCAACGATATCGAAGCGATGAAATTAAGTGTCCCTCAATATCAGTCTATATTCAATACATTTATAGCGATGAGTTGGTGGGATTAAAGGAGTTAACGTGCGGTGAAAGCTTTTAATATGTTTTCGAATAGCTAATTTGGTCGATTATGTTGATTGCTAAATTGGGTAAGCACCTGAGATCGGTAAGAATACATTTAAAAGCCAGTATGAAAGGCACTCTATTAATATAAATTAGGTGTGTTCACAAAGCTATATACACGAAAAAGTAAAGAGTGCACTATTCGCACAATTGGATGCAGTGTATTGCAACGAATGGATTTCGTTACTGGTTTGCAGCTTGTGATTATAAATAATGTTGTATAAAAAAATTATCTCACACAAATAATTATGAACTGACTTCAGACCTCTTTTGTGGAACATTTGTTCCAGAGAATATTTTGAAATGTTAGCAAATCAAATTCATGCCTTCATAGGTCATGCTTACGTATGTAATATAATATCGAACAAGGGCGTATTAAGACATTAATATTTAAAAAAAATTTGACAGAAGTGGTCTTTTAAAGTTATATTTGACCTCAACATAAATTATAATCATTAATTCTATATTTTAATTTAATAAATTATTCTCTAACTAAAGATTTGGTTAATTGACAAAGCTGGACGTATGCTACTGAGTAAAGTAGATAGTGTGGATTTTTCAGAAGTTTACTTTGTTTTAAATTTAAAAACTACAATACATGGGGCGCAACTGCCGTATTATAAGGGTCACAATTTATATTTTGAGCCTAATAATAAAAAAATACCAACTTGTTGTTGAAATTTGCTTTATTGTTTCTCGAAGTATTCTCTTTTATGATTAATATACTTTTGCATGCGTTTGAACCATTTGTCAAAACATTTGTTCGGATATTCTTCAGACACCTCCAAAATATGGTTTTTAAATGCAACAACAGCTTCTTCCTCTGACAAAAATCATAAGCGTTTTCCATGCATATTATTCTTGACGTTCGGAAACAAAAAAAAGTCGTTGGGTGCTAAATTAAGACTGACCCATCAGGATGACCCATCAAATCGATTTTTTGAATGTTAAAATAATGGTTGTTAGACGAGATATATAAGCACTCACATTGTCTTGATGGAGATGATGAATGATCCGACGGCGCTTGTTTGTTTTCTGTATTTCACTGAAGACTTCTAATAAACAAATGGTTGTATACCATTCGGAATTGACCGTTTCACGTTCCTGTAATGGTATAATTGTCATATGACAAGTTTTTCAGAAAAAACAAGCAACTATTTGTTTTAAAATGCTTCGAGCGCGAACAACTTTTGTTGTATTTTGTTCATCTTGAAACACCCATACAGTAGATTGTTAATTCGTCACCTGTGACTATCTTATATACGTCTTTTGAAGCACCTCAACTGTACTTCTTGAGCATTTGTGTGTACTAATCGACACGAGCGCCTTTTTGAGATTTTGTCAAATGATGGGGGATGGGATCTAACGAGAACAAACTTTTCTCACGGCTAAATGGTCGTGCAATATTTTATATATGCTGGTAGAACTAATGCCTAGGGTTTCACCTCAACCTCAATCTCATAGTATGTCGCATGATGATGTTGTATTATCATTTTTTGCACAGCATCAATATTTTTGGGCACAACAACTGATTTTGGAGGAATCAAACATTTTTTGGAATACAACGATCTATATAATCATTTGTTTTTACTTTTCAACATCATAAGAACTAACTATTTATGTATATATTTTTAAATCTTAGCATAATCACCATTAATTTGCAATTATCACTATAAATAGTTATTATATATTAAACAATAATATTTAAACAATAAACCAGAAATGAATGATTTTAATATTATTATTACAAAAATTATTGTGATTAAATTAATTTTTAATTTAATTAATTTTTTTATTTTAATCTTATTCTACATATATTTACGAGTATTGTACAATATATGTATCCATCAGATACATATTTTATTAATTGGTTTGACGTCAAAAATTGTTGTGAAATATTTTCTTTTTACGGTAAAGAAAATTAACAGAAGAAAATTATATATATATTTTGAAGCTGTCTCTCTCTTCTTCTGTCTCTTTTTCATGTTCTATTGTAGTTTTATTGAAGAAACTATAGTCCTCAAAATATAAGTTGTTTGTTTCTCCAACAATTTCCAACTCTTCTGTTGTAAAAATTATGTTTCATGGCATTGTCTTCTTGACTATTCAGGTACAGTGTCTATATATCACTACACAAGTCCACACTTAACTGCGCAAACAGAATAAAGACACCGGAAAACACAATAATGAAGAGCAGTTATGCTTTTTTTTATTTGATTAGGGACGCTGTGCGGATCATAGATGAATCCAATCGTTAAAATGTGATTGAAGACATTTTAGTTATTTCTTTAAAAATGACTTCAAAAACCGTCATACATTTGGATAAACAGGTCTTTAGTAAATTTTTAGTTTTCAGCGGGATAGTCTACAAATATATTTGTATATAATAATCAAATTTGTAAAATCAAATTTCTGTGTTTCTTTATAAATTTCATTTTTATACACTTTTCAATTTTTTGGATCAAACTTGATATTTATATTTATTAGTAACCGAAAACAAAGACTCTCTTTGGATTTGTCAGATGGTGCTAACATTGCGATAAAATGCTATCTATAGAAAAAACATCTCAAATAATTATTAAAATAAGGAAAATATTGATCGACAGTTTAATTTAATAATTTCTACTAATAATAATTTTATATTGAATTGACTTTTAACGTCCGTTTGACGAATGAAACTAAATTCTTAATTATTTAAGAACTATAGTTCTCAATAGAGAGGTATTGCGAACAGTATTAAATTATAACAATAAAATTTTATTATTTTATTAATTAATTGATAGTTTTATTATTATATTTATTTAATAATTAATTAAAATTATGTTAGACTTCTAGTTATATAAGAAACGTAGTACTAATTATGCTAGTAAGGAAAACAATGTTTACTATGTAGGTTCATTATGAAAGTAATAATATAAGCAAAAGAAACTGAAAGCTTGAAAACAACTCCTCATCAATGCTTCATTACATCCAATGGAAGTAGCAGAATCATTTTTCTTAATGACGATGATCAGACAGCAGAAATAAATCGACCACACCGAAGAATTGCATCAACATAACTTTAAGAAGGATGAATAGAAGATTCACCATTAGAAAGAAGTCAGATAGATTATGATAGATTATATTCTGTTTTAAAAGCAAAGTATCTCAAGAAATTTTAAATAAATCCAATGATGAATAAAGTTGCAATTGTCATAGTTGAAACGCATGTGAGAGAATGTGTCACGAAGTAAGAAGATTCATGTTATTACTATCTACTAATATTAAAAATTACGAAAGACGACAAAGTTGAGAGGGAAATAATAAATTGATATAAATGTGTAGTAAATATTGATAAGAATATATTTAAATTATCTCATATCCTTCAGTTAAAATCAGCGACGGTAAAATTACAAATGCAATAAGCCACATCTCATCTATATTTGTATGTTTAATTTTTAAAGCGAAAGCCATTTAGATGTTTTATTTAGGATTTAAAATTAGAAAAAGCAAAAAAATATCTTCCTTACAAATATCCTCCTAAATAAAACTTTAATTACTTGGATTATGAAAAAATTCTGAGATACTTATTTCAAAGAATTATATAAGGTTATTTAAAACATAATGAACGCGATTTTTAAAGACGGCAGTAATTACCGATATTAGCGAGCTTTTATAAAAACATATTTTTTGTGTTAATTTATATTAGCTATAATAAAAAATAAAAAAAGAATTGATGTTATTGTATGAAAACAATTATCGAATAAAGAAATGGTATTCCATGCTGATAATCAAACCTAAGATTCCAGTTTTCATCACAACAAAATTAACTACACATCTTTGTCATCTATTGGAATATAATTTAATGTCGGAGTTAACCGAAATCATAACCAGAATATTATCTAAAAGCTTACGAATCTTTAAGTACAGTCAAAATAGGTAAGACAGCAGTATTTCGGAATGAAAGAAACTACAATCCTCTGAAGTTGATTTGAAAAGGAATCGTTTTTTGTGCTAAATGTGACTAGTGGATTACTACCACTAACGATATATAGCATTACAGCAGTGAATGTTACTAAGACTTTTATCCTATAAATTTATTCTATAAATTTTCAGAAGTTTAGGACAGTTTAGTCTTGGTTTTACTTACGAAGTAAAGTCGAAATAATTAAAGTTATAAAAAATACATAATTTAAATTAATATTACATGGAAGATGGACTTAAAGTGGCACCCTAGTGCCATTTTTACGTTAATACAAGCTTGTACCTAAAGTTTGGATTATATGACGATTTCTCATATTTGTTTACCAAGGTTAGAGTTAACTTTCTAACTTTGTTTTTTTATTTTCAAGCTGTACATTTGATAAATGTTTAAATAATGCTTAAATCGATTAAGTATCCCTTGATTGCAAAAATTCATTAAAAATCATGCTAACGAAAATTGTCTATTTCCAAACAAATAACGAGTCCGACTTTCTTCGATGGCGCATTGCTTATTGCAAAAGCAATAAGCAATGCGGTTATGGAACCGCCTTAGTACATCAATTCGACGGATTTTCGTAAAGGTCTTCGTATAGTACTAGTTGTTCTTTCATCGCTTATTTATGTTTAAATTTATGCTGAGCGAATAAAATAATATTATTAAGAAAGCACAGTCATGTCCACACAAGCCATTTCTAATGTACCATATTATTACCTTGCCCTGTTGACAGTGGCGTAACTACATTTTTTAGGCCTGTAAGCAAATTCTAACTAAGGGGCCCCTATCAACATACTAAAGGGCCCCTCTTTTTATACTCTTTACACGAAAAATGTGAAAAGGGTATATAAGGTTTGTCAAGATTTTCGTAACGCATTAAAGGAAACGTCGGAAATATCATTAAGTATATGTATATCAGTACAATATATATATACTTTTTCAGTTCAAACTACTCTCTCAGCTTTTGAACTCTTCGAATGAAACTTTACACACATACTTTTCGGGAGCCGACCCTGTTCACCATTTGATTTGATTGAAATTGGACGTCTATTTCTTATAGCTGTGATATAAACTTAACAATCGGATATGAAGTTTCTCCGTTTTTAATAAATTCAAATGGAATTTGGTGTATACAGTACTGATATTTGCAAAAGACAACGTACAAAATTATTTTTAAATGGGTTTAAATCTAGATATAGCTTCCATATAAACTCTCGATTAAGACACATATTTTTCTTAGAAAAAGTTTTTTATTTTATAAATAGGTTTAATATTTTATTTGAAGTACATACATATTATGTACTTTAAATTTAAAATTTACGTATCTTTTATAAAATGCAATATGAAGTTATTCCAACAAAAAACGTTTGTCCCACTTTTGAGAATTTATTAAAAATAAATACAATGAATACAAAAATTTATAGTGGGGCCCCCTAAATTCGGGGGCCCGAAAGGGTTGCTTCCAGTTGCTTCCCTGTAGTTACGCCACTGCCTGTTGACTAAACATATTTTTCATGGAATTCTTCTTCTTCAATTATGCGTCGTACAATTATTCTTGTCTGAACTTCATAGATTAAACTGAGATTTCTCTTTAACAATTAATAGTGATGATTGTTTTAGTCTTTAATTACAATTGTTGTTTTGTAAACTAAACAATTATTTTACTTTTTTTGCGAATATTTTATTAATAGTTTCTTTCGTATCACGTTTTTATTTAGTCTAAACTGCATCATTAACACTTACTGTGGTATGAATACGGTTAGTTTAAGAGTGAGGACATAAAATATTCATCTCTCTATCTATTGTTTTTCTATCTTTTAAAATTATTAATTAAAGATCATATTTTTCAAAACTGGAAGATAACTTATTACACATAAGTATTAATAAAAATATTGAATTGATTTATTGTCATATGCATTCAGATTCCGCTATAGTGAATTATTTTACAGGAGTCGTCAGTTTTTTAATACATCTATTTTTCAGAATTCTGTCAACTGTCGATTTCCCCTTAAATAGCATTATAAGATTTGTCAAATGTTCAAGGTAGTCTTAAACCTGTAAGTTTTTCCTTCTACGGTAGCACAACGGGCTTATAACCCTTAGTATATCCTTTTGGGTCGCTGGTACAACTTAATGTGACCTATATATCTATTTGTAGCTCTATATGTTAAATTACTTAATATTTTTAAGTTCTTTCAAGCACCGCGAAGGTTAACAAATACAATGTATTATTTAAAAATGCGGTGTTTGCATCACTCGAAACTCTAAGAACAAAATTCGATTTTCAGTAAATTTTGCACTATTTTAGAAAGAGCCAATAGGTGTGAGAATTAAATACAAACAAAATAAGGTCGTATATTTTACAATTATAGACTATATCTACTTCTTTCCGGACCGTTTAAAAATCAAAAATATAAGAATTTGCGAATGCATTAGACCATACAGACTCCATAACAAGTAATGGATGATTGTAAAAGCTTAATAAAATATATGAAATGAGTATTATCGGAAATGTCGTGTGGGGCATTACATAATCAATTCCGGCATATTTTTAATTGTTTACAATTTACTCTAATATGGTTATTATAATATAGTTACTCTAGTAATAATTAACACTTCGTTCAATAATG
This sequence comes from Teleopsis dalmanni, assembly GCF_002237135.1. Lineage (NCBI taxonomy): Eukaryota > Metazoa > Arthropoda > Insecta > Diptera > Diopsidae > Teleopsis > Teleopsis dalmanni. The sequence goes on along the minus strand of NC_051847.1, from coordinate 99,452,460 downwards.
TGTGTGACTGACACATAGATGGCGGCATTAATACTAATAAATATTTTTTTTTCTTACTGTCAAAATCATATGTTAATCCCACCATTTGCTTACAAGTTACAGTGCTTTAAGTGACGCTACTTTTGAGTTTTCAAAAAAAAAATGAATTCAAAGCAATTCCGTGTGCTGATTTATCATTGTTTTTTAATGAAAAAAAATACTGTTCAATGCCAGGAATGGCTTGAAAAACATTATTCGGACTCTGTTCCATCAAAAAGAAGCAATTGTTATTGGTATGCCGAATTCAAACGTGGTCGTACAGACACCGACATTTCATCTACTGGACGGCCAAATGACGCTGTTATTCCGGGAAACGTTGAAAAACACTGAAAATCATTATGTCCGACCGTAAAGATTGCAAAAGCGAATTTTGGCAAAAAAATGTATTTTAATTAGTTAGTCACACACATTATTGAACGAAGTGTTACTCTAATATAGTTTAGTGTATCCATAAAACGTTCACTTTTGTTTAATTTTACATCAGTTTCCTATTAAATGCCAGCCATACTATGGCAGTGTTACTATTACTGTCAGATTTATTTCGGTTGTTCCGATTGGCATCATTATTGCAAAAGATATCATAGCGTTATCACAAACAATATAGATGTCCAACGTTAGCAAAAAAACGGAAACGTGTATTAAAAACTACCAAGTTTAGGTTTCTGGTCAATTTTTACAAATTTATGTAACTATATAACTTAACAAGGTTTTTTTCGAAATAGTGATTTACAACAAAAATTCATTTTTATGTTATTTTAATTAATTGAGCTGTTTCGAGTATTGCCAAATACTCATTATCAGTAGTCTTGAAAATAATTCTTGTATTTAATTCTTCGTAAACAATTTTTTGCGACTGCAAGTACCAGCAATCGAACTCGTGTCCTACCAAATTTGAAGCTCAGAGTCAGCGCTTCTTAACCAACTGACCCGAAGCCGTACTTAACTTTTGTGTTCGTACATTTTTCTGGAGTTTTGTTATTTTGCTGTGGAAGTTTTATTAACAAACACTTGCTGTGTTTATATTAGAACGAAATCTTAAAGCAGCGGTAGAATAATTGAATTAATTATATTTTTTATTTTAAATTGTTAAATTTCAACACTATTCTGTTTGTAGAGGTATTATTTGTTGCATAATTTACATATTCTTTTTTATGTATAGAACCTAATCTAGGAAAGTAATACTGAAAAAGTCATGCTTATGTTACTTCATTATTCACACGGACGAGACCAATATTTTGTGAATATAAGTTAACTATATATATTACTTTAATTTCATTTAACTAAAAACATGTTTAGACTTTTTGGAAAATAATTTTATTTTAGACCGCTTTAATATTAGTGTAGAATATTAAAGAAAAGATTCGTACAACTAGACATGGCTTAATAACAATCGAAAATTAAATGTATATTTCCTAATATAGTCACATCACTGTTTTTTCGTATAGCAAAACATCTTTTTAAACACTTAAAAAGATAAAAACTTATTTAGTTTTTACCATAGATTCTTATTCAATAATTTGAATAGGTGTAAATCAATTTTAGTCATTAAAATCAATTAGTAATAGAAAAAGGCAAGAAAATAAAATAAAAATATTTTTAGCTTTCTCTAAATTTTGGATTGGTTCAGATAGTTTTTTTCTCCTTTTGTATGAATTTGATATTTCTGGTTAATAAACTCTTTAATAAAAAATAAATTGGTAATAATTGACACTCTTTGACACTTTGTCATAGTTTTGACGGTCAACCGTCTACCTCCAGCCATTGCATGTAGTTCTATATTTTTTTTGTAGAATATTTTAGGAAGATAATATATGACGACATTGAAACCATTTTTAAAGATATACGAGAATGGGTTTATGCATTAGATTTGTGCAACGAATTATAAAAATTTTGTAATTTAAAATTGCTTATCGGTTCGTATAAATCATTTACTTTTTCATTATAAATTTTTAATTGTACACTTATTAGTGCAACGATACATTATTACGTTTTTCTTACATACAATACAATTCGATGAAAATGTTGATTTCTTAGACCAACTTATGTTATCTAAACATGAATATGTATATGTACATGTAACCTTAAACAGGTATATAAGTCTATACTTGTAACTTAAACATAATAACCAATACCCGTTAGCATTATTTATAAGTTAATACATTTCTTTTCCCTACTACTTAACAGAAGTTAGTTCTCTCATTCTTTGTTATATCATTACAGATAATAAAAGTACATTAGAATTTGGCTTCCTCTAGTTTACTTTACAATGGAATATATTTTTTTAGTATTTTATTTATTTTAGTGTTTCGTGATTCTCTAAGTTAATTCTGTGTATGGGATCTTGATATCATTATCGCAATAAATGAAATGCATTAGATTATAAAGAGGAAGAAGTAATTTGTTGTATATAGTATATAACTTTATTTTGCTTTATTATATGGTATTATGTTTTTTTTTAAATATTTAAATATTAATATTTTAAATATTTTTATTAATATTTTTGAAATGAGACCTTTAACATACTAAGGTCATTACTGTTGGTTTTTCCAGTCAGGTTCGAAACTTGTTGCTCATGTAGTTTGCAGAAAAAAAAACACATTTTCGTTTTAACACTGAATAAGGAAAATCACAATCTTCGTTAATTATTTAAAATCAAATCGGATTTGAAAATCAATATATGTATACTTTTTTTCGTTGTGAATTGATTAATACAGTTCCCCAAAAATTAGAATTTTTTAAATGTTGTAAATAAGAAAAATTGTTCTTAAATAAGATCCCCAATCACCTACTTTAACTAATCCCGGAATTTGCAGGATACTAAAATAAACCCAGAATTTTATGGCTTCGGGATCTTAATACTTATGCTTAGTATAATATATAATATATGTGCGTATAATATAGATAATAGTTTAACAAATATAGTTCCTTTAAGGCTACTTTTAATACTATTCATTCCTTCAGTTATTGATGTTGGGAGCAGATTGTTCTCTTCAGTTTTTCGTTATAAATACTTCGCCTCGTGTTAATTAAATTTGATAATCGAATGAGTTGCATCACTGTCAATAGGACTTTATCTTCTACTTAACACTCAAGTTTATTTATATGCGTACACAATAAACTTTGATTAAAAAATATTATTTTCTGTTGCAATTTTATTGAGAGATTACTTTACAACAATTTTTGAAAACTGCACTATTTTTATTTTTTATTTTAAAATTTTTATTTTAAAATGACTACATTTTTAAGCCATGGACTTTACCGTCATTAAATACAAGAATAGACATATTACAAACGCAGCAGTTTTTCTGTTTGCCTCTAGTACGTCTACATTATATCTGACATTAAATGATAGATTACCATTACATAAGCACATAGAAGCCAAATAGTGGAAACGTCAATAAACGGTCCATCGACTTATACAAATATTAATTTGAGCACTATCTGCGTAAGAGAATAAAATGAAGGGGTTTGTTTTCAATTAATCAATATTAATTAAATTAATTAATATTATAAGTGGAATTTCCACAAGGAAGCCTACCTTGAATATCTAAATGAATTAATTAATTAAATGATGTGCCATGTTTAAGTATTGTAAATAATTACATAAAGATTGCTAACAGAACTTTCTTTTGAATTTGTAGTATTTTTTAGTCGGTTTAGTATCTCCTTTTACTCTGATATTTAGTTAGTTAATACTTTGTAATGACCGAAATTTAAAATAATTAAATATACACCGTCTATTCTTAAACATATAATTGAAGAAATGTTTGCATATATATGTTATATAAAATATTTTATAATTTCATAATCAAAGTTTAAGAAACACTACACAAAAATACACTTCCTCGTTTAAATATGTTTAACATTTATTATTTTTTTAAAAATATTGCATCGAAGTTCATTTTATAGGTATATCAGTAGTAAGAAAGCACTAACGTACAATTTTAAAATTTCTTGATTGATTGATTTGTAAGCGCCCTTCAATTTGCATTCAAATAAATTTAATTTTAGTTTATTGTGATTATAATCTATAATTATAATTTGCAAGAAATGAGCCAAGGAGAAATGACCCAATAGAGTGACCAGTTGATCAGGAATTCGGACATGTTACAAAACATGTCCAACTAGAACACAAAATATTAAAAGCGACATAAGATATCGGAGCTGTTAATATCTTCATAAGCAAACACCGGCAAGATAATAGACACAAAATGACTATAACTTAAGTTCAGGTGGAAGATAACACAATAATTGTGTACTCTACTGAATAAGGCAAGCCAACAATAAGAACTTTTTCTTCAGTAGGTCGCTAGCTTAGAGACAAATTACTCTTGTGTGATCAATAAAATCTTTTTATAAATTGAAGTCTCATTATCGAAAAATTTGGAATGGAATACATTAATCAATTTGAGAATTGCGCAAATGTAGAAAAAATGTTAATTTCGGAGGTCAATTTAAAAATTTTATTTTGATCAGACGTAATGCAGAATTATAAAGTCTAAATATTTTTTACTAGATCGTTCCATTTTATAGATTTAAAAAATATATTTAATACTGCATTTAATACTGCAGTTTTTAGAAACCTTAGCATCTGGGTGTTTTATGCCATAGCAGCTATATTCTTTGATAAAATTAAAATTTCTTAAGTAAGGTAGGCTTATTAGTAATACCATGCTATATCGAAATAATGACAAACATTTTATGTATTTATTTGGCTGTAAGTACTTTAACGATATTAATTGAATCATATTCTGCCTCTGATTGGGGTATCCAATTTCTGAATTTTTTCATTTTATAATTAATGTTGTAGACTTACAATTTATGGAAGAACGTTTAAGAATAGATGTTCAGGGTATTTAAAGTAATTTCATTTAGCATTTAACTCTTTATCTTGGTAATGTTTATCGTAATTACAAATGTGCGACAATTTGGCTTGCAAATATTGGGCGTTACGTATGCTAGTATTTTATAATGACATATGTTACATATGATATTACATATGAACATTCTCTATAGCTCGCAGTGTAATTTCTGCCATAATTACTGTAATTTACGAATTGTGCGATTGATTTTAGGTTTGTACGACATTGCTGATTTAAGTAGGTTACCATATACTTATATTATATATATACTTAGTGGGCTATAATAATCTTAGATTCGTCCGAGTTTTTGGTATTTTTATCATTGAAGCCGTCAATGTCCTTTGAAAGGTTTTTATATAGTTCATTTATATAATAAATCGCATTGTAATGTAAAGCCTTGATTGAAGGATGTTATTTTAAGAAGATGTATTATTTACATTTCAGGTTATGATATGTGGCTTTGTAACTACTTCGCCAGTTTTAAGTTAATAACTTTAGTATGACTATTAGCTATTTTTAGCAAAACATTAATTTTCAAATTTAAATTAATTTTAAATTAACTTTCTAACTTATATTTCTAATTATTTTGTTATAATTATTTACTCTTGGAGCCTGTACTACACTTCACTAATTATAATTATAATTTTTAATTGAGTTTACCTAATATCAACTTTAGCTATAACATAGTTTAAAAGTTTGGAAAAGCTTTTTCTTAAATGGAAAGGTGTAGGTTTACAGTTCTTTCTTACTGTTTATTAAGGTTTATGGTTTCTTGTGGAAGAGTAGTATTTAATGTATTATTATTGCCTCTGCAAAATAACATTGAGCAGCACCCGTAGCTACATCCATGAAAATTTAAGTCTATAATTTTGTATCTGTCAATGGTTCCACTTATATTGGCACCGGCGTAATTAACATATGTGATATCATCCTAAATGTTAGAATGAAGAATTATCATTGCTAGTAAGTGCTACTATGGGTTTAGTAGGCAATTGGAGTGCAGAACTTTCCTTCCATCCATCGCCTATTCTTTTTGTTCTTTTGTGTGGCGTATAACCAGGTCTACTTTATGGCAGTATTGATTTTTGCCAAGCGCCAAACTCAACATTAAAAATTCTTCAAAGAGTGCAAAATATCGCCTTAAGAAAAGTGGTTAACGCCCCATGGTACGTAAGAGGAGCGGATATCCACAAAGATCTGAGAGTCGATTCAGTCGAAAAATACCATACATTAAAGACCGTGCACTGAAATTGTTCAATATAATTGACAGTCACAATAATCCAACACTGAGCAACCTAAAAATTCAGCGAAATCTGATAAACACAGGCAGATGCAAAGACATCAGATCCATCATATAATAAAGCCGCGTATTCAGTTATTCTTAGTGTTACTTAAAACTGTCCGCAGATAAAATAGAGTTAAGGTGTTGTATCACTAACTCAGACATCTGGATATCAATGTGGCGTATAAGCATGGAGGCCACTGCAGAATGGTCAAACAGCACGAGAAGTGTTCAAGAGAACATTTGTTCTTGAGATCTTTGATTCTATGACTGGATGAGCCTTATTTCGACATATGCAAAAGCATATGCTAGAGTTAAGAATGATAGAACATCTTTGACAGTGTTTGAGAGAAAAATTCTTATTAAGATATATTGTCTTCTATAAGGATGGGTGAAGCTGTTCGAGCGAAAGAGGTGTGAGAAAAAGAAGAGTGTAGCCGAAAATCCTATAAAGGATTGTTTAGGCTAAATACGTAAGTTTGGCTAACAGTGTCCACTATTTTTAAATGTATATTAATTTTTAGAATTTTTTCAGGTTTGTTAATCTATATAATGCACAATACTCTTTTTTGACAAATTTATGGATATACTAAGTAATACAAATCTAAATAGTGTCGTTTTTTCGTTGAATATCATTTGTTGAGAAATTCGTGTGCACTAGAAGTATCAGGAATCGATACATATAAATTTTTACTACAAACAATAGTTTTTAAATTGGAAAAAAACAACAATTTATAAAAGTTAGAATAGTTTGTTCCAAAAATAGCAAAGAAATTTATTTTGTCCATTGCAAATAATTAACAAAAAGGAACAAAATTTAAAATGTAAACAACAAAAAAAAACAATGATCAAACAGAATAAGATGTAAGCACAGATGATGTATTGATGATGGATATTCGGCGTAACCGCAACAATTGTATGTTCAGTGCAATAATTAACTTAATAAATATTATAATTTAAAAATTAAATTTTTTTTATCAAACCTCTTTTCTTGAAATATAATTGGGTGGGTGTAATTTTCGAATATTTACAGATTATTACAAGGTGTTCAAGAGTCGTATATCGGAACACGTTATTACCTAAAAACTCCCCATATCTCATATATAGTCCATATAAACATCGTAAATTGTACAATTGTAGTATATTTAATGACTCGTTATAGTCACATTTATGTTGCTTCGACATAGGATTTTCTGTCGTTAGTTCTGAATTGAAACTTTGGAAATTTTGATTTTTATTTACAACAGTTCAATAATCTTGCGTAAAAGGGTTTAAATCTTAACCCTAAAATATCTAATAAATTATGTTCATTGAAAAGCTCAAACTTCCTGCCGGGCGCGACATAGATTTTACCTGTTTAAAAACCGACTTGGTGACGTTATAATTTTAAGGCACTAATAAAGACTTAGTTATTTTATAGAACTATTAAAAAACATAAAAAAAATTAGATAAAGTTAATTAGTATGCATGATTATTAGATTATTTATTGCGATGATCACTCATTCTCGGATATTTCGCCTTTTATTGTTAAGTGAAGAAATAAAAACTGTTTGGTGATTTTTTTTTTGGGTTTGTATCTTCATTATTGAGCATATGGTGTTTGTTGGAATGAGATCTGTGTCGTTTTTCGATTTGGTATTGACTGAATAGAAATAAGTCTAATTTTTGTAAAGAGAAACCAGCTTAATTCTTGCAGATTATGACACTGAAGATTTTCTTCATTAAAAATTGTCTTCACATAGACTCCTTCTTCCCCTTGGCGCCCAATGTCTATATTGTATGAATTTCCATTAGAAAAAATTCCGTTCTTTATTATATTCTTCTGTTAATATGCTATAATTTATTTCATTTGCTTAAACTCCATTGACCTTAAAATTTACTGTTACTTTAATAATCTCTGATAACGTATAAATAGACCTGTCTTAATATTTACACCCCTTTAAGTTTAGCTCTGACCTGTAATTTATATACTGTAAACTAAAATATCCAAAGAAAACTAGTGTAATCGCTTATTATACACATATGTATTTTATAAATCAATTAATTAATGCTGTTTTCAGGTTAAAATAAAACTAGTATTGATTAAATGAAAACACAATTGAATTTTAATTTTTGTTTCATTAAAATTAGATGTACCCTCCTTATAAAATTATATATCAATTAGTAACTACGCCTACATCGGTGTAGTATGTATTTATATCACGTTTACAAAACAAAGTATAAAAATACATATACACATGTAAGCAACGTCAGTTTGTCTTAAAAAGTTTATGAAATATATAAAATTTTACGTAAATATTTTTTAGTAATAGACCTTATACATTCACAATTGCTATTTCTTCGGCTTCAAGAAATTTGATGATGTACATAAAAATTTTAGAAGAATAATGATATAGATATTATAATCTGTGTATCAAATAAATCGAAATCTCAAAACAATCTTAAGTTTATTGATATTTGTATTGATACATTTTAATGTACCCTAAATGTTAAGCTTTTATAAAACTGAATTGTTAAAACCGTTATAAATAATCCATTAAATTTACTTATAACACGTCGGATAAATGGAAAGATCCAAGTTCTATCTTATATATATATATTAATACAAAAGTATGGTATATCTGTAGTAGGCAGGTCAGAAGCTTTGAAGAATATAGCTCAGCCTTTATCATATTCTACAGTTCAAACTGTAAGAGAAGCTAATACAAAAGTATATCTGTAGTAGGCAGGTCAGAAGGTTTGAAGAATATAGCTCAGCCTTTATCATATTCTACAGTTCAAACTGTAAGAGAAGCTAATTCGTTGAAACAATTATACCTGTTGAAATTCCTTCACCTGTTAATCATAATTTCTGTAAAAACCTGAGAATGAAGCATCATATACAAATAATGAAGAAATTATTTATACGTACGAGTATTAATGATAAAAAAAATATTACCACTGATAATATTCATTTTAATAAAATATCTATAAAAAAGTTATGTAAATTAATTAACTTTGTTTTAAATAAGAAACTACAAATTTCAAGACTGAATTTAACTTTAGCCGTAATTTTTTCTTTCAGAGTTGTAGAAAAACAGCATTGAGTCTGGTTGAAAAAAATTGGCATCACTTTTAAAATATATTAAATGCTTATTCTTGACATATGTTTTTTGTTGTGTTATACACAATATGATATATAAAAATTGTAAAAACTTAAAATTTATTAATTAAATAAAGCAAAACAAAATGAATAATAGGAAAGCAATGATAAGCATTTTTTTTAAATTTAAATTTATTTATTTATATACATATGTAATTTAATTTATTAGTAAATGAAATGCTTATATAATTTTAACGGATGAATGGTATTTTGCAACATATTTCCAGTGAACATTCACAATAGAATAATTTTTAAATTTGGATACACTAAATCTGAAGACTTAAATATTTTTGCGAGTAGAACCTAACTCTGAAGATTTTAAGAGCATTGTTGTTGCTTCACGTGTTTTTTTCGGAAGTTGTGAGTGTTTTTTTACTTCTCTAAAAGAAAAATTTACGTCTTTATTTGTGTTTTTCACTTACCATCAACTTCACTTAATACCTTAACTATTTGTTACGATAACTTTTTGGCTAATCTTGTTTTCTTATTTTATATACTGTTAAATGGAAGATACTTTACTTACTAATAGTATATGTTTGACAATACATATTAATTTAAATTATAATTATAAAAATAGGCAAAGAATTTTTTAAGCACGGCATAACTACTGATATAAATATCATGTATAGTATGTTAAGTAGGCATACCTACTGGAACCTTTGCATTAATCAGTGATTCCCATTTTGTAAAAATTTGAGTTCAAATGCACTAAGGGAAAGCTTCTCTACATATTAATATTTTTTACTTAATTTGGTAGCGCTTCTCAAAAATAAATAAAATATTTAATCCATTTCTCAAAAATGTTCAAATTAATCCTCTCCTATTGGAATGTTTTATGAACCAGCAAACTAATAGACGTCGGAATAATATAACTACTTTCAAACATAATAATGCATATAGTATACAGATTAGAACATTCTCTTTTCGATGAGATGTTTTCCCCGCCGGACCGGCTTTAGCATTTCTTACAGGATCTTTTAATTTAGAATCGGTCCCTGCCGTATATATTAGAACCGTTTCTGTTTTTAATTTCTAGGACTAATTTTTTCGCTTTAAAGACTCGGTTTGCTGTCATCTTTTCAAGTATATTTTCGGGAATTATTGGTTCAATATAGATTTATTTTTTAGTGTATGTCACCTATTACAGAAAAAAGTGTGTTCTGCGTCGTCACAGTTTCCGTCGTCGTAAATATAATCAGGTTTATCCGATTTTCTTTGCGGTGCAGATACTTGCAAAAGTATCTATGTTCGGTCAGCATCTGAGTGGGATAATTATTTGTGTTTCTCAATTTCTTGTTGAGTCAGGTGATTATATTAGTAATCAGTCTTGCTGTCCATCTTCCTTGCGCTTGAGTATTATTGTCGTACATCTTCTTGTTGTATAAAATGACACTCAATACATTCATGATTAAAAATATTAGAGTAAACATTGTTGTGAAAGAACATTTGAAGATGCGAAAGGTGTATTCGAAGTTTTTGGTCAAACACACACTGAAATAATGATTATAATATATGTTGGTTATCCCACGTCAAATTTCTCACCATAACTATGTGGCAATGATTAATACCTAGACCCACGACTATATATCTAATTTAAAATGGCAATTAGACGGACGAAAAGAAAGCTGAGAACTATTTTTAATGCAGAGAGATATTTTACCCTTATAATTATATATTCCACATAAACGCCTATTTTATGACTTAAAATCAATCGTTCTATAGAAAAAGCATAAAACTCTAAAGAAACTATGGAATATTTTAATATTGCTAAGCTTGAACTTTTGCAGAGAAAGTGTTCCGTTTTTTGTTTTTCTTCCTATAGTTTTTACTGGAAGGGGATACATGATTTTTCAGAATCAGCGGCAGCATTTTTGGATAAATATCACATATAATTGGAAAATTCAAAGATGTGTATTTTTGCATTGAAATTATTTAAATTAAATAAAATAATAAATAACATATACATGTTGATACATATATTAAATTACAAGGTCAGAATTTTTACTTAATTGTGAAAAGGGTTACTTAAAAGTTATTCATAAGATTGTTCTGTAGCATTTCTCATATTTATTATTTGATATAAAGTGATATATCTAAAAAACTTAAATATTGTATATCAAAATTAAAGATTTATATTGGTAAGTCTCTTGAAAAATGGTTCGATTGCATATCTCTTTGATTTCAATATACGAATCGACCAAGAATATTCGTAAATGGTGTTCTTGAGCCGCTTACCATCATATAATCTATACAGAGTTAAATTAAAGTCTTGTGTTTCTTGTGTTAAGTCTGATCGGAAAATTTATATAGCATTGATGAATAGAAGAATTAATACAGTTAATTATACATTATATAACTCAATGAAGAAATAGAAGCTGAACTATAATACTTTTTAGTACTATTTGAAAAAAGAGTTATACATCTATAATGTCGTGTCCAGCATAGGTGAATATAGAGTTTTGTTACGCTCATGACAATAACACAGAGGACATAATTCTCTATTACCAATTATTTATTTATCATTTGGGAATGTACATAGAAGAAATACAATACATATCGTTAGTTACGATATGTATAAATATAATCGTGTCTGTATTGGACAGTCATCAAGAATGTAGAGTCCCAGTGTGCACATGGACAATTGTCAGCTTCGATTTATTGGTTGAGCATCCAGTGAGAATATTGGACCGAGTTGAAGTAGCTACATAGTCGTGCATTGAACAAGGTTTCAGTTAGAGGCATATGAGGTCTTAAAGCTTTTGGCTTTTAAAGTAATAAGTTAGCTTACGATATATTTTTGTTTAAAAAATAATGACTGCTGTTTGCTTCTATTTTCCATTTCTTAATAAAGGTTATTGAGATTAGGGTAAAAAAGGCTATAAAGTAAAAAAAAGTGACGGTTAACAACTTTCAATAGGAGACATTGAAATTTACCTTCACCTAACACTATAAATTTTATGAATATTTTTAAATTAATAAATCACAATAATGTTAATCTTATGAAAACAATAAACTAGAAATCATTTATTGTTAATTACATTTGTAATTCGTAATTAACAGAGTAAATGTTGCCAGCAACTAGATTTTAATGACTACTGTTAACAATTCTGTGCTAATAACAACATTGAGCCATTTGGGCAACTACGACATGTTTACAGATGTAAGTAATTTATATCGGTTTGGATAGATCATTGCTGGGTTTATATCTATTCTTTAAAGAAATAATGTTATAAAATCTATAAATTTTATAAATATTCACAACTATATTTTCGTTTTTGATAATGAATTAATTATATTAATAAAAAATTAAAATTTCTGTCTCCCTTTTTTATTTGAAATAGATTTTTTGTGAAAGGACAAAAATTAGTTTTAGTTATATATAAATAATTATAACGATTTTTGTGAATTACTGTTAGAATCTGTTATTGGAAATTACAAAAGGTATAATCATTGCCAGAAAAGAGAGATATATATTTTATAATAAAAGCATTGTATATACATTTGATGAATAAAGGTGAAATGTTAAAATTTAAAACGTAATCACATGTCTAGATTCCTAGCTATGTTTATAAGCACTGAATTTGTGTATATATACCTATATCGTAGATACTACTTCAATCTATCATGATCATATGTATAGTATATACATATATACAGTCAAACTTCCATAACTCGAAGTACCATTCTGCATTGAAAAAGGTTCGACTTCGACTTGGAGACTTCGAATTAAAGAATTTTTTTGTGATTGTATGTAATTTGCCCTCGAAGCACTGTTGCAATCTATTTAATTCGAGTTATAGAAGTTCGAGTTATGGAAGTTTGAACGTATATATATACTTTTGTTTTGTTAATTTTTTTTCATTGTAACCTAACATATGTTAGCTAATAATGACTTGCATTATAACATTATACTAAAGATATATAAATATTTGGTATACAAACAAGTTCGTATAGGTTGAAGACTAATTTTTAAATTTAATAGAAAATATTTAATATGTAACTTAAAGACTAAGCTCACTTATACCCGCACAATTTTATTAATTTTTTTTTTGAATTTTGTTTATAACCTCAAATTTACATATTGGATTTTTTAAGTGATCACATCTAAAAGTAGTCAAGGATCATTTTATTTTTAAAGTCAAAGATGTCAAATGTTTGCCATCATGCGTACCTCAACTCCGTTCCGCTGTTGCATTTCAAATTCATTTGACGTGATTTTACACTGCACATGTCCAACTAATTAGTTTAAAAAACTGTTACCCTGTCAAGAACGCCGTCAGTCTGAACATTTCTCTTTAATATGTGATACTGTTCATTTTTGCTTTCATGTGTGCTTACGTTTTGATTTGAAGCGAGCGAAACATAGTACAAATCAAATGTAACTTGAAGAACTTTGAATTATTTATTGCATTGACTTATACAAAATGTGTGAAATGAATTGAAAATAAATATGATTTGTGGCAATAATTTAAATATTTATCATAATTTAGAATTTCAAAATCTTCCGAGTTTTATTTAAAATATTATTAATCTCATAATAATATGAAAATAAAAGCATGAAGGTTAAATATTTATACTTACTTTATACTTAATATAAACAGTAGATGTTTACTATACACGGATTGATATAGAAAAAACTATACTTTCCTGTCGACAATACCCTTCACCAAATATTACAATTCAACTATAAATACAATCGATAAATATCGTATTTATGTGCTATTTTATGTTAATATATTTATTACATATTGTATATAAAGACGAAAACCAAACAACTGCTACTGTGTATAGAAATTGTCATATTTATAAGATCCAGCAAACGCGTTAGTGACAAGGCACTCTAGTTCGATTGATCAAAACTATCTGGAATGAGATAAAAGCAGGAAGGCATTTTTAGGGAAGATTTTCGAATAGATAGTCACAACATCGGTTATGAACTTTAACAAAAAATTCTGCTAACACAATTTGGTTTTTTGTAATTTTTAGATAAGTTAATTGTATGTATCTTCCTCTTCTATAAAGAAAAACCTACAATAAAAGTATAAAGGCAAGAATAAGAAAAAGAAGAAAAAAGTAAAGATGAATTTATTACTAACTTTGTGTTATGAAAAATATCTGGGTAAATACATGGTAACAAGTATTTGTTTATTCTTGAAATGTCAGTAAATATTTTTATTCCATTCTTGTTGCACTCTTTTATTACGGATACTAATATGTCTATATGATTCATATTCATTAGATTTTACAACATAACATATCAAAATATATATTTGAAAAGTGACCTGAAGAAAATTTTCTTCTCTATTGATAAAATACCTCTAACTTATAAAGGATATTAAAGTTTTGGAAAAAAGTAACTTCATTTTAGCCTCGTTGAAGTGCATTTTTCAGATCATTAATTTTAGTAAAATTAAATACATTGTAGGGTCTAGTGTACTGCATTAGGGTATTCTGCACTTTTTATAAACGATGAAGTAGTTTATTTTATCAAGTTTAAAAAAGTATATACTGCAAAAGATTGTGAAATGGATTAGCACTGTTTAAGTGCATATATATAGGTTATTACTGTTCAGATTATTATATATCAGTTAATAAATTTTTTTGTCAAGTTTGCTTTCTGCTTAAAATTTATCAATGGATATTTGACAACAATGACAATGACGGATTCTAACAGAAGTTATGTTTTCATCTATGTTATACCATAAAACACTATTTAGTATTCCATGTGTTGAAACAGAAAATAAATATATAACTTTTAAAAGAAGATACAGAAATATTAACAAAATGAATATGGAGGGCCTTAAACATTAACTAGATTGTAAAGTTTTTACATTATTTTCACTAATGAAAAAACTACACATGCCATCTGGCGCCAAATTTAATAATTTTACCGTGATTGCACAAACAACTTGTAACAAGTAGACGCGGCTGAACATACATATGTTTGCGCAAGTACACCCCTACTAAATTTATCGCTTGACGTGCATATCTCAACTATGCATTATTATTATAATTTATTCTATATATCTTTTTAGTAGGTAAATATTTCGACATAAGATTCCTAATTCGATCGTTAAAACATTTCCCAGTTCAAGGCTGAATGTTTTCATCCACGTTTAGATTTTCCGCAACATTTTGCAGGAACCACTAATTTTTTTCTTTTACTTCAGTATTAATGTTTTTTAGGTTGGTAACTCTACAGTTTTTTTTAAAACGCTACTATATATAAAGAATATTTCAAAGATATCTATTTACAATGCGTTCTGATTTGTGTTTGTTTTCGCAGTAACGGAGCCGTAAAGAAGCTACAATAGAATACTTGATATTAACAGTAATAATAAAATAATAATAATCTAATATATAAAAATATGTCGCGTGTAGGCGAGTTATTCCTTAACGTTCTGTACAACCAATTGTCAAACCAATTGTCTTTGCAAAGATATTGTCAAGCAGATGGTTTTAAAACAAAACAAAAAAACATGAAAAAAGATTGAAGTGTATTCTACAAATTCATACAAATATAATTCATATAATTTAATTTTATTATATATCACCTTTATTTATATTTTAATCAATTTTGAGTTAGAAAGAAAAATTACGATATTTTGCTTTTACGATAAATTACGATAAAGCTTTGCAATAAAAACCAGTGGCTTGATGAATATCGTGGAAGGCGTGTTTATGCAATTATAAACTCAAGACAAGTGTAAAAATCAAATACAATTTGATGTTTGACATTCAAAACACTTTATTTTTATAACACAAAAATAAATCTATATGTATTTATAAAAATATAAATTTCTACTAATACTACTACAAATATGTTAGATTACTCTAAAAATATTCAAATGGGCAACAAAATTTGACAGATCGAGAGTAAATCTAGATTGAATTCAGATTTACTAATCGAAGACTCCATAAACTGGATTCACATGAGAATTTTGTTTGTAATTTTAGCTGTCTTAGCTGTAATTTTTGCATTGAAAGCAACAACAATTAACAGCTAAAATAGCAAACCTGACAGCTAAAATTACAAACAAAACTCTCGTGTGAATTCAGTATGAGAACTCACGGCTTTCAATGTGCAGTTTTACTCCGCCGGTAGTTAATTAACTTTATGCGCAAAACATTCTTTTTGGTTAATGTTTCAAAAGTAAACATTAAAAGTTTATTTTTCTATATCTGACATGATATGAATATTATAAAGATATGTTATATTAAATTTAAAACAGACATTAAATAATATTAAATTTGACAAATTTCTTCACACAAATTCCAGATGGCGGCAATATTTAGCCCTCAAGAAGCTAGTCCATCACAATACAAAAACTTTTAAAGTAAGTGTGTTTCAGAAAATTAAGTTAATTAATTCTCTTGCTCTTTTTTGCTATAGCCGATAATCCGTTTAATACTTACATTTGAGATATAGAATAAACATTTGAGAAAATTGACATCAAAGAGTTGTGTAAGACTTATGGCAATAGTGGAGCTTTTTCCTTATCCGGTTGGCGTACCTGATAGGTATGTATATCTTTTCTATTTTCTGTTCTACGATTGATCAAATGTAAAAATTAATCTAGTACCAATGATAAGGTTCTAGAGCCAAGCTTAGATGTTGAGAAAACAATAACAAGGGAGTTGGACACATTTTTTTATTATAGAAATATTAATATTAAAGTTTAATATTCTGAATATGTCTGAAGTAACTCATTTAGAATCAGATTGTTCTTATATTAGAGTAATCTACATATATCCAGATTGAAAAATTTTTCAGACAATGTGAGGTGTATTCACAAAGAATTATTCATATTCTGATAGTGTAGAGGTAGTGATCTCTGATAGTGATTGTCAGTCAAGGAAGTCAACAAGTTGTTAAAATTCGTGTAGTGAGTATTACTACGAATTTGTGGGATTTGTCAATTGCTGAGCTATACTGGCCAAAATGTACGCAAAACAATAACACTATTTTCTCTACATCAGCCAGTATAGGTATACTGAATAAGCACACCTGCCAGTAAAAAAAGTGTTACCAACGCAATAAGCGAACTATTGTAAACTTTCATTGAAAATTTCTACGAATTTTGCAATCATATGTCAAAATTCATATGTAAAAAAAAATTTTCAAAAATAACATAAATTTGAAAATTGGAAAGAAAGAAAAATTTCAGTGCTTTTTTTTTGAAATTTTCAATATGTTTCCCATTCCTCTTAATTTTGTATTTATTTTAATTTTCAATTTATGTTAATTACATATTTTTATTCTGTTTTTGCTATTTGTCAAAACATAACACTTGACAGGTTACAACAGTGATGCCAATGTTTTACACAGCCAATATAGGCCAGCATACATTTTTTGTTATACTTGCGAGCCACCTAAAAGGCCTTCTATAACATAGTAAGTGATTTCTAAAAAATGCGAGTTATGTTAGCATATCCGTCAGTATTATTTTTATAAATGGAGTTGTGCCATGGGCTAATTGTTTAATTAATTCCACCTGAATTGAAAATAATAGTATTTAGATGAATTTGGTTACCCGGAAAAATCAAGAAGGTTCAATTTTAGAAGTAACCATTTCCTGCGACTTACTCGGCATTTATCTCACCGAGACGAGTTTTGTCTAGAGTTTTGGGCATTGAGATGCAATAACAACTAAGTTATCATGTTACAGTGATAAATCTCGATACTATATTGGCTGACTGACACATTTCCTTATTATATGCTTATTGTACTTATTTCATATATTGCAACACTCCCTATGAATAGAATAACCTTTGCGCTGTGATTTGACAGTTTTGACTGCTATATTTTGACATTAATAAAAGTATTCTTGTTTCAATTTGACACTGTTGAAGAACTGTGAGAAAATGAAATAAGATTGAATGAATTAACATACGATATATCTAAATTATGTTTAATTCTCGTACTTAACATAAAGTTATAGCAATTAATTGTGGGCAATTGCAATACCAATTGCTAAATTGGTGATCATTTTGGGAAACGTTATAGAATTGTTGAAGCTGTAGACTGTAGACGGATAGTAGTAGCGCAAGTTGCAAATAAAAGTACCTAACCTAAAGTAAGATGTAGAATATTGGTGTAAAGTCTTCTGCGTTTTCAAAAAACAGTGGAATCTATATTATTAACTGAGTATGTCATTTGCGATTGGCAAATCTGGAGAAACTTATTCACCCGATATTTACTTATAGTACGATTTGGACTATGTTCGATTGGATGATCTCGGACAAACTGTATAACACTCAAGATTAATTTATAACTTTGAAGATATTTTTTCAGATTAATAAAAGTACTCTAAAATTAACAGCTGTTGTCTTGTCAACATATGTATGTGTAACTGTCAAATAATGTTGGGATTGCCGTAAACATGTTCGATTGGCCCACGAAATTCGAGCAAAAAATTTAGATTTGCCAATCGAAAATGACATTAGTTTTCTTTCGACCGATGATAGTTATAACAATTTATTGCTGATGCAAACAGTTGGTTGCTAAACCAATAAGAGAAGTGCATGGACAAACAAAAATTGTAATTTTATACTTCCATTGTGGATTCCCCGGCTTTTGCGTGACAATTTGCCGTCAGTTCAATATTTTCTTACCAATACAGTAGAAAAGATTTCATAACTGCTGACAACATTATTTTCTTATTTCTCAAAATTGTTTAAAATAAAAAATTTAATTATAAACAATTTGAAAGTAACCCGGCAAAACACATACTGACTAAGAGAGAATGACTAAGATTTTAAGTAAAATATATTAAACCACCTATGAATGAGGAGCGTTTTTTTTTAAGAATTAAAACCGGAAAATATTAATCAATTATTGTTATTATTATTGTTACATATTTTATGTATTGATTTTGTTTAAATTTACAAAGTTCCGTAGAGATGAGTTTGTTAAAATATAAAAGGGGTTTTCTAACGTTCATGTAATTATTTTCATAACATCATAATTTAGAGACAATCTTGTGCAGCAGTCAGCACTAATAACGTTATTGTACTCTAGAAATAATCCGAGCAAACATTGCTGCTACCAAGAAATATAAAGTCATTTGGTATTACTCGTACCATTTTAAAAATCGATTCAATCTTTAGACCTTAAACTCATTTAGGTGTGTGTATTTTCTTAACGTGATTATGAAGCAGAACTTGCGCTTAGTTAGAAAACCATAACTCATAGAATGTAGTTTTCATTTTCGAATAAGTGCGTAAGCTCTTTACCATATATTCAGTATAAACTGATACTTTTATTTAATTTTTTCTTTTTTTTATGAATTTCGCTTAGTAATCGTATTTATTGTTGTTCATTATAAACAATTTTTATTTATGATATACATTTGTATTCTTGTATCAATTCATTTAAGATGGACAATTCATACTATTCATGGACAATAATCTTTTTAAATTCTTAAGTTCGTTAGAGTTAGCTAGCGAAGAGTATCGATGAAATAAGTTACAACATATAATAAGTTAATTTATTTTGGTTTTTACTTACCCAATGCATCACAGGGCGCTCTTCGGTACAGACGCCCATGTGCGTCTTTTAAAATGAAACTTGGTTTGTCTTCAACTATAGTTACTAGCAGGGTTGTTATATTTGGAAGGTGTCTACAATTCACGTAGACAGTATATATTACTTCTTGTCATAAACTATAATATTTAATATACATATATATTAAATATGCATATATATGTTATTGATATATATATACATTTATTCATATGTATAACATGTATTACATCTTTCATTTATATATACGTTATATATGTATATTGTTAGGAGGGACAATGATGCATCGCGACCTATGAGATTTATTGTGTTAATACATTTTATATACAAATATATTAAAAATTGAAGCGTTAGTATCACTTCATATACTTAAAAGAATTTTTTTAGAACATTTATCTGATTATATATGAAACATTTTTAATTAACTTTTTTTAAATCAATTTAAAACTAAAATCAAGATAGTTTAAAATGTTTGGTATGCGCTGCTTGATTAATTCAAAGATTTTTATAAGTGATAAAAGAATGGGTGATTTTGTTTGAGCTCAGTTTCAAATTATTTCGTTTCACGTTAAAAATATATTCGTATTAAAATTATATATAAATTCCAGTGATATATCACATTATTAGATTTTTGCTTCTGTGCGTCACTGAAAGATTTTTGCTTATGATAAGAAACTTATTATGTCACATGTTACCAGTATTATTTTAAATATTATTATTATGGGCACTTGTATATATTTTTATATGTTAAATGTTTTTAAACTACAATAACACAATTTATTTATTTGCGTTGATGATGTTAAACTCTTATAATTACAAATTTTCACAAGTATCACTTTGTTACACTTCAATAAACACTATTGAATTTCATAATAATTGTAGAATTCGAAACATATTAAGCATTTTTTAAACTGATGTTAACAATAATCAATATCTGTATATTATTAAGTATATAGAGTGAGTTTTTACTTTAATATCTAGAGGAACTTTTATACAATTCACTGAGTTAAAACGGCAGGGTTAAAGTATTCGCGCTTATTTTAAATAACTATGTTTCAAAAAACGAAACCGCCCGAGGTTAGCCAGACAACATTAACTCGCAGCGATGTTACTACAAACACAGAATCAGTCGCGATATAATCTGTTCAAACTATAAGATTCTTGGAAATAAAATTAAATATAAGACCTTTTTTGGTGTAAGGCAACAAATATATTTTCGCAAAAAAATCTTGTGTGTGTGTTTTGACAACAGTTGTTGAGACCTGCGTACATCTGTGCTCGATTCGAGTTCGAATATAAATGAGTATAGTTGTTTCATTGCGTTTGAGAGAAGCCGAAAATTGACAAATGCACCACCTTACATTTGTTATCTTACCCTCTCTTTTTCCATACAACGTTTTCAAAAGCACGTTAGTGTATTTTGTCTCTTTGACGAATAGAGCCATACTCTTCTAACATTATATATTATTTCTGTTTTTTTCCCAATGTTTCAACTTCATTTTATTATTCGAACTCGGTAGGTGTGGTTTATACAAAAATTATGTACCTATTAAAAACTGTATGTACATGTATATATTTTGATTTGGAGGCAGAAAGAATGAAAACAACCACCGCTTATAGTGTCAGTCTCATTCTATGTAAATGAAATCACGCTTTATCACAAACTTTGCCGTGAATGGTGGAAATTGCAGTATCAATTGCTCAGCAAACAAGGCCCACATTTCTGAATCCAAAGTTGCCAGCAACGTTTCACTATTGAAACCATATAACGATGAAACATTGCTAAAGTAGCAGAAATAAAAAATGAAAAAATAAAAAATAAACAAACAAAACAAACAAAAGCTAACAAAAATGTTATATAATGTTATATACATTTTTTAGTATATAATTCATACATACATACTGAGAATATATTTTGCAAGTAATTGTTACTGTATTGCCATAATTTAGTTTGAAAACAGATATATGTGTATACATATATATATATATATTGACCAACTACATACATGAGAACGCATACATATGTATAATACGTCACATTGATTTAATAAATATTTTCATTTGTAGTATACTTTTTTCATTAAGTATGCGTAAAACAACATATTTATAAAAAATTATGTACACAAACTGATTAAATTTGGTATGAACTACTACATATGCGAATATATTCGTTTTTAATAAAATCATTTTAATACATCCTGTTGTCAAAAACTAAAAACATTTTATTGTGAAGTGAAATGTTAAGAAATTTTATAACAACAAACATTTACGTTTGTAGATCACGTTTCTATACTTTTTTACTATATTATTCATTTCAATCGAATACATTGGTTAAACAATATTACGAATACTATACCCATTTACAAAATTTACATAATTTATATTAAACTTTTAACTTATGTAAAATATATATGTTATGTATATACAATCATCTTTTCATATCTTCCTAAGAAGTTTAAGTAGAATACTTTCCGTTTGTTATGACTTCTTATAAGAATAATGGAACATAATACCTCACAATTCCTAGTAAATATTTAAAGGAAGGGAAAAATCGATTTTGGGCATCATAAAGTGTCTGCAGAAACCACCATTCAAACCAAAATATAAAAAAAACTAAAAATACCTGCTTTCATGTAAATGTACGTTTTAATTACAAATTGTGTGAAAATTTTTTTTATTTGTCAGGGCAGTTTTACTAAATTTGATATTTGGGTCACAATTATTATATCAAACATTAAACACGTTAACCAGCATTTAAATAGAGCCAAAATGGTTTCAAAATACCGAATCTTATAATTTAAGATTTCATCTCACTTACGCAAGTCTTAAATGATATTTTAAAGCTCATAGTCCTCGCTTTAGTAAACATTTTTTTCATGGTTCACCTATATTAAAAGCGTGCAAACAGTACTTTTTTGTACAAACTTCGATTTATTTATTTACTATGTTTCTCATAATCATAAGCTTTGCGAAAGATTCTAAATGATTTTAACCCTTGGGTTTTTAATAATACGGTAGCACAATGTGCCTATAGGCCTAAGTGGATCTACTTCCAGGGGGATCCTGGTTAGCCTAACCTAACCTTTTTCTCATATTATCTGGGAATTACATATTACATTTATTTAGTTTGAATCAGTCGAGAGACATACTGAGAGGTAATCAAGGGGCTTATCGAGGCGAAATTATCTCCAAGACGAATTATTGTATATATTGTACTGATATATGTTTTTAGGGGATGGGGATGATAGATTGATCCACTATTGGACTCGATCGCCAGTAAAATAACAAGTCCAAAACGATCAACGGTATATTTAATATGGTAAATGATACATGCCACACTTGAGTAAATTAATAATTAAAATTAGTTTTATAACAGTTTTCGCACAGTTTACTGCATTTAGTTGATTTATATTTTGCTGATGCTTTGATGCTGTTGAAAAGGTAATGAAAAAGCAAACACAATATTTTTCTTCTGTCATTTTTTGATAATTTACATTTACAGGGGCATTTTATTCTAAAACTCACAAGAACAGTGGACAAAAAATTACACAATTTATTTGTAATTTATGAATACTAAAATAAATATTAAATTACTTCTGAAATTATTTCTTTTGATTTTCTACACACACGCACGACTAAACACAGTACATGTGTACAAATTTTTAATCTGAAGAATTCATTAAGTGTAACAAACATCACAAATCAATTCATAAAAATTAATCCTCAAAAATTACTCAAGTGTGGCATGGACCAAGAGCAACCTGTAGACTTATTTTCGGTAACATAATTTAATTATTGTAGATTAGCAAATATTTGGATACAAGTGATGCGACTGGGTCCCTCAGTATATGCTATCCATATTAGTAAAATATGTGATTAAAATTAGGTTGAACAACCAACGTTTAACTTATTCACGTTTTATTTATTTTAAGCACAAAATCATTCAAAATTAAGTGAGAAGTTAATCTGTAACTCTATTAACACCAATTTTTGCTATAAAAATATATGAATGCTCAGGAATAATTTTATATTGTTATTACTAGCCACACTGAAAAGGAATAATTATTATACTCGTATTTTCAACAAATTTAAATAATATGAAACTAGAAATTAGCTAACATGGGTCATGGGTTAACAAATCTTGTTTTCAGTGACTCCGCTATTTGAGGCTTCGTACCAGTCAAAAATGCAGTTACGATTAAAAATAAGGGCAAATATTCTCCAGAAGCAAAAAAATATCTAGTCTTCGGCTATGTTTTTTTAAGAAACTTAAAGCCACATTTAGAAATTAGGAGGCGAACAATGTGGACTAATTCTTATAACTATCTCTTTGTAGAACATATATTAAAATTGCAGAATTTGGTTCTTTCTTGATATTAGTTAGATCTAAAAGTGCGATTACTGAAAGTATTGCGATTTAATCAAATAAAATTTGAAATTACTATTTGGATTCCTTCAACACTTTCTTAAAATAACGAGAATTATATTATACCTATATATATTTCCTTTCATTTTAAGTATGTAAATCGAAGGCATGTGTAGTAATGACTCGGTTGGAGTATTGAAAACAACGAAGATTAAATTACAAATTCTTAAAAAAGGTATTAAAAATGAGAAAGTGAATCAGTTTTTCTATTCTTTATCTGAAATATTTCTTGAGTGAGCTATAGTACTAATAAAATTTTAAAAACTATATGAAGACCCAAAAATTCATGCAGTTATTCGGATTGATATGGTTATCGGTGTGTTTATATCATTTAGGCTGAAGTAAACATTTAGACTCACAAATTAAAAAAATTTTGCTGGCTACTATAAGCCGTTTAACATCAATTTTAATATGAAATTTCACTTTCAAGCATTTCTCAAATATCTTAAAAGTAGTTTAAGCCTTACACGCCAATTCTCAACTGACAGCAACCTTAGGGTTTATATAATTTTTATGCGTAAACACTCATAAAATTGATTTTAAGGGTCTCGTTAATCTGTCCGAAATATTTTAAATAAAATATAATCATCGAAAAAAAAGCGATGATTATTTCATTTTGTAGTATTAATTTATTTTAATTTTGTTTCTTTCAAGCTACTTTATTTTAACCACACATTCCATTTCTTATTTTATTCAAATCATTTTACCATTCATAATTTCTTTCCGGTAAAATTAGAAAAACATTTTTAAAAACCTCATAGTGGCAAAATTCCATAAGATTTAGTGTTCTATTTTGATTTATAAAGCCATCAAAGGTATACTGAAATAAGATAAATTTTTAATAAAGTAACTTTTGCATTTTCCGTATCTTTAATGCTGGTTTAAATGAAGGCACGAAGCCTTTTGATCTCAAGGCTCTCTCAATTACTGGAATGAAGTTTCCCAAACTCCGGAGCATCCGGAGCAATGGTGTGAATCTTCTTCATTTATTCGTAAGAGGTTATTTTAGTGGGTTAAAGTCTCACACTATAAATCTTCAATACTCTTGTCGAAGATGAATATGTTAAGAAGTAACATATAGTATAAGTGTATATACTAACAAACTACTCCTTTAGTTAAGAGCTAATCGTATGAAATTACAATAAAAAATTAACTCCTTAATACGACCTTAATTGTGTATGTACCTGTGATTAATCAAAAATAAAATTAATATAAATAATTAAAATAATAATAATTAATTCTTAAAAAAGCTTTCTAATGCAAAAAACGAAAGATATGCGAAATGCGAAGATATATCATATAAGTATATCATATCAATAATAATGTTGTTTTTGGATCATATAATAATAGATGCACGTCAGAAAATAGTCTAAAAGCATAAGTATAAATCAATTTTAAAATAAAATTGGATGATTGATAAGAAATACGAAAATCAAGACACCAAAGATTAGTTGCGAATACGTCAGAAGTGTTGGATTGGGTAAATTTCACAGATATAGTGTTATAATGATATCCAATATATTTTTCAAATTTTCAAAATGGAACTTTTTACCTAAAAATCATTACTTAATACAACGAACAGAAGTAATTAAAAGCACAATAACGAAGTTGGAGTTATTAAATCAAAAAGTAAAGAAACTTGGGTAAGTTATGAATAGTAACGATTGATGAAAGGCACCGGTTTTAGAATAGTGAAGATTGGTTCGTTGCTTGCAGTGGATAATCGGCAGATACCCTTCTACTTCGTGTAATTAGCAATCTGTCTTTTTAATACCGCCATCTAGGTTAACTAGATTTATACAATTGAATTTATATTGTTTAACAATTGTGTTCTTTCTACTGATGAGCAGTCCACAAACTATCAATAAAGAACCCTTGATAGCTCTCTGTGAATCACATATTTTCACAGAGCACACAGCTTTCCTCTTTGGCAAAGTTTCCGCAAATTCTACAAAAAGAAAGGTAGGCACAATTTCTCTTCCTGGGATATTATACACCAGAAACTTAAAATAACTGTGATGAACCTGGTCTTGTTGTACGAACGCCAGATCAAACCGGGTGTTTTACATATAGTGGATGACTACAGAAAGTAGAGAAATTTGCCTCTCTATGGAAACATATATCAGTACTTAGTGGGACTTCCATAGATGCATCAAGACGGGAAAAACTATCTACTTTATGATAAGGATTAGAATATACTTACACACAAAAATTGTGTGTAAAATAAATATTTTCAAACTATAACTGAAGGATTTCGGTCATACATATCATGCTCTTTTGGCGTCAATATAGGCTCAAGAAAAACGTTAGCTAAACTGAAAGATACCATAAATTAAGGAAAATAAATAAATCAGTACGGTCTGATCTAATATCTGCAGAAAGGCCTACATTGTTTAAGAATAATGACATTAGGTTTTTTCGGTGGTTCGCAAGTATGGCAAAAAACAGCCAGTTGCTGAGCTGTACTGGCCAAATTGTACGCAAAACAACAACACTATTTTCTCTACCTCGGCAAGTATAGGTATACTGGCCAAGCACATCGACCTGTAAAAAAAAAGTGTTACCAACCCAATAAGCGAACCTTCATTGGAAATTCCAACGAATATTGCAATCATATGTTAAAAATTATATGTAAATAAAAATTCATACAAAATTCAAATATTTCATAAATTTAAAAATTAGAAAAAAAGAGAAATTTATGTGTTTTGTTTGGAAATTTTCAATATTTTTCCCATTCCTCTTAATTTTGATTTCATTTTAATTTATTCAATTTATGTTAATTATTTATTTTTATACATTACAACAGTAATGCTCATGGCTCGCGTAGCCAATATAGACCTGCATGCATTTTTTTTTGCCACACTTGCTTGCCGGTGGCTTATTGTTTTTTTTAAAAATTAATATAAACTTTTAATAAATTCAAATATTGAAGAAAAGCCTCATGTTTGTTAAGATTTCGAAGAAATTTGTTTTAAAGAGATCTGCAGATTAATTTTTTTTTTTTTAAATCTTAATTTTATTATATACAATCTATTCTATGCATGAATAATAAGTACTAAGTAATAACAATATATGATTGGCATGTACGGGACTACCCAGTGGTAATCACCGTATTATGAAGAATTACAATTTCTAGAACCTATTCGGCAAATCAGAATTTGCGAAGCGTATTAATCTACGAATGTTGAAAGTATCCCTCGTTAGGCCTGCGGCAAGGGGGTTAGGGTGAACTACCAGTCGTGAGTGATAGTTGCTGCTTATCTGCTGTATTGACTCGTACACTGTAGAGCTGCCAAGATCATGATGTAGGACGTTATTCGGAATAAACCATGGGGCGTCGGCGCAGATACGTAATATTTTTGATTAAAACTTCTGAATCATATCTAGATTTGATTTCGCTGCTATACTCCAGATGGGTATACCATATGTCCAGATTGGCTTTAAGACAACCTTGTATAAAAGTATTTTATTTTGTAACGATAATTTGGATTTGGCATTAAGTAGCCAGTAAAGTGAGCGTAACTTTAGTCCTAACTGCTTTGTAAAGATGTGGTGACGCCAATTTAGACGACGATCAAAATGTACACCTAGATATTTGGTGTTTTCAGCTTGCGGCAATTCACGGCCATTCAGTCTAACGGAAGGGCAGGTACCGTGGGGGAGTGTAAAAGTAGTTTGAACTGATTTGTTATCGTTAGCTTCAATGTGCCAAATGTCTAGCCATGCGTTGACATCGTTCAGATTACTTTGCAAAAGCTGTAAAGCTACTACAGGAACTGCGAGTTTCACTACAGTATCATCCGCAAATGTTGCAGTGTATGTTTTAGCGCTGAGTGGGAGATCTGCTGTGAACAGAGTATATAGAGTAGGACCCAACACACTTCCTTGGGGAACTCCAGCCTCTATTTGAAAAAGTTCAGTGTGATAGCTATTCATTTCAACCATAAAGTGCCGATCTAGTATATATGATTTTAAGACAGAGAAGTAGCTATGCGGGAGTTGTAACTTCAATTTGTAGAGAAGTCCGGTGTGCCATACTTTATCGAATGCTTGTGTTATGTCGATAAAGGCTGCTGTGCAGTATTCTTTATTGTCCAATGCAAGTCTTGCGAAGTTGTATACTCTATTTACTTTATCAATAGTAGAGTGGTGCTCGCGAAACCCGAATCGGTGGTTGGGAATCAGACATCTATTTTCGATAATTGACAACACAGGAATTAAGCTGATGGGTCTGTAAGATGTTGCAAGTTCGACAGGCTTACCGGACTTTGGAATTAATATGATTTGGGCGACTTTCCATTGACCTGAGTAGTGTTCACAGGTGAAAATTGCATTGAACAATTGGTTTATGAATTTAAAACCCACATCTGGTAGCTCATGTAGCACCTTTCCGGTTATCAGGTCATATCCTGAAGCTTTTCACTTTAGTTCACGAGTCAAAGACCTAGGAATAGGAAAATCTAATTGTTGCAGTGTGTGAAGAAAAGCTTTAACTTCAGAATCATTCAGATTATTTTTAGAGCAGCGTGGCAGCAAGACTTTATCAAGGTGCACTGCAAAAGTTTTCGCTTTATCAGCATCAGTTTTAGTCCATTGCCCATTACTCATCTTTATTGGTGGGATATGTGATGTAGGTCCATTAAGTATGCGTGTGGCTGTCCACAAGGAGTACTCAGTGGCCTTAGAGGGAGACAAGCTTGTTAAGTAAGTTGTAATGCTTGCATTTTTTCTTGCCTCTAGATTTACTTTGAGTTTAATAATATAATGATATTATCTGTCTGCAGATCCCAAAGTAAGAGCTTCTGCCTAGATCACTTGGTTGATTTATTAGAATATATTCGTTGTATCAAGAAAAACGGAATTAGATTCAAAACTTTTAAACTTTTCCATAGTATAAACATTTGTGGTTTAAGATAAAATTTGGTGACTACATATGTATTGACTCTAAATCAGAATGTTATAGTCTTTGGCATCTTTATACAGATATAGTTTAAATATCAACAGATCGATTCAACGTTTTAAGTTTAAGAATCCATTTAATATGATGCAAATACAACAAAATTTGCATATAAAGATACATATAAATGCAATGTATCTATTTAGTCCATGTTATGTATCTAAGAAATGGAATAAATAGAGATTTTAAGAACCGAACCCATAAGAAACGGGATATTTTCATTGATATTTCCTTACCTCTGAAAATATTGACGCAAAACCGATTAGTACAGGTGAAAATTGAAAAAGAATTCTTAGATTACGATCTCAAGAACTTAGATATTTTTTTGACCACACATTGAATATTGGTCACAATATTTCACAAAATATTGGTAAAAAGATTTTTCTTTTTAAACACATAAGTTACAGTTCATCCAAGAGTGAACCATTTGTTGCATAAAAATTTGGCAGTTTAGGCTTGGAGCAACTTCAAACAGATCCACTTTTTTACGACAAATTCATCTTTGGAGATCAAACTCGTTTCAGATTTAATGGTTTTGTATATATGCAAAATGATCGCATTTGGATTGTTTACGTTGTCCATAAAAACGTTTTCATCCACAAAAACTAACAGTTTGGCATAGTTTAAAAATGAAAATGGCATTATTGTTACCGTCAATGGCAAATATTACTGAAATATAATTACTAATTTGGTTTATAGAAAAATAAAATGGTGCATTAAATGGAATAAAAAAGTGGTGCAACATTTCTTAACATTTCATGATATAATCAATTTATTGAGAGAAAAATTAAGATATGTGATTTTTATTTGATTATCCTTTGTAATGAATTTCTGGTTTTAGAGTAATGATTAATGATTAAGGTGTTTAGAACACAGCTTATATTATTCAGATATGTCTATATAGTAAACAATGGAGTCTTTTGATTTCAGTGAACTTAAAATCCATTAGACTCAATTGATCTGGTATGTTTGTGTTTGTTATTAATAGCATAAATAAAAGGAATAATAGTCTCTTAAATAAAAGGAATTGTGTAAATTGAATGCTATTTTAAGCAATCTGAGGGTTAAAGTTCTATTTAAATAAGGTTTAAAATTTCATTTATGTGAAATTTTGGAACTGTTAGGCTCAGAAAAGGACTCGAACTTTTAGTGTGGGATATTTCGTACAGTGCGAAAATTTTACAAAATTGTAAAAATTATACTAGTCAAATTTTTATTAAAATTTTTGAAAAAATAGACATCCGTTTTACATAATAATTTGATTAAAATTAATTTTTTTTAAAGTTTGTTTATGTTGAAGCTATTTAAACACTTGAGCACTTTTACTCTTTATTAACTGCGAGGTATCTTCAAGATCCGTCTTTTCGCCTTGACTGGATTAATGTTTATCACTTCATCAGACTAAGCAATAATTGAGCTTAGATCTGCATACCTCCCCGAGGAGCCTGTCACCATTCTGAGATTCGATAGTAAGTCTGTCAATTTTCACAAATAATTACAGGGCTCTATCCTTTATGTATTTTTTGATTGGATCAATCTTGAAGTCCCTGAGGACGTCATTCGTCCTAATGTACAATGGTATCTTGAAAAGTCTTCTCAGGCTTTGTGCAATTTCTACCTGGCGAATAGTAGTGTTTGAAGCTTTGCTAAACGGTACACATCCATATAGAAGTGACGGACAAATTATTTGGTTATATATCAGCTTTCTGTTCCTATTTTTTAAATTTGTATATTATTGTATAATAATAGTAGTATAATAGTATTTTACCTTGATCACTTTAGAAATCAGAAATTTTGTTGGATTATCCGACTCAATATATTGGAATGAAATGGGACGTCAATATTACAATTATTAAACGTTTTTGACGAAATCCTATTATTTTTATTTCTAACGTAGCTTATTGTTAATTACCTTAAATTAATTTAATAGATTAAACTTATAATTTGCATAAATGTTGTTTTTATACATTAATATTAATACTGACTAATATTTTGGTTTATTTTTTGTATACTTTCAGGCGCAAAGTATGTTTAGTAAAAATTGTTTTTTTGTTTCGCTTGGGAAATGTGAATCTATGCCGACTGTATTTGTAGTGGTTGAATAGCACATAAAGATTCTTTGACACAAAACTTTTTGGGGAACCCTGCTATAAATTTTGTCATTAAGAAATATAATGATAAATTTAATCTCAATAATATAAATAATTAATTAACTAACACAAGAAAAACATCCTCCTCTCAACGTTTGTGTGGAAATAGCTAACTTTCTTCACATCTGATTTACGATTTAATAAGCGCAAGAGAGGGTTTTAAACACTAGGAAGCACTTTTGAATGCAGGGTAAAGTGCTGTGCTCTCTAGTCCACTATAAAAAATTTGTCACTCAAGTTACTTCTTTAATATTTTTGATTAAAAAACGTTCGAAGTTATCAGAATGCCTTTTTCATATTTTATATGTTAATAAAACAGTTGCCAAAATTACATGTTTATGTACATAAATATATACTGAATGATGTAAATATAGATTAATTTCACTTGAAATTTATTACATTTACCAAAAATTATTTCCAAGTTTAAAATACACTTTTAGAAATTTTTACAATAATCGTACAGCGATATCCTATTTGGTACAAAAATTTCAGATAAAAATTGTTTGGTAATTGTTACAGAAATATTGACAACATTATATAACTTTAGTCGTAGATTGCTAACAAGAAACGACAAAGATGAAGCGTTCACCAATCACTTAAATAGTGTAATTACACAAATTTCAAATGAAGGCAGTGTATAATATCCGAAAACAAAATAAAACTTACTTAAGATTGGAGCTTGAATATTTATGACTGTATCTCCCAAATGGAGGTCAGCACTCTTGTTGACTTTCAGGCATGGCCAAATGAGTTTAAAAATTTCCACCATAAAACTGCTCTACCGACGGTAAATCACAACTGGAGTACACCTCACAGCTTCATATCTGCAGATATTATAGTCATAAAACACTTGTTTCTTTAATAGAATTGCTATTAAGGACATCTGCATAAAATCATGTAACATATTATTGTTAACATATAGAACAATCAAATTGAGACCACAGGTCATCCTACAAAACCCCATTTATATGCGCTTTCGAAAAAAAATATTATTTAAAAAAGTTCCCTATTTAATCAGATTCCAACCCGCAGTTTTTAATAATAAACATTATTTAATAGTAAATTAAATACTATTAAATATTATATAATTATATAATATTAAAAATATTTAGAAAGTCAGTAGAAGCCAGTAAGACAGTTCCTATATACAACTAAGAGTAAGACTAAGTATTTTTGGATAAAATTATCTATGTCTACCCCTGTAAAATAATTATATGTGCAAAATTTGTTTTTCGTTATTCTCTTCTTAGAATAATGGTACTAATTTTTTTTATATACAGTTGATTCTGTAGTTAAGTTTAACTTTTCTAAACATATATAGAGTTTTTTTTGTATACTATTTGTGGTACCGTTATCATAATTAATAACAATAGGTAGCAAATTTAATAGAAAATAATTATATGTGCAAAATTGTTTTGCTTCTCGAAGTGTCAACAGTAAATGGAAATAAAGTTGTGAAGTGTATTATAAAGTTTTTTTTTTAAAGTATTGAAGAGTAAAGAAGAATTGGTAAGTAAAATACTTATTATTTATTAATAAATATTTATTATTTTAATTAATTTAGATAAAATATGACGCGTGGGACGGAATTTTCAAGTGAAGAGTGCGGAAAGATTATTGGAATGAGTCTTGCTGGGATGAAAAGTGGCGAAATATCTGCTGCTGGTTATAGACACCTGAGTACTATAATAAACTTTTTAAAAAATCTCGAAAATTTTGGTGTTATAAGCGAGACGGCCGCTTACCAACTATTAACGACCGAACAAAACGGCATATTCAGCTTCTTGCTACCAATGAGAGGATGAGTTGCAGACAAATAAGAAATGAATTAGAATTGTCTATCACTAGGAAATGCGTGCAACAAATTATGAAAAAAGACTTAAAGCTAAAATATGAGTCGAAAGTTCCCAAACCGTGCCTTACAGAAAGACATAAAAATGCTTGTTTAGCTTTTTATGACAAAATTAAGTTTTGAGACATGGAGTTCGAAACAGTTGTTTTCAGTGATTAAAAAAAGTTTAATCTAGATGGTCCAGATGGTCAACATAAATATTGGAGAGATATTCGTCATCCACGTCAGAATTGCAACAAACGCAACCATGGTGGTGGTTCACTAATGGTGTGGGCTGCCTTTAGCTCGAAGGAAAAGTCTAATATATGCTTCGCAC
This sequence comes from Teleopsis dalmanni, assembly GCF_002237135.1. Taxonomy (NCBI): domain Eukaryota; kingdom Metazoa; phylum Arthropoda; class Insecta; order Diptera; family Diopsidae; genus Teleopsis; species Teleopsis dalmanni. Next base: position 99,418,909 of record NC_051847.1, on the reverse strand, counting down.
TATCAAAAATGAATTCCGAAATATACATAAATCTGTTGGATAGCGAACTGATAAATTTCGCTGAAAATATTCATGGAGATAATTGGACTTTCCAACAGGATAATGCTCCAATACATGTTTCTTGTGCAAAAAGAAATTCTTTGAAGAGAGAAGCATCCCATCGCTAGATTGGCCGGCCATGAGTTCTGACATAAATTCAATAGAGGATTTTTGGTGTATCCTTAGTGCCAATATTTATGCTTATTCGAAGCAATACGACACTCTTAAAGAGCTGAAAAAGGACATACTGGACGAATGGGCCAAAATTGAACTCCTACTATTAAAAAAATTG